>NC_140998.1:154939189-155539189 GCF_052327205.1 Somniosus microcephalus | reverse complement strand
AGTCAGTGATCTGGGAGGGGTTTGCTGTCAGTGATTGGGGAGGGGTTACAGTCGGTGATCAGGGCGGGATTTACAGTCAGTGATCGGGAGCGGGGTTGCAGTCAGCAATCGGGGAGGGGATTACAGTCTGTGATCGGGGAGGGGGTTACAGTCAGTGATCGGGGAGGGGACGACAGTCGGTGATCGGGGAGGGGTGTTACAGTCAGTGATTGGGGAGGGTGCTACAGTCAGCGATCGGGGAAGGGGCTACAGTCAGTGATCGGGGTGGGTGTTGCAGTCTGTGATTGGGGAAGGGGGTACAGTCGGTGATCTGGGAAGGGGGTACAATCGGTGATTGGGGAGGGTGTTACAGTCAGTGATCGGGGAGGGAGTTACAGTCAGTGATCGGGGAGGATTTACAGTCGGTGATCGGGGAGGGGGATTACAGTCGGTGATCGGGGAGGGGGTTACAGTCGATGATCAGGAAGAGGGTTACAGTCGGTGATCGGGGAGGGGGCTACAGTCGGTGATCAGTGAGGGTGTTACAGTCGGTGATCGGGGAGGGGGCTACAGTCGGTGGTCTGGGAGGGGGTTACATTCTGTGATTGGGGACGGGGTTACATTCGTTGATCGGGGTGTGGGTTACATTCGGTGATCGGGCAGGGGGTTACAGTCAGTGATCGGGGAGCGGGCTTCAGTCGGTGATCGGGGAGTGGGGTCACAGTCGGTGATCGTAGAGGGGGTTACAGTCAGTGATCGGGGAGGGGGGTTACAGTCGGCGATCGGGGAGGAGGTTACAGTCGGTGATCGGGTAGGAGGTTACAGTCGGTGATCTGGGAGGGGGTTACTGTCAGTGATCGGGGAGGGGGCTACAGTCGGTGATCAGGGAGTGGGGTTACTGTCGGTGATCGGGGAGGGGGGTTACAGTCAGTGCTCGGGGAGTGGGGTACAGTCGGTGATTGGTGAGGTGGTTACAGTCGGTGATTGGGGAGGGGTTTATAGTCAGTGATCAGGGAGGGGGCTAGAGTTGGTGATCGGGGAGTGGGTTACAGTCGGTGATCGGGGAGGGGGTTACAGTCAGTGATTGGGGAAGGGTTTACAGTCGGCGATCATGGAGGGAAGTTACAGTCGGTGATCACGGAGGGAGTGGGTTATAGTTGGTGATAGGGCAGGGTGTTACAGTCGGTGATCGGGGAGGTGGTTACAGGTGGTGATCGCAAAGGGTGTTACAGTCAGCGGTCGGGGAGGGGGTTACTGTCGGTGATCAGGGAGGTGGTTAGTGATCGGGGATGGGGTTACAGTCAGTGATCAGGGAGGTGGTTACAGTCTGTGATCGGGGAGGGCGTTACATTCGGTGATCGGGGAGGGTGTTACAGTCAGTGATCGGGGAGGGGGTTACAGTCGGTGATCGGGCAGGGGTTTACAGTCGGTGATCGGGGAGGGGGCTACAGTCGGTGATCGGGGAGTGGGGTTACAGTCGATAAATGGGGAGGGGGTTACAGTCAGTGATCGGGGAGGGGGTTTACAGTCGGTGATCGGGGAGGGGGTTGCAGTCGGTGATCGGGGAGGGGGTTACATTCTGTGATTGGGGACGGGGTTACATTCGTTGATCGGGGAGGGCGTTACATTCGGTGATCGGGGAGGGGGTTACAGTCAGTGATCGGGGATGGGGTTACATTCGGTGATTGGGGCGTGTTTTACATTCAGTGATCGGGGAGGGGGTTACTGTCGGTGATCGGGCAAGGGTTTACAGTCGGTGATCGGGGAGCGGGCTACAGTCGGTGATCGAGGAGTGGGGTCACATTTGGTGATCGGAGAGGGGGTTACAGTCAGTGATCGGGGAGGGGGGTTACAGTCGGTGATCAGGGAGGAGGTTACAGTCGGTGATCTGGGAGGGGGCTACAGTCAGTGATCGGGGAGGGGGCTACAGTCGGTTATCGGGGAGCGGGGTTACTGTCGGTGATCGGGGAGGGGTTTTTCAGTCAGTGATCGGGGAGTGGGGTACAGTCGGTGATTGGTGAGGGGGTTACAGTCGGTGATTGGGGAGGGGTTTATAGTCAGTGATCGGGGAGGGGGCTAGAGTTGGTGATCGGGGAGTGGGTTACAGTTGGTGATCGGTGAGGGGGTTACAGTCAGTGATTGGGGAGGTGTTTACAGTCGGCGATCGTGGAGGGAAGTTACAGTCGGTGATCACGGAGTTAGTGGGTTATAGTCGGTGATAGGGCAGGGTGTTACATGCGATGATCGGGGCGGTGGTTACAGGTGGTGATCGCAGAGCGTGTTACAGTCAGCGATCGGGGAGGGGGTTAATGTCGGTGATCAGGGAGGTGGTTAATGTCAGTGATCGGGGATGGGGTTACAGTCAGTGATCGGGGAGGGGGTTACAGTCTGTGATTGGGGAGGGAGTTACATTCGGTGATCAGGGAGGGTGTTACAGTCAGTGATCGGGGAGGGGGTTTACAGTCGGTGATCGGGGAGGGGGTTACAGTCGGCGATCGGGGATGGTGTTATATTCAGTGATCGGGGAGAGGGTTACAGTCGGTGATCGGGGAGGGGGTTACAGTTGATGATCAGGGAGGGGTTTACAGTCAGTGATCTGGGAGGGGTTTGCTGTCAGTGATTGGGGAGGGGTTACAGTCGGTGATCAGGGCGGGATTTACAGTCAGTGATCGGGAGCGGGGTTGCAGTCAGCAATCGGGGAGGGGATTACAGTTGGTGATCGGGGAGGGGGTTACAGTCAGTGATCGGGGAGGGGGCTACATTCGGTGATCGGGGAGGGGTGTTACAGTCAGTGATCGGGGAGACGGCTACAGTTGGTGATCGGGGAAGGGGGTTACAGTCGGTGATCAGGGAGGGTGTTACAGTCAATGATTGGGGAGGGAGTTACAGTCAGTGATCGGGGAGGTGTTACTGTCGGTGTTTGTGGAGGGGGATTACAGTCGGTGATAGGGGAGGGGGTTACAGTCGGTGATCGGGGAGGGGGTTACAGTTGGTGATCGGGGAGGTTGGTTACAGTGGGTGATCGGGGAGGGGGTTACAGTCAGAGTTCGGGTAGGGGGTTACAGTCGGTGACCAGGGACGGGGTTGCATTCGGTGGTTGGGGAGTGGGTTACAGTCGGTGATCGGGGAGGGGGTTACACTCAGTGATCCGGGAGGGGGTTACAGTCAGAGTTCGGGGAAGGGGGTACAGTCGGTGATCGGGGAGGGTGTTACAGTCAATGATTGGGGAGGGAGTTACAGTCAGTGATCAGGGAGGTGTTACAGTCGGTGATTAGGGAGGGGGATTGCAGTCGGTGATCGGGGAGGGGGTTACAGTCAGTGATCGGGGAGGGGGTTACAGTCGGTGATCGGGGAGGGGGTTACAGTCAGTGATCGGGGAGGGGGTTACAGTCAGAGTTTGGGGAGGGGGTTACAGTTGGTGATCGTGGACGGGGTTGCATTCGGTGATCGGGGAGGGGGTTACAGTTGGTGATCGGGGAGGGGCTTACAGTCGGTGATCAGGGAGGGGGTTACAGTCAGAGATTGGGGAGGGGTTACAGTCGCTGATCGGGGAGGATGGGTTACAGTCTGTGATCGGTGGGGGTTTACATTCGGTGATCAGAGAGGGGGTTAGAGTCAGTGATCGGGGTGGGGGCTACAGTCGGTGATCGGGGAGTGGGGTTACAGTCAGTGATCGGGGAGCGGCTTACATTCGGTGATCAGGGAGGGGGTTACAGTCAGTGATCGGGGAGGGGGCTGCAGTCGGTGATCGGGGAGTGGGGTTGCAGTTGATAATTGAGTAGGGGGTTACAGTCAGTGATCGGGGAGGGGTGTTACAGTCCGTGATCGGGGAGGGGGTTACAGTCGGTGATCGGGGATGGTGTTACAGTCAGTGATCGGGGAGGGGGTTACAGTCGGTGATCGGGGAGGGGGTTACATTCGGTGATTGGGGACGGGGTTACATTTGTTGATCGGTGAGGGGGTTACGTTCGGTGATCGGGGAGGGGGTTACAGTCAGTGATCGGGAAGGGGGTTACATTTGGTGATTGGGGCGGGTTTTACAGTCAGTGATCGGGGAGGGGGTTACTGTCGGTGATCGGGCAGGGGGTTACTGTCGGTGATCGGGGAGCAGGCTACAGTCGGTGATCGGGGAGTGGGGTCACAGTCGGTGATCGGAGAGCGGGTTACAGTCAGTGATCGGGGAGGGGGGTTACAGTCGGCGATCGGGGAGGGGGTTGGGGAGGGGTTTATAGTCAGTGATCGGGGAGGGGGCTAGAGTTGGTGATCGGGGAGTGGGTTACAGTTGGTGATCGGTGAGGGAAGTTACAGTCGGTGATCACGGAGTGAGTGGGTTATAGTCGGTGATAGGGCAGGGTGTTACATTCGGTGATCAGGGAGGTGGTTACAGGTGGTGATCGCAAAGCGTGTTACAGTCAGCGATCGGGGAGGGGGTTACTGTCGGTGATCAGGGAGGTGGTTAATGTCAGTGATCGGGGATAGGGTTACAGTCAGTGATCGGGGAGGGGGTTACAGTCTGTGATTGGGGAGGGAGTTACATTCGGTGATCAGGGAGGGTGTTACAGTCAGTGATCGGGGAGGGCGTTTACAGTCGGTGATCGGGGAGGGGGTTACAGGCGGTGATCGGGGATGGTGTTATATTCAGTGATCGGGGAGAGGGTTACAGTCGGTGATCGGGGAGGTGGTTACAGTTGATGATCAGGGAGGGGTTTACAGTCAGTGATCTGGGAGGGGTTTGCTGTCAGTGATTGGGGAGGGATTACAGTCGGGGGAAGGGTTGCAGTGGGTGATCGGGGAGGGGTTACAGTCGGTGATCAGGGCGGGATTTACAGTCAGTGATCGGGGAGCGGGGTTGCAGTCGGCAATGGGGGAGGGGATTACAGTTGGTGATCGGGGAGGGGGTTACAGTCAGTGATCGGGGAGGGGGCTACATTCGGTGATCGGGGAGGGGTGTGACAGTCAGTGATCGGAGAGACGGCTACAGTCGGTGATCGGGGAAGGGGGTTACAGTCGGTGATCAGGGAGGGTGTTACAGTCAATGATTGGGGAGGGAGTTACAGTCAGTGATCGGGGAGGTGTTACAGTCGGTGATCGTGGGGGGGTTACATTCGGTGATCAGAGAGGGGGTTAGAGTCGGTGATCGGGGAGGGGGCTACAGTCGGTGATCGGGGAGTGGGGTTACAGTCAGTGATCGGGGAGCGGCTTACATTCGGTGATCAGGGAGGGGGTTACAGTCAGTGATCGGGGAGGGGGCTACAGTCGGTGATCAGGGAGTGGGGTTACAGTTGATAATTGAGTAGGGGGTTACAGTCAGTGATCAGGGAGGGGGTTACAGTCGGTGATCGGGGAGGGGGTTACATTCGGTGATTGGGGACGGGGTTACATTTGTTGATCGGGGAGGGGGTTACGTTTGGTGATCGGGGAGGGGGTTACAGTCAGTGATCGGGAAGGGGGTTACATTTGGTGATTGGGGCGGGTTTTACAGTCAGTGATCGGGGAGGGGGTTACTGTCGGTGATCGGGCAGGGGGTTACTGTCGGTGATCGGGGAGCAGGCTACAGTCGGTGATCGGGGAGTGGGGTCACAGTCGGTGATCGGAGAGCGGGTTACAGTCAGTGATCGGGGAGGGGGGTTACAGTCGGCGATCGGGGAGGGGGTTACAGTCGGTTATCAGGGAGGAGGTTACAGTCGGTGATCTGGGAGAGTGTTACAGTCAGTGATCAGGGAGGGGGCTACAGTCGGTGATCGGGGAGCGTGGTTAATGTCGGTGATCGGGGAGGGGGGTTACAGTCAGTGATCGGGGAGTGGGGTACAGTCGGTGATTGGTGAGGGGGTTACTGTCGGTGATTGGGGAGGGGTTTATAGTCAGTGATCGGGGAGGGGGCTAGAGTTGGTGATCGGGGAGTGGGTTACAGTTGTTGATCGGGGAGGGGGTTACAATCAGTGATTGGGGAGGGGTTTACAGTCGGCGATCATGGAGGGAAGTTACAGTCGCTGATCACGGAGGGAGTGGGTTATAGTCGGTGATAGGGCAGGGTGTTACAGACGGTGATCGGGGAGGTGGTTACAGGTGGTGATCGCAGAGAGTGTTACAGTCAGCGATCGGGGAGTGGGTTACTGTCGGTGATCAGGGAGGTGGTTACTTTCAGTGATCGGGGATGGGGTTACAGTCAGTGATTGGGGAGGGGGTTACATAGATACATAGAAGATAGGAGCAGGAGTAGGCCATTCGGCCCTTCGTGCCTGCTCCGCCATTTAATGAGATCATGGCTGATCCTTTAATTCAGTATCCCGTCCCCGCCTTCTCTCCGTAACCCTTAACCCCTTTTGCCCGTAGAAATATATCTAATTCCCTCTTAAATATATTTAATGAGCTGGCGTACACTGCCCTCTGTGGCAATGAGTTCCACAGGTTCACCACTCTCTGAGTGAAGAAATTCCCCCTCATCTCTGTCCTAAATGGTTTAGCCCTTATCCTTAAATTATGTCCTCTAGTTCTGTTCTCACCCGCCAAGGGAAACATTCCTTCTGCATCCAGTCTGTCTAGACCTGTCAGAATTTTATACACTTCTATGAGGTCCCCTCTCAATCTTCTAAACTCCAGTGTGTACATCCCTAAACTACATAGTCTCTCCTCATAGGTCATTCCCGCCATTCCTGGTATCAGCCTGGTGAATCGCCGCTGCACCCCCTCCATGGCAAGAACATCCTTCCTCAGATGAGGCGACCAAAACTGTACACAGTACTCGAGGTGTGGTCTCACCAGTGTCCTGTACAGCTGCAGCAAGGTATCCCTGTTCCTGTATTCTAACCCTTTTGCTATGAAGGCCAGCATACCGTTTGCCTTCTTGACCGCCTGTTGCACCTGCATGCTCGCCTTCAGTGACTGGTGTACAAGAACACCCAGGTCTCTCTGTACTTCCCCCTCTCCCAATCTATTGCCATTTAAATTCTGTGATTGGGGACGGAGTTACATTCGTTGATCGGGGAGGGGGTTACATTCGGTGATCGGGGAGGGGGTTACAGTCAGTGATCGGGGACGGGGTTACATTCGGTGATTGGGGCAGGTTTTACAGTCAGTGATCGGGGCGGGGGTTACTGTCGGTGATCGGGCAGGGGATTACAGTCGGTGATAGGGGAGCGGCTACAGTCAGTGATCAGGGAGTGGGGTCACAGTCGGTGATCGGAGAGGGGGTTACAATCAGTGATCGGGGAGGGGGGTTACAGTCGGCGATCGGGGAGGGGGTTACAGTCGGTGATCGGGGAGGAGGTTACAGTCGGTGATCTGGGAGGGGGTTACAGTCAGTGATCGGGGAGGGGGCTACAGTTGGTGATCGGGGAGCGGGTTTACTGTCGGTGATCGGGGAGTGGGGTTACAGTCAGTGATCGGGGAGTGGGGTACAGTCGGTGATTGGTGAGGGGGTTACAGTCGGTGATTGGGGAGGGGTTTATAGTCAGTGATCGGGGAGGAGGCTAGATTTGGTGATCGGGGTGTGGGTTACAGTTGGTGATCAGGGAGGGTGTTACAGTCAGTGATTGGGGAGGTTTTACAGTCGGCGATCGTGGAGGGAAGTTACAGTCGGTGATCATGGAGGGAGTGGGTTATAGTCGGTGAAAGGGCAGGGTGTTACATTCGGTGATCGGGGAGGTGGTTACAGGTGGTGATCACAGAGGGTGTTACAGTCAGCGATCGGGGAGTGGGTTACTGTCGGTGATCAGGGAGGTGGTTACTCTCAGTGATCGGGGATGGGGTTAAAGTCAGTGATCGGGGAGAAGGTTACAGCCCGTGATTGGGAAGGGAGTTACATTCGGTGATCGGGGAGGGTGTTACAGTCAGTGATCGGGGAGGGGGTTACAGTCGGTGATCGGGCAGGGAGTTACAGTCGGTGATCGGGGAGGGGGCTACAGTCGGTGATCGGGGAGTGGGGTTACAGTCGATAATTGGGGAGGGGGTTACAGTCAGTGATCGGGGAGGGGGTTTACAGTCGGTGATCGGGGAGGGGGTTACAGTCGGTGATCGGGGATGCTTTTATATTCAATGATCGGGGAGGGGGTTACAGTCGGTGATCGGGGAGGGGGTTACAGTTGATGATCAGGGAGGGGTTTACAGTCAGTGATCAGGGAGGGGTTTTCTGTCAGTGATTGGGGAGATATTACAGTCGGGGGAAGGGTTGTAGTGGGTGATCGGGGAGGGGTTACAGTCGGTGATCAGGGCGGGATTTACAGTCAGTGATCGGGGAGGGGGGTTACAGTCGGTGATCGGGGAGGGTGTTACAGTCAATGATTGGGGAGGGAGTTACAGTCAGTGATCGGGGAGGTGTTACAGTCGGTGATTGGGGAGGGAGATTGCAGTCGGTGATCGGGGAGGCGGTTACAGTCGGTGATCGGGGAGGGGGTTACAGTTGGTGATCGGGGAGGTTGGTTAGAGTCGGTGATTGGGGAGGGGGTTACAGTCAGAGTTCGGGTAGGGGGTTACAGTCGGTGATCGGGGACGGGGTTGCATTCGGTGATCGGGGAGGGGGTTACAGTCGGTGATCGGTGAGGGTTTACAGTTGGTGATCGGGGAGGGGGCTACAGTCAGAGTTCGGGGAAGGGGGTACAATAGTTGATCGGGGAGGGTGTTACAGTCAATGATTGGGGAGGGAGTTACCGTCAGTGATCGGGGAGGTGTTACAGTCAGTGATTGGGGAGGGGGATTACAGTCGGTGATCGGGGAGGGGGTTACAGTCGGTGATCGGGGAGGGGTTTACAGTCGGTGATCGGGAGGTTGGTTACAGTCGGTGATCGGGGAGGGGGTTACAGTCAGAGGTCGGGGAGGGGGTTACAGTCGGTGATCGGGGACGGGGTTGCATTCGGTGATCGGCGAGGGGGTTACAGTCGGTGATCGGGGAGGGGGTTACAGTCGGTGATCGAGGAGGGGGTTACAGTCAGAGATCAGGGAGGGGTTACAGTCGCTGTTCGGGGAGGATGGGTTACAGTCAGTGATCGTGGGGGTGTTACATTCGGTGATCAGGGACGGGGTTAGAGTCGGTGATCGGGGAGGTGGTTACAATCGGTGATATGGGAGGGGGGTTACAGTCAGTGATCGGGGAGTGGCTTACATTCGGTGATCAGGGAGGGGGTTACAGTCAGTGATCGGGGAGGGGGCTACAGTCGATGATCGGGGAGTGGGATTACAGCTGATAATTGAGTCGGGGGTTACAGTCAGTGATCGGGGAGGGGGCTACAGTCGGTGATCGGGGAGGGGTGTTACAATCAGTGATCGGGGAGGGGGTTACACTCGGTGATCCGGGAGGGGGTTACAGTCAGAGTTCGGGGAAGGGGGTACAGTCGGTGATCGGGGAGGGTGTTACAGTCAATGATTGGGGAGGGAGTTACAGTCAGTGATCAGGGAGGTGTTAGAGTCGGTGATTGGGGAGGGGGTTACAGTCGGTGATCGGGGAGGGGGTTACAGTCAGTGATCGGGGAGGGGGTTACAGTCGGTGATCGGGGAGGTTGGTTACAGTCGGTGATCGCGGAGGGGGTTACAGTCAGTGTTCGGGGAGGGGGTTACAGTCGGTGATCGTGGACGGGGTTGCATTCGGTGATCGGGGAGGTGGTTACAGTTGGTGATCGGGGAGGGGCTTACAGTCGGTGATCAGGGAGGGGGTTACAGTCAGAGATTGGGGAGGGGTTACAGTCGCTGATCGGGGAGGACGGGTTACAGTCGGTGATCGGTGGGGGGGTTACATTCGGTGATCAGAGAGGGGGTTAGAGTCGGTGATCGGGGAGGGGGCTACAGTCGGTGATCGGGGAGTGGGATTACAGTCAGTGATCGGGGAGCGGCTTACATTCGGTGATCAGGGAGGGGGTTACAGTCAGTGATCGGGGAGGGGGCTACAGTCGGTGATCGGGGAGAGGGGTTACAGTTGATAATTGAGTAGGGGGTTACAGTCAGTGATCGGGGAGGTGTGTTACAGTCCGTGATCGGGGATGGTGTTACAGTCGGTGATCGGGGATGGTGTTACAGTCAGTGATCGGGGAGGGGGTTACGTTCAGTGATCGGGGAGGGGGTTACAGTCAGTGATCGGGAAGGGGGTTACATTTGGTGATTGGGGCGGGTTTTACCGTCAGTGATCGGGGAGGGGGTTACTGTCGGTGATCGGGCAGGGGGTTACTTTCGGTGATCGGGGAGCAGGCTACAGTCGGTGATCGGGGAGTGGGGTCACAGTCGGTGATCGGAGAGCGGGTTACAGTCAGTGATCGGGGAGGGGGGTTACAGTCGGCGATCGGGGAGGGGGTTACAGTCGGTTATCGGGGAGGAGGTTACAGTCGGTGATCTGGGAGGGGGTTACAGTCAGTGATCAGGGAGGGGGCTACAGTCGGTGATCGGGGAGCGGGGTTAATGTCGGTGATCGGGGTGGGGGGTTACAATCAGTGATCGGGGAGTGGGGTACAATCGGTGATTGGTGAGGGGTTACTGTCGGTGATTGGGGAGGGGTTTATAGTCAGTGATCGGGGAGGGGGCTAGAGTTGGTGATCGGGGAGTGGGTTACAGTTGTTGATCGGGGAGGGGGTTACAATCAGTGATTGGGGAGGGGTTTACAGTCGGCGATCATGGAGGGAAGTTACAGTCGCTGATCACGGAGGGATTGGGTTATTGTCGGTGATAGGGCAGGGTGTTACAGACGGTGATCGGGGAGGTGGTTACAGGTGGTGATCACAGAGAGTGTTACAGTCAGCGATCGGGGAGTGGGTTACTGTCGGTGATCAGGGAGGTGGTTACTTTCAGTGATCGGGGATGGGGTTACAGTCAGTGATCGGGGAGGGGGTTACATTCTGTGATTGGGGACGGGGTTACATTCGTTGATCGGGGAGGGGGTTACATTCGGTGATCGGGGAGGGGGTTACAGTCAGTGATCGGGGACGGGGTTACATTCGTTGATTGGGGCGGGTTTTACAGTCAGTGATCGGGGCGGGGGTTACTGTCGGTGATCGGGCAGGGGATAACAGTCGGTGATAGGGGAGCGGCTACAGTCGGTGATCAGGGAGTGGGGTCACAGTCGATGATCGGAGAGGGAGTTACAATCAATGATCGGGGAGGGGGGTTACAGTCGGCGATCGGGGAGGGGGTTACAGTCGGTGATCGGGGAGGAGGTTACAGTCGGTGATCTGGGAGGGGGTTACAGTCAGTGATCGGGGAGGGGGCTACAGTTAATGATCGGGGAGCGGGTTTACTGTCGGTGATCGGGGAGTGGGGTTACAGTCAGTGATCGGGGAGTGGGGTACAGTCGGTGATTGGTGAGGGGGTTACAGTCGGTGATTGGGGAGGGGTTTATAGTCAGTGATCGGGGAGGGGGCTAGATTTCGAGATCGGGGTGTGGGTTACAGTTGGTGATCGGGGAGGGTGTTACAGTCAGTGATTGGGGAGGGTTTACAGTCGGCGATCGTGGAGGGAAGTTACAGTCGGTGATCATGGAGGGAGTGGGTTATAGTCGGTGAAAGGGCAGGGTGTTACATTCGGTGATCGGGGAGGTGGTTACAGGTGGTGATCACAGAGGGTGTTACAGTCAGTGATCGGGGAGGGGGTTACTGTCGGTGATCAGGGAGGTGGTTACTCTCAGTGATCGGGGATGGGGTTAAAGTCAGTGATCGGGGAGGAGGTTACAGCCCGTGATTGGGGAGGGAGTTACATTCGGTGATCGGGGAGGGTGTTACAGTCAGTGATCGGGGAGGGGGTTACAGTCGGTGATCGGGCAGGGGGTTACAGTCGGTGATCGGGGAGGGGGCTACAGTCGGTGATCGGGGAGTGGGGTTACAGTCGATAATTGGGGAGGGGGTTACAGTCAGTGATCGGGGAGGGGGTTTACAGTCGGTGATCGGGGAGGGGGTTACAGTCGGTGATCGGGGATGCTGTTATATTCAATGATCAGGGAGGGGGTTACAGTCGGTGATCGGGGAGGGGGTTACAGTTGATGATCAGGGAGGGGTTTACAGTCAGTGATCTGGGAGGGGTTTTCTGTCAGTGATTGGGGAGATATTACAGTCGGGGGAAGGGTTGCAGTGGGTGATCGGGGAGGGGTTACAGTCGGTGATCAGGGCGGGATTTACAGTCAGTGATCGGGGTGGGGGCTACAGTCGGTGATCGGGGAGGGGTGTTACAGTCAGTGATCGGGGAGACGGCTATAGTCGGTGATCGGGGAGGGGGGTTACAGTCGGTGATCGGGGAGGGTGTTACAGTCAATGATTGGGGAGGGAGTTACAGTCAGTGATCGGGGAGGTGTTACAGTCGGTGATTGGGGAGGGAGATTACAGTCGGTGATCGGGGAGGGGGTTACAGTCGGTGATCGGGGAGGGGGTTACAGTTGGTGATCGGGGAGGTTGGTTACAGTCGGTGATTGGGGAGGGGGTTACAGTCAGAGTTCGGGTAGGGGGTTACAGTCGGTGATCGGGGACGGGGTTGCATTCGGTGATCGGGGAGGGGGTTACAGTCGGTGATCGGTGAGGGTTTACAGTTGGTGATCGGGGAGGGGGTTACAGTCAGAGTTCGGGGAAGGGGGTACAGTCGGTGATCGGGGAGGGTGTTACAGTCAATGATTGGGGAGGGGGTTACAGTCGGTGATCGGGGAGGGGGTTACAGTTGGTGATCGGGGAGAGGGTTACAGTCAGAGATCAGGGAGGGGTTACAGTCGCTGTTCGGGGAGGACGGGTTACAGTCAGTGATCGTGGGGGTGTTACATTCGGTGATCAGGGACGGGGTTAGAGTCGGTGATCGGGGAGGGGGTTACAGTCGGTGATATGGGAGGGGGGTTACAGTCGGTGATCGGGGAGCGGCTTACATTCGGTGATCAGGGAGGGGGTTACAGTCAGTCATCTGGGAGGGGGCTACAGTCGGTGATCGGGGAGTGGGATTACAGCTGATAATTGAGTAGGGGGTTACAGTCAGTGATCGGGGAGGGGGCTACATTCGGTGATCGGGGAGGGGTGTTACAGTCAGTGATCGGGGAGGATGTTACAGTCAATGATTGGGGAGGGAGTTACAGTCAGTGATCGGGGAGGTGTTACAGTCGGTGATAGGGGAGCGGGATTACAGTCGGTGATCGGGGAGGGGGTTACAGTCGGTGATCGGGGAGGGGGTTACAGTTGGTGATCGGGGAGGTTGGTTACAGTCGGTGATTGGGGAGGGGGTTACAGTCAGAGTTCGGGTAGGGGGTTACAGTCGGTGATCGGGGACGGGGTTGCATTCGGTGATCCGGGAGGGGGTTACATTCGGTGATCGGGGAGGGGGTTACAGTCGGTGATCGGGGAGGGGGTTACAGTCAGAGATCGGGGAGGTGTTACAGTCGCTGATCGGGGAGGACGGGTTACAGTCGGTGACCGTGGGAGTGTTACATTCGGTGATCAGGGACGGGGTTAGAGTCGGTGATCGGGGAGGCGGTTTACATTCGGTGATCAGGGAGGGGTTACTGTCAGTGATCGGGGAGGGGGCTACAGTCGGTGATCGGGGAGTGGGGTTACAGTTGATAATTGAGTAGGGGGTTACAGTCAGTGATCGGGGAGGGGTGTTACAGTCCGTGATCGGGGAGGGGGTTACAGTCGGTGATCTGGGATGGTGTTACAGTCAGTGATCGGGGAGGGGGTTACAGTCAGTGATCGGGGAGGGGTTACATTCGGTGATTGGGGACGGGGTTACATTCGTTGATCGGGGAGGGGGTTACATTCGGTGATCGGGGAGTGGGTTACAGTCAGTGATCGGGGAGGGGGTTACATTCGGTGATTGGGGCGGGTCTTACAGTCAGTGATCGGGGAGGGGGTTACTGTCGGTGATCGGGCAGGGGGTTACAGTCGGTGATCGGGGAGCGGGCTACAGTCGGTGATCGGGGAGGGGGGTTACAGTCGGTGATCGGGGAGGAGGTTACAGTTGGTGATCTGGGAGGCGGTTACAGTCAGTGATCGGGGAGGGGGCTACAGTCGGTGATTGGGGAGCGGGGTTACTGTCGGTGATCGGGGAGGGGGGTTACAGTCAGTGATCGGGGAGTGGGGTACAGTCGGTGATTGGTGAGGGGGTTACAGTTGGTGATTGGGGAGGGGTTTATAGTCAGTGATCGGGGAGGGGGCTAGAGTTGGTGATCGGGGAGTGGGGTCCAGTTGGTGATTGGGGAGGGGGGTTACAGTCAGTGATCGGGGAGGGGTTTACAGTCGGCAATCGTGGAGGGAAGATACAGTCGGTGTTCACGGAGGGAGTGGGTTATAGTCGGTGATAGGGCAGGGTGTTACAGTCGGTGATCGGGGAGGTGGTTACAGGTGGTGATCGCAGAGTGTGTTACAGTCAGCGATCGGGGAGGGGATTACTGTCGGTGATCAGGGAGGTGGTTACTGTTAGTGATCAGGGATGGGGTTACAGTCAGTGATTCGGGAGGTGGTTACAGTCTGTGATTGGGGAGGGGGTTACATTCGGTGATCAGGGAGGGTTTTACAGTCAGTGATCGGGGAGGGGGTTACAGTCGGTGATCGGGCAGGGGGTTACAGTCGGTGATCGGTGAGGGGGCTACAGTCGGTGATCGGGGAGTGGGGTTACAGTGGATAATTGGGGAGAGGGCTACAGTCAGTGATCGGGGAGGGGGTTACAGTCGGTGATCGGGGAGCCGGGTTACAGTCTGCGATCGGGGAGGGGATTACAGTTGGTGATCGGGGAGGTGGTTACAGTCAGTGATCGGGGAGGGGGCTACAGTCGGTGATCGGGGAGGCGTGTTACAGTCAGTGATCGGGGAGACGGCTACAGTTGGTGATCGGGAAGGGGGGTTACAGTCGGTGATCGGGGAGGGTGTTACAGTCAATGATTGGGGAGGGACTTACAGTCAGTGATTGGGGAGGTGTTACAGTCGGTGATTGGGGAGGGGGATTACAGTCGGTGATCGGGGAGGGGGTTACAGTCGGTGATCGGGGAGGGGGATACAGTCAGAGTTCGGGGAAGGGGGTACAGTTGGTGATCGGGGAGGGTGTTACAGTCAATGATTGGGGAGGGAGTTACAGTCAGTGATCGGGGAGGTGTTACAGTCAGTGATTGGGGAGGGGGATTACAGTCGGTGATCGGGGAGGGGGTTACAGTCGGTGATCGGGGAGGGGTTTACAGTCGGTGATCGGGAGGTTGGTTACAGTCGGTGATCAGGGAGGGGGTTACAGTCAGAGTTCAGGGAGGGGGTTACAGTCGGTGATCGGGGAGGGGTTGCATTCGGTGATCGGGGAGGGGGTTACAGTCGGTGATCGGGGAGGGGGTTACAGTCGGTGATCGGGGAGGGGGTTACAGTCAGAGATCAGGGAGGGGTTACAGTCGGTGTTCGGGGAGGACGGGTTACAGTCAGTGATCGTGGGGGTGCTACATTCGGTGATCAGGGACGGGGTTAGAGTCGGTGATCGGGGAGGGGGTTACAGTCGGTGATATGGGAGGGGGGTTACAGTCGGTGATCGGGGAGCAGCTTACATTCAGTGATCAGGGAGGGGGTTACAGTCAGTGATCGGGGAGGGTGCTACAGTCGGTGATCGGGGAGTACGATTACAGCTGATAATTGAGTAGGGGGTTACAGTCAGTGATCGGGGAGGGGGCTATAGTCGGTGATCGGGGAGGGGTGTTACAGTCAGTGATCGGGGAGACGGCTACAGTCGGTGATCGGGGAGGGGTGTTACAGTCGGTGATCGGGGAGGATGTTACAGTCAATGATTGCGGAGGGAGTTACAGTCAGTGATCGGGGAGGTGTTACAGTCGGTGATAGGGGAGGGGGATTACAGTCGGTGATCGGGGAGGGGGTTACAGTCGGTGATCGGGGAGGGGGTTACAGTTGGTGATCGGGGAGGTTGGTTACAGTCGGTGATTGGGGAGGGGGTTACAGTCAGAGTTCGGGTAGGGGGTTACAGTCGGTGATCGGGGACGGGGTTGCATTCGGTGATCGGGGAGGGGTTATATTCGGTGATCGGGGAGGGGGTTACAGTCGGTGATTGGGGAGGGGGTTACAGTCAGAGATCGGGGAGGTGTTACAGTCGCTGATCGGGGAGGACGGGTTACAGTCGGTGCTCGTGGGGGGGTTACATTCGGTGATCAGGGAGGGGGTTAGAGTCGGTGATCGGGGAGGCGGTTTACATTCGGTGATCAGGGAGGGGGTTACAGTCAGTGATCGGGGAGGGAGCTACAGTTAGTGATCGGGGAGTGGGGTTACAGTTGATAATTGAGTAGGGGGTTACAGTCAGTGATCGGGGAGGGGTTTTACAGTCCGTGATCGGGGAGGGGGTTACAGTCGGTGATCGGGGATGGTGTTACAGTCAGTGATTGGGGAGGGGGATACAGTCGGTGATCAGGTAGGGGGTTACATTCGGTGATTGGGGATGGGGTTACATTCGTTGATCGGGGAGCGGGTTACATTCGGTGATCGGGGAGGGGGTTACAGTCAGTGATCAGGGAGGGGGTTACATTCGGTGATTGGGGCGGGTTTTACAGTCAGTGATTGGGGAGGGGGTTACTGTCGGTGATCGGGCAGGGGGTTACAGTCGGTGATCGGGGAGCGGGCTACAGTCGGTGATCGGGGAGTGGGGTCACAGTCGTTAATCGGAGATGGGGTTACAGTCAGTGATCGGGGAGGGGGGTTACAGTCGGCGATCGGGGAGAGGGGTTACAGTCGGTGATCGGGGAGGAGGTTACAGTTGGTGATCTGGGAGGCGGTTACAGTCAGTGATCGGGGAGGGGGCTACAGTCGGTGATTGGAGAGCGGGGTTACTGTCGGTGTTCGGGGGGGGTTACAGTCAGTGATCGGGGAGTGGGGTACAGTCGGTGATTGGTGAGGGGGTTACAGTCGGTGATTGGGGAGGGGTTTATAGTCAGTGATCGGGGAGGGGGCTAGAGTTGGTGATCGGGGAGTGGGGTCCAGTTGGTGATTGGGGAGGGGGTTACAGTCAGTGATCGGGGAGGGGTTTACAGTCGGCAATCGTGGAGGGAAGATACAGTCGGTGTTCACGGAGGGAGTGGGTTATAGTCGGTGATAGGGCAGGGTGTTACAATCGGTGATCGGGGAGGTGTTTACAGGTGGTGATCGCAGAGTGTGTTACAGTCAGCGATCGGGGAGGGGATTACTGTCGGTGATCAGGGAGGTGGTTACTGTCAGTGATCGGGGATGGGGTTACAGTCAGTGATTCGGGAGGTGGTTACAGTCTGTGATTGGGGAGGGGGTTACATTCAGTGATCGGGGAGGGTTTTACAGTCAGTGATCGGGGAGGGGGTTACAGTCGGTGATCGGGCAGGGGGTTACAGTCGGTGATCGGTGAGGGGGCTACAGTCGGTGATCGGGGAGTGGGGTTACAGTGGATAATTGGGGAGAGGGCTACAGTCAGTGATCGGGGAGGGGGTTTACAGTCGGTGATCGGGGAGGGGGTTACAGTCGGTGAGCGGGGAGCCGGGTTACAGTCTGCGATCGGGGAGGGGATTACAGTTGGTGATCGGGGAGGGGGTTACAGTCAGTGATCGGGGAGGGGGCTACAGTCGGTGATCGGGGAGGCGTGTTACAGTCAGTGATCGGGGAGACGGCAACAATTGGTGATCGGGAAGGGGGGTTACAGTCGGTGATCGGGGAGGGTGTTACAGTCAATGATTGGGGAGGGAGTTACAGTCAGTGATTGGGGAGGTGTTACAGTCGGTGATTGGGGAGGGGGATTACAGTCGGTGATCGGGGAGGGGGTTACAATCGGTGATCGGGGAGGGGGTTACAGTCGGTGATCGGGCATGGGGTTACAGTCGGTGATCGGGGAGGGGGCTACAGTCGGCGATCGGGGAGTGGGGTTACAGTCGATAATTGGGGAGGGGGTTACAGTCAGTGATCGGGGAGGTGGTTTACAGTCGGTGATCGGGGAGGGGGTTACAGTCGGTGATCGGGGATGCTGTTATATTCAGTGATCGGGGAGGGGGTTACAGTCGGTGATCGGGGAGGAGGTTACAGTTGATGATCAGGGAGGGGTTTACAGTCAGTGATCTGGGAGGGGTTTTCTGTCAGTGATTGGGGAGGGATTACAGTCAGGGGAAGGGTTGCAGTGGGTGATCGGGGAGGGGTTACAGTCGGTGATCAGGGCGGGATTTACAGTCAGTGATCGGGGAGGGGTGTTACAGTCAGTGATCGTGGAGACGGCTACAGTCGGTGATCGGGGAGGGGGGTTCCAGTCGGTGATCGGGGAGGGTGTTACAGTCAATGATTGGGGAGGGAGTTAAAGTCAGTGATCGGGGAGGTGTTACAGTCGGTGATTGGGGAGGGAGATTACAGTCGGTGATCGGGGAGGGGTTTACAGTCGGTGATCGGGGAGGGGGTTACAGTTGGTGATCGGGGAGTTTGGTTACAGTCGGTGATTGGGGAGGGGGTTACAGTCAGAGTTCGGGGAAGGGGGTACAGTCGGTGATCGGGGAGGGTGTTACAGTCAATGATTGGGGAGGGAGTTACAGTCAGTGATCGGGGAGGTGTTACAGTCGGTGATTGGGGAGGGGGATTACAGTTGGTGATTGGGGGGGTTACAGTCGGTCATCGGGGAGGGGTTTACAGTCGGTGATCGGGAGGTTGGTTACAGTCGGTGATCGGGGAGGGGGTTACAGTCAGAGTTCGGGGAGGGGGTTACAGTCGGTGATCGGGGACGGGGTTACAGTCAGAGTTCGGGGAGGGGGTTACAGTCGGTGATCGGTAAGGTGGTTACAGTTGGTGATCGGGGAGGGGGTTACAGTCAGAGTTCGGGGAAGGGGGTACAGTCGGTGATCGGGGAGGGTGTTACAGTCAATGATTGGGGAGGGAGTTACAGTCAGTGATCGGGGAGGTGTTACAGTCGGTGATTGGGGAGGGGGATTACAGTCGGTGATCGGGGAGGGGGTTACATTCGGTCATCGGGGAGGGGGTTCCGTCGGTGATTGGGACGTTGGTTACAGTCGGTGATCGGGGAGGGGGTTACAGTCGGTGATCGGGGAGGGGGTTACAGTCAGAGATCAGGGAGGGGTTACAGTCGCTGTTCGGGGAGCGCGGGTTACAGTCGGTGATCGTGGGGGGGTTACATTCGGTGATCAGGGAGGGGGTTAGAGTCGGTGATCGGGGAGGGGGTTACAGTCGGTGATATGGGAGGGGGGTTGCAGTTGGTGGTCGGGGTGCGGCTTACATTCGGTGATCAGGGAGGGGGTTAAATTCATTGATCGGGGAGGGGGCTACAGTCGGTGATCGGGGAGTGGGATTACAGTTGATAATTGAGTAGGGGGTTACAGTCAGTGATTGGGGAGGGGGCTACAGTCAGTTATCGGGGAGGGGTGTTACAGTCAGTGATCGGGGAGACGGCTACAGTCGGTGATCGGGGAGGGGGGTTACAGTCGGTGATCGGGGAGGATGTTACAGTCAATGATTGGGGAGGGAGTTACAGTCAGTGATCGGGGAGGGGTTACAGTCGGTGATTGGGGAGGGGGATTACAGTCAGAGTTCGGGTAGGGGGTTACATTCGGTGATCGGGGACGGGGTTGCATTCAGTGATCGGGGAGGGGGTTACAGTTGGTGATCGGGGAGGTTGGTTACAGTCGGTGATTGGGGAGGGGTTTACAGTCAGAGTTCGGGTAGGGGGTTACAGTCGGTGATCGGGGACGGGATTGCATTCAGTGACCGGGGAGGGGGTTACAGTCGGTGATCGGGGAGTGGGTTACAATCGGTGATCGGGGAGGGGGTTACAGTCAGAGATCGGGGAGGGGTTACAGTCGCTGATCGGGGAGGACGGGTTACAGTCGGTGATCGTGGGGGGGATACATTCGGTGATCAGGGAGAGGGTTAGAGTCGGTGATCGGGGAGGCGGTTTATATTCGGTGATCAGGGAGGGGGTTACAGTCAGTGATCGGGGAGGGGGCTACAGTCGGTGATCGGGGAGTGGGGTTACAGTTGATAATTGAGTAGGGGGTTACAGTCAGTGATCGGGGAGGGGGGTTACAGTCGGTGATCGGGGAGGGGGTTACATTCGGTGATCGGGGACGGGGTTACATTCGTTGATCGGGGAGGGGATTACATTCGGTGATCGCGGAGGGGTTTACAGTCAGTGATCGGGGAGGGGGTTACATTCGGTGATTGGGGCGGGTTTTACAGTCAGTGATCGGGGAGGGGGTTACTGTCGGTGATTGGGCAGGGGTTTACAGTCGGTGATCGGGGAGCGGGCTACAGTCGGTGATCGGGGAGTGGGGTCACAGTCGGTAATCGGAGATGGGGTTACAGTCAGTGATCGGGGAGGGGGGTTAGAGTCGGCGATCGGGGAGGGGGGTTACAGTCGGTGATCGGGGAGGAGGTTACAGTTGGTGATCTGGGAGGCGGTTACAGTCAGTGATCGGGGAGGGGGCTACAGTCGGTGATTGGGGAGCGGGGTTACTGTCGGTGATCGGGGAGGGGGGTTACAGTCAGTGATCGGGGAGTGGGGTACAGTCGGTGATTGGTGAGGGGGTTACAGTCGGTGATTGGGGAGGGGTTTATAGTCAGTGATCGGGGAGGGGGCTAGAGTTGGTAATCGGGGAGTGGGGTCCAGTTGGTGATTGGGGAGGGGGTTACAGTCAGTGATCGGGGAGGGGTTTACAGTCAGCAATCGTGGAGGGAAGATACAGTCGGTGTTCATGGAGGGAGTGGGTTATAGTCGGTGACAGGGCAGGGTGTTACAGTCGGTGATCGGGGAGGTGGTTACAGGTGGTGATCGCAGAGGGTGTTGCAGTCAACGATCGGGAAGGGGATTACTGTCGGTGATCAGGGAGGTGGTTACTGTCAGTGATCGGGGATGGGGTTACAGTCAGTGATTCGGGAGGGGGTTACAGTCGGTGATTGGGGAGGGGGTTACATTCGGTGATCGGGGAGGGTTTTACAGTCAGTGATCGGGGAGGGGGTTACAGTCGGTGATCGGGCAGGGGGTTACAGTCGGTGATCGGTGAGGGGGCTACAGTCGGTGATCGGGGAGTGGGGTTACAGTGGATAATTGGGGAGGGGGCTACAGTCAGTGATCGGGGAGGGGGTTTACAGTCGGTGATCGGGGAGGGGGTTACAGTCGGTGATCGGGGAGCCGGGTTACAGTCTGCGATCGGGGAGGGGATTACAGTTGGTGATCGGGGAGGGGGTTACAGTCAGTGATCGGGGAGGGGGCTAGAGTCGGTGATCGGGGAGGGGTGTTACAGTCAGTGATCGGGGAGATGGATACAGTTGGTGATCGGGAAGGGGGGTTACAGTCGGTGATCGGGGAGGGTGTTACAGTCAATGATTGGGGAGGGAGTTACAGTCAGTGATTGGGGAGGTGTTACAGTCGGTGATTGGGGAGGGGGATTACAGTCGGTGATCGGGGAGGGGGTTACAGTTAGTGATCGGGGAGGGGGTTACAGTCGGTGATCGGGGAGGTTGGTTACAGTCGGTGATCGGGGAGGGGGTTACAGTCAGAGTTCAGGGAGGGGGTTACATTCGGTGATCGGGGACGGGGTTGCATTCGGTGATCGGGGAGGGGGTTACAGTCGGTGATCGGGGAGGGGGATACAGTCGGTGATCGGGGAGGGGGTTACAGTCAGAGATCGGGGAAGTGGGTACAATCGGTGATCGGGGAGGGTGTTACGGTCAATGATTGGGGAGGGAGTTGCAGTCAGTGATCGGGGAGGTGTTACCGTCGGTGATTGGGGAGGGGGATTACAGTCGGTGATTGGGGAGGGGGTTACAGTAGGTGATCGGGGAGGGGGTTACAGTCGGTGATCGGGGAGGTTGGTTACAGTCGGTGATCGGGGAGGGGGTTACAGTCAGTGTTCGGGGAGGGGATTACAGTCAGTGATCGGGGACGGGTTGCATTCGGTGATCGGGGTGGGGGTTACAGTCGGTGATCGGGGAGGGGGTTACATTCGGTGATCGGGGAGGGAGTTACAGTCAGAGATCGGGGAGGGGTTACAGTCGCTGATCGGGGAGGACGGGTTACAGTCGGTGATCGATGGGGGGGTTACATTCGGTGGCCAGGGAGGGGGTTAGAGTCAGTGATCGGGGAGGGTGTTATAGTCGGTGATCGGGGAGGGGGTTACAGTCAGTGATCCTGGAGGGGGTTACAGTTGATGATCAGGGAGAGGGTTACAGTCGGTGATCGGGGAGGGTGCTACAGTCGGTGATCAGTGAGGGTGTTACATTCGGTGATTGGGGATGGGGTTACATTCGTTGATCGGGGAGGGGGTTACATTCGGTGATCAGGGAGGGGGTTACAGTCAGTGATTGGGGAGGGGATTCCAGTCGGTGATCGGGGACGGGGTTACATTCGGTGATCGTGGAGAGGGTTAAATTCGTTCATCGGGGAGGGAGTTACAGTTAGTGATCGGGGAGGGGGTTACAGTCGGTGACCGGGCAGGGGGTTACAGTCATTGATCGGAGAGCGGGCTACAGTCGGTGATCGGGGTGTGGGGCCACAGTCAGTGATCGGAGAGGGGGTTACATTCAGTGATCGGGGAGGGGGATAAATTCGGCAATCGGGGAGGGATTTACAGTCGGTATCGGGGAGGAGGTTACAGTCGGTGATCGGGGAGGGTGTTACATTCAGTGATCGGGGAGGAGGCTACATTCGGTGATTGGGGAGGGGTTTTACAGTCAGTGATCGGCGAGTGGGTTACAGTCGGTGATTGATGAGGGGTTACAGTCGGTGATCGGAGAGGGGTTTAAGGTCGGTGTTCGGGGAGGTGGTTACTGACAGTGATCAGGGAGGGATTACAGTCGGTGATCGGGGAGGGGGTTACAGCCAGTGATCGCGGAGGGGTTACATTCGGTGATCAGGGAGGGGGGTTACATTCGGTGATCGGGGAGTGTGTTACAGTCAATGATCGGGGAGGGGGTTACATTCGGCGATCGGGGAGTGGGTTACAGTCGGTGATCCGGGAGGAGGTTACAGTCGGTGATCGGGGAGGGGGGTTACAGTCAGTGATCGGGGAGTGGGGTACAGTCGGTGATTGGTGAGGGGGTTACAGTCGGTGATCGGAGAGGGCGTTAAAGTCGGTGTTCGGCGAGGTGGTTACAGACAGTGATCGGGGAGGGATTACAGTCGGTCATCGGGGAGCGGGTTAAAGTCAGTGATCGCGGAGGGGTTACAGTCGGTGATCAGGGAGGGGGTTACATTCGGTGATCGCGAGGGGGTTACAGTCAGTGATCGGGGAGGGGGGCTTCATTCGGCGATCGGGGAGGGTGTTACAGTCGGTGATTGGGGACGAGGTTACAGTCGGTGATCGGGGAGGGGATTACAGTCAGTGATCGGGGAGTGGGGTACAGTCAGTGATTGGTGAGGGGGTTACAGTCAGTGATCGGGGAGTGGGGTACAGTCAGTGATTGGTGAGGGGGTTACAGTCGGTGATTGGGGAGGGGATTACAGTCAGTGATCGGGGAGGGGGCTACAGTTGGTGATCGGGGAGGTGGTTACAGTTGGTGATTGGGGAGGGGGTTACAGTCAGTAATCGGGGAGGAGTTTACAGTCGGCGATCGTACAGGGAATTTACAGTCGGTGATCACGGAGGGAGTGGGTTACAGTCGGTGATAGGGCAGGGTGTTACAGTCAGTGATCGCGGAGGGGGTTACTGTCGGTGATCAGGGAGGGGGTTACAGTCAGTGATCGGGGAGGGTGTTACAGTCAGTGATCGGGGAGGGAGTTACAATCAGTGATCGGCGAGGATTTACAGTCGGTGATCGGGGAGGGGGATTACAGTCGGTGATCGGGGAGGGCGTTACAGTCGGTGATCAGGGAGGTTGCTTACAGTCGGTGATCAGGGAGGGGGATACAGTCAGAGGTCGGGGAGGGGGTTCCAGTCGGTGACCTGGGACGGGGTTACATTCGGTGATCGGGGAAGGGGTTACCATCGGTGATCGGGGAGGGGGTTACAGTCAGTGATCGGGGAGGGGGTGACAGTCAGAGATCAGGGAGGGGTTAGAGTCGCTGATCGGGGAAGGCTGGTTACAGTTGGTGATCAGTGGGGGGGTTATATTCAGTGATCGGGGAGGGGGGTTAGAGTCGGTGATCGGGGAGGGGGCTGCAGTCAGTGATCGGGGAGGAGGTTACAGTCGGTGATCAAGGAGGGGGGTTACAATCGGTGATCAGGGAGGGGAGTTACAGTTGGTGATCAGGGAGGGGTTTACATTCGGAGATCGGAGAGGGGGTTAAAGTCAGTGTTCGGGGGGGGTTACAGTCAGTGATCGGGGAGGGATTACAGTCGGTGTTCGGGGAGGGGGTTACAGTCAGTGATCGGGGAGGGGTTAAATTCGGCAATCGGGGAGGGGGTTACAGTCGGTATCGGGGAGGAGGTTACAGTCGGTGATCGGGGTGGGTGTTACATTCAGTGATCGGGGAGGGGACTACATTCAGTGATCGGGGAGGGGGTTACTGTCGGTGATCGGGGAGGGGTTTTACAGTCAGTGATCGGCGAGTGGGTTACAGTCGGCGATTGATGAGGGGTTACAGTCGGTGATCAGAGAGGGGTTTAAGGTCGGTGTTCGGGGAGGTGGTTACTGACAGTGACCAGGGAGGGATTACAGTCGGTGATCGGGGAGGGGGTTACAGTCAGTGATCGCGGAGGGGTTACGTTCGGTGATCAGGGAGTGGGGTTACATTCGGTGATCGGGGAGTGTGTTACAGTCAATGATCGGGGAGGGGGGTTACATTCGGCGATCGGGGAGTGGGTTACAGTCGGTGATCCGGGAGGAGGTTACAGTCGGTGATTGGGGAGGTGGTTACATTCAGTGATCGGGGAGGGGGCTACATTCGGTGATCGGGGAGTGGGGTTACTTTCGGCGATCGGGGAGGGGGGTTACAGTCAGTGATCGGGGAGTGGGGTACAGTCGGTGATTGGTGAGGGGGTTACAGTCGGTGATCGGAGAGGACGTTAAAGTCGGTGTTCGGCGAGGTGGTTACAGACAGTGATCGGGGAGGGATTACAGTCGGTCATCGGGGAGGGGGTTAAAGTCAGTGATCGCGGAGGGGTTACAGTCGGTGATCAGGGAGGGGGTTACATTCGGTGATCGGGGAGGGGGCTACAGTCAGTGATCGGGGAGGGGGTTACAGTCGATGAACGGGGAGGCGGTTACAGTCGGTGATCGGGGAGTGGGATTACAGTCGGTGATCGAGGAGGGGTTTACAGTCAGTGATTGGGGAGGGGGTTACAGTCGGTGATCAGGGATGGGGTTACATTCGGTGATCGGGGAGGGGGTTACATTCGTTGATCGGGGAGGTGGTTACAGTCAGTGATCGGGGAGGGGATTAGAGTTGGTGACCGGGCAGGGGGTTACAGTCGGTGATCGGAGAGCAGGCTACAGTCGGTGATCGGGGTGTGGGGTCACATTCGTTGATCGGAGAGGGGGTTACAGTCAGTGATCGGGGAGGGGGGTTACATTCGGCGATCGGAGGGGGTGTTACAGTCAGTGATCGGGGACGAGGTTACAGTCGGTGATCGGGGAGGGGATTACAGTCAGTGATCGGGGAGTGGGGTACAGTCAGTGATTGGTGAGGGGGTTACAGTCGGTGATTGGGGAGGGGGTTACAGTCAGTGATCGGGGAGGGAGCTACAGTTGGTGATCGGGGAGGTGGTTACAGTTGGTGATTGGGGAGGGGGTTACAGTCAGTGATCGGGGAGGAGTTTACAGTCGGCGATCGTACAGGGAATTTACAGTCGGTGATCACGGAGGGAGTGGGTTACAGTCGGTGATAGGGCAGGGTGTAACAGTCAGTGATCGCGGAGGGGGTTACTGTCGGTGATCAGGGAGGGGGTTACAGTCAGTGATCGGGGAGGGTGTCACAGTCAGTGATCGGGGAGTGAGTTACAGTCAGTGATCGGGGAGGATTTACAGTCGGTGATCGGGGAGGGGGATTACAGTCGGTGATCGGGGAGGGGGTTACAGTCGGTGATCAGGGAGATTGCTTACAGTCGGTGATCGGGGAGGGGGATACAGTCAGAGGTCGGGGAGGGGGTTCCAGTCGGTGACCTGGGACGGGGTTACATTCGGTGATCGGGGAGGGGGTTACCATCGGTGATCGGGGAGGGGGTTACAGTCAGTGATCGGGGAGGGGGTTAGAGTCAGAGATCAGGGAGGGGTTACAGTCGCTGATCGGGGAAGGCTGGTTACAGTTGGTGATCAGTGGGGGGGTTATATTCAGTGATCGGGGAGGGGGGTTAAAGTCAGTGATCGGGGAGGGGGCTGCAGTCAGTGATCGGGGAGGAGGTTACAGTCGGTGATCAAGGAGGGGGGTTACAATCAGTGATCAGGGAGGGGAGTTACAGTTGGTGATCAGGGAGGGGTTTACATTCGGAGATCGGAGAGGGGGTTAAAGTCAGTGTTCGGGGAGGGGGTTACAGTCAGTGATCGGGGAGGGATTACAGTCGGTGTTCAGGGAGGGGGTTACAGTCAGTGATCGGGGAGGGGTTAAATTCGGTGATCGGGGAGGGGGTTTACAGTCAGTGATCGGGGAGGGGTTTACAGTCAGTGATCGGGGAAGGGGTTGCAGTCGGTGATCGGGGAGGGGTGTTGCAGTCGGTGATCGGAGAGGCGGTTACAGTCGGTGATCGGGGAGGGGTTTACAGTCAGTGATCGGGGAGGGATTTACATTCAGTGATCGGGGAGGGGATTACAGTCGGTGATTGGGGAGGTGTTTACAGTCGGTCATCGGGGAGGTGATTACAGTCGGTGATTGGGGAGGCGGTTAAAGTCGGTGATCGGGGAGGGGGTTGCAATCAGTGATCCAGGAGGGGGGTTACAGTCAGTGATCGGGGAGGGGAGTTAAAGTCGGTGATCAGGGAGGGGATTACAGTTGGTGATCGGAGAGGGGGTTAAAGTCGGTGTTCGGGGAGGTGGTTACAGACAGCGATCGGGGAGGGATTACAGTCGGTGATCGGGGAGGGGGTTAGATTCAGTGATCGCAGAGGGGTTACAGTCGGTGATCACGGAGGGGGGTTACAGTCAGTGATCGGGGAGTGGGTTACAGTCAGTGATTGGGGAGGGGATTCCAGTCGGTGATCGGGGACGGGGTTACATTTGGTGATTTGGGAGAGGGTTACATTCGTTGATCGGGGAGGGGTTTACAGTCAGTGATTGGGGAGGGGGTTACAGTCGGTGACCGGGCAGGGGGTTACAGTCGGTGATTGGAGAGCGGGCTACAGTCGGTGATCGGGGTGTGGGGTCACAGTCAGTGATCAGAGAGGGGGTTACATTCAGTGATCGGGGAAGGGGATAAATTCGGCAATCGGGGAGGGCGTTACAGTCGGTGATCGGGGAGGAGGTTACAGTCGGTGATCGGGGAGGGTGTTACATTCAGTGATTGGGGAGGGGGCTTCATTCGGTGATTGGGGAGGGGGGTTACTGTCGGTGATCGGGGAGGAGGGTTACAGTCAGTGATCGGTGAGTGGGGTACAGTCGGTGATTGGTGAGGGGGTTACAGTCGGTGATCGGAGAGGGGTTAAAGTCGATGATCGGGGAGGCGGTTACAGTCAGTGATCGGGGAGTGGGATTACAGTCGGTGATTGAGGAGGGGGTTACAGTCAGTGATTGGGGAGGGGGTTACAGTCAGTGATCAGGGACGGGGTTACATTCGGTGACCGGGGAGGGGGTTACATTCGTTGATCGGGGAGGGGGTTACAGTCAGTGATCGGGGAGGGGATTACAGTCGGTGACCGGGCAGTGGGTTACAGTCGGTGATCGGAGAGCGGGCTACAGTCGGTGATCGGGGTGTGGGGTCACAGTCGGTGATCAGAGAGGGAGTTACAGTCAGTGATCGAGGAGGGGGGTTACATTCGGCGATCGGGGAGGGTGTTACAGTCGGTGATCGGGGACGAGGTTACAGTCGGTGATCGGGGAGGGGATTACAGTCAGTGATCGGGGAGTGGGGTACAGTTGGTGATTGGTGAGGGGGTTACAGTCGGTGATTGGGGAGGGGGTTACAGTCAGTGATCGGGTAGGGGGCTACAGTTGGTGATCGGGGAGGTGTTTACAGTCAGTGATCGGGGAGGGGTTTACAGTCGGCGATCGTGCAGGGAATTTACAGTCGGTGATCATGGAGGGAGTGGGTTACATTCAGTGATAGGGCAGGGTGATACAGTTGGTGATCGGGGAGGGGGTTACAGGTGGTGAGCGCAGAGGGTGTTACAGTCAGCGATCGGGGACGGGGTTACTGTCGGTGATCAGGGAGGGGGTTACTGTCGGTGATCTGGGAGGGTGTTACAGTTAGTGATCGGGGAGGGGTTTACAGTCTGTGATTGGGGAGGGGGTTACATTCGGTGATTGGGGAAGGTGTTACAGTCAGTGATCGGGGAGGGGGTTACAGTCGGTGATCGGGCATGTGGTTACAGTAAGTGATCGGGGTGGGGGCTACAGTCGGTGATCGGGGAGTGAGGTTACAGTCGATAATTGGGTAGGGGATAGAATCAGTGATCGGGGAGGTGGTTACATTTGGTGATCGGGGAGGGGGTTGCAGTCGATGATCGGGGATGGTGTTACAGTCAGTGATCGGGGAGTGGGTTACAGTTGGTGAACCTGGAGGGGGTTACAGTCGATGATCAGGGAGCGTTTACAGTCAGTGATCAGGGAGGGGGTTGCAGTCAGTGATTGTGGAGGGATTACAGTCAGTGATCGGGGCAGGGTTACAGTGGGTGATCGGGGATGGGTTACAGTCAGTGATCGGGGAGGGGGTTACTGTCGGTGATCAGCGAGGGGGTTACTGTCGGTGATCTGGGAGGGTGTTACAGTTAGTGATCGGGGAGTGGGTTACAGTCTGTGATTGGGGAGGGGGTTACAGTCGATGATTGGGCAGGGGGTTACAGTCGGTGATCGGAGAGCGGGCTACAGTCGGTGATCGGGGTGTGGGGTCACAGTCAGTGATCGGGCAGGGGGGTTACATTTGACAATCGGGGAGGGTGTTACAGTCGGTGATTGGGGAGGGGGTTACAGTCAGTGATCGGGGAGGGGGCTACAGTTGGTGATCGGGGAGGTGGTTACAGTTAGTGATTGGGGAGGGGGTTACAGTCAGTGATCGGGGAGGAGTTTACAGTCGGCGATCATACAGGGAATTTACAGCCGGTGATCACGGAGGGAGTGGGTTACAGTCGGTGATAGGGCAGGGTGTTACAGTCAGTGATCGGGGAGGGGGTTACTGTCGGTGATCAGGGAGGGTGTTACAGTCGGTGATCGGGGAGTGTGTTACAGTCAGTGATCGGGGAGGGGGTTACAGTCGGTGATCGGGGAGGTTGGTTACAGTCGGTGATCGGGGAGGGGGTTACAGTCAGTGTTCGGGGAGGGGATTACAGTCAGTGATTGGGGACGGGTTGCTTTCGGTGATCGGGGAGGTGGTTACAGTCGGTGATCGGGGAGGGGGTTACATTCGGTGATCGGGGAGGGAGTTACAGTCAGAGATCGGGGCGGGGTTACAGTCGCTGATCGGGGAGGACGGGTTACAGTCAGTGATCGATGGGGGGGTTACATTCGGTGATCAGGGAGGGGGTTAGAGTCGGTGATCGGGGAGGGTGTTACAGTCGGTGATCGGGGAGGGGGTTACAGTCAGTGATCCTGGAGGGGGTTACAGTTGATGATCAGGGAGAAGGTTACAGTCGGTGATCGGGGAGGGTGCTACAGTCAGTGATCAGTGAGGGTGTTACAGTCGGTGATCGGGGAGGGGGCTACAGTCGGTGATCGGGGAGGGGGTTACATTCGGTGATTGGGGATGGGGTTACATTCATTGATCGGGGAGGGGGTTACATTCGGTGATCAGGGAGGGGGTTACAGTCAGTGATTGGGGAGGTGGTTCCAGTCGGTGATCGTGGACGGGGTTACATTCGGTGATCGGGGAGAGGGTTAAATTTGTTCATCGGGGAGGGAGTTACAGTCAGTGATCGGGGAGGGGGTTACAGTCGGTGACCGGGCAGGGGGTTACAGTCGTTGATCGGAGAGCGGGCTACAGTCGGTGATCGGGGTGTGGGGTCACAGTCAGTGATCGGAGAGGGGGTTACATTCAGTGATCGGGGAGGGGGATAAATTCGGCAATCGGGGAGGGGGTTACAGTCGGTATCGGGGAGGAGGTTACAGTCGGTGATCGGGGAGGGTGTTACATTCAGTGATCGGGGAGGGGGCTACATTCGGTGATCGGGGAGGGGGGTTACTGTCGGTGATCGGGGAGGGGTTTTACAGTCAGTGATCGGCGAGTGGGTTACAGTCGGTGATTGATGCGGGGTTACAGTCGGTGATCGGAGAGGGGTTTAAGGTCGGTGTTCGGGGAGGTGGTTACTGACAGTGATCAGGGAGGGATTACAGCCGGTGATCGGGGAGGGGGTTACAGTCAGTGATCGCGGAGGGGTTACATTCGGTGATCAGGGAGGGGGGTTACATTCGGTGATCGGGGAGTGTGTTACAGTCAATGATCGGGGAGGGGGGTTACATTCGGCGATCGGGGAGTGGGTTACAGTCGGTGATCCGGGAGGAGGTTACAGTCGGTGATTGGGGAGGTGGTTACATTCAGTGATCGGGGAGGGGGCTACATTCGGTGATCGGGGAGTGGGGTTACTTTCGGCGTTCGGGGAGGGGGGTTACAGTCAGTGATCGGGGAGTGGGGTACAGTCGGTGATTGGTGAGGGGGTTACAGTCGGTGATCGGAGAGGGCGTTAAAGTCGGTGTTCGGCGAGGTGGTTACAGACAGTGATCGGGGAGGTATTACAGTCGGTCATCGGGGAGGGGGTTAAAGTCAGTGATCGCGGAGGGGTTACAGTCGGTGATCAGGGAGGGGGTTACATTCGGTGATCGGGGAGGGGGTTACAGTCAGTGATCGGGGAGGGGGTTACAGTCGATGATCGGGGAGGTGGTTAATTTCGGTGATCGAGGAGTGGGATTACAGTCGGTGATCGAGGAGGGGGTTACAGTCAGTGATTGGGGAGGGGGTTACAGTCGGTGATCAGGGATGGGGTTACATTCGGTGATCGGGGAGGGGGTTACATTCGTTGATCGGGGAGGTGATTACAGTCAGTGATCGGGGAGGGGATTACAGTTGGTGACCGGGCAGGGGGTTACAGTCGGTGATCGGAGAGCAGGCTACAGTCGGTGATCGGGGTGTGGGGTCACAGTTGGTGATCGGAGAGGGGGTTACAGTCAGTGATTGGGGAGGGGGGTTACATTCGGCGATCGGGGAGGGTGTTACAGTCGGTGATCTGGGACGAGGTTACAGTCGGTGATCGGGGAGGGGATTACAGTCAGTGATCGGGGAGTGGGGTACAGTCAGTGATTGGTGAGGGGGTTACAGTCAGTGATCGGGGAGTGGGGTACAGTCAGTGATTGGTGAGGGGATTACAGTCGGTGTTCGGGGAGGGGGTTACAGTCAGTGATCGGGGAGGGGTTAAATTCGGTGATCGGGGAGGGGGTTTACAGTCAGTGATCGGGGAGGGGTTTACAGTCAGTGATCGGGGAGGGGGTTGCAGTCGGTGATCGGGGAGGGGTGTTGCAGTCGGTGATCGGGGAGGGGTTTACAGTCAGTGATCGGGGAGGGATTTACATTCAGTGATCGGGGAGGGGATTACAGTCGGTGATTGGGGAGGTGTTTACAGTCGGTCATCGGGGAGGTGATTACAGTCGGTGATTGGGGAGGCGGTTACAGTCGGTGATCGGGGAGGGGGTTGCAATCAGTGATCCAGGAGGGGGGTTACAGTCAGTGATCGGGGAGGTGAGTTAAAGTCGGAGATCAGGGAGGGGATTACAGTTGGTGATCGGAGAGGGGGTTAAAGTCGGTGTTCAGGGAGGTGGTTACAGACAGTGATCGGGGAGGGATTACAGTCGGTGATCGGGGAGGCGGTTACAGTCGGTGATTGAGGAGGGGGTTACAGTCAGTGATTGGGGAGGGGGTTACAGTCGGTGATCAGGGACGGGGTTACATTTGGTGATCGGGGAGGGGGTTACATTCGTTGATCAGGGAGGGGGTTACAGTCAGTGATCGGGGAGGGGATTACAGTCGGTGACCGGGCAGGGGGTTACAGTCGGTGATCGGAGAGCAGGCTACAGTCGGTGATCGTGGTGTGGGGTCACAGTCGGTGATCGGAGAGGGGGTTACTGTCAGTGATCGAGGAGGGTGGTTACATTCGGCGATCGGGGAGGGTGTTACAGTTGGTGATCAGGGACGAGGTTACAGTCGGTGATCGGGGAGGGGATTACAGTCAGTGATCGGGGAGTGGGGTACAGTCGGTGATTGGTGAGGGGGTTACAGTCGGTGATTGGGGAGGGGGTTACAGTCAGTGATTGGGTAGGGGGCTACAGTTGGTGATCGGGGAGGTGGTTACAGTTGGTGATTGGGGAGGGGGTTACAATCAGTGATCGGGGAGGGGTTTACAGTCGGCGATCGTGCAGGGAATTTACAGTCGGTGATCATGGAGGGAGTGGGTTACAGTCAGTGATAGGGCAGGGTGTTACATAGATACATAGATACATAGAAGATAGGAGCAGGAGTAGGCCATTCGGCCCTTCGTGCCTGCTCCGCCATTCGATGAGATCATGGCTGATCCTTTAATTCAGTATCCCGTCCCCGCCTTCTCTCCGTAACCCTTAACCCCTTTTGCCCGTAGAAATATATCTAATTCCCTCTTAAATATATTTAATGAGCTGGCGTACACTGCCCTCTGTGGCAATGAGTTCCACAGGTTCACCACTCTCTGAGTGAAGAAATTCCCCCTCATCTCTGTCCTAAATGGTTTAGCCCTTATCCTTAAATTATGTCCTCTAGTTCTGTTCTCACCCGCCAAGGGAAACATTCCTTCTGCATCCAGTCTGTCTAGACCTGTCAGAATTTTATACACTTCTATGAGGTCCCCTCTCAATCTTCTAAACTCCAGTGTGTACATCCCTAAACTACATAGTCTCTCCTCATAGGTCATTCCCGCCATTCCTGGTATCAGCCTGGTGAATCGCCGCTGCACCCCCTCCATGGCAAGAACATCCTTCCTCAGATGAGGCGACCAAAACTGTACACAGTACTCGAGGTGTGGTCTCACCAGTGCCCTGTACAGCTGCAGCAAGGTATCCCTGTTCCTGTATTCTAACCCTTTTGCTATGAAGGCCAGCATACCGTTTGCCTTCTTGACCGCCTGTTGCACCTGCATGCTCGCCTTCAGTGACTGGTGTACAAGAACACCCAGGTCTCTCTGTACTTCCCCCTCTCCCAATCTATTGCCATTTAAATAATAATTTGCCCTCCCGTTCCTGCACCCAAGGTGGATAACTTCGCACTTGTCCACATTATAGTGCATCTGCCATTTATCCGCCCAATCGCCCAGTCTGTCCAAATCGCTCTGGAGCTTCCTGGTCTCTTCCTCTGAGCCCACCCCCCCTCCTAGTTTAGTGTCGTCTGCAAATTTGGAAATGCTGCATCCGACTCCCTGATCCAGGTCATTAATGTAAATTGTGAACAGCTGGGGGCCCAGGACAGATCCCTGTGGTACCCCACTTGTTACTGCCTGCCATTCAGAAAATGAGCCGTTTATTCCAACTCTCTGTTTTCTATCTGACAGCCAGTTCCCTATCCACGCCAAAACTTTCCCCTTTATCCCATGAGCCTCAATTTTCCATGCTAATCTTTTATGTGGGACCTTATCGAAGGCCTTTTGGAAGTCCAGGTACACCACATCTACTGGCTCTCCCCCATCTATTCTACCAGTTACTCCCTCAAAAAATTCCAATAGATTAGTCAAGCACGATTTACCCTTTGTAAATCCATGTTGACTCTGTCCTATCCTGTCCCCATTTGCTAAGTGCTCCGCTATTTCATCCTTAATGATGGACTCCAGCATTTTGCCCACAACTGATGTAAGGCTTACAGGTCTGTAATTACCTGCTTTTTCCCTACCCCCCTTTTTGAATAGTGGGGTAACGTTAGCTACCCTCCAATCCATCGGCACTGTTCCCGAGTCTAATGAATTCTGAAAAATCATCCTTAGTGCATCCGCTATCTCTAGGGCCACCTCCTTCAGTACCCTAGGATGCATGTTATCAGGCCCTGGGGATTTGTCCACCTTCAATCCCTTTAGCTTCCTTAACACCATATCCTTAGAGATATTGATTTGCGTCAGTTCCTCCTTTGCCAATGTCCCTATTTTTCCCGATATCCCAGGGAGGTTTTTTGTGTCTTCCTTCGTAAAGACTGACCCAAAGTATGCATTTAGTTGATCTGCCATTTCCTTATTTCCCATTATATATTCCCCCGTATCTGACTGCAATGGACCAACTTTGGTTTTCACCAGTCTTTTCCTTTTGATATATTTATAAAAGCTTTTGGAGTTAGTTTTTATATTTTCCGCCAGCTTGTTTTCGTAAGCTATTTTGCCCCTCTTGATCATGCTCTTTGCCCTCCTTTGCTCTATCTTAAACTGTTCCCAATCTTCCGCTCTGGCGCTTTTTTTGGCTATTTTATACGCCCTATCTTTGGATTTTATGCTGTCTCTAATTTCCCCTGTTATCCACGGTTGAGTCACCTTTTTAGATTTCCTTTTATGCCAGATTGGTATAAACAATTTTTGCAATTTTGTCATTCTATCTTTAAATGTTTGCCATTGTTTATCTACCTCCAGTCCTCCCAGGAACGTTGTCCAATCAGACCTACTCAGTTCCCGTCTCATGGCATCATAATTCCCCTTGTTTAAATTCAGGACCTTAGTCTCTGAGTCAATTTCTTCGCTCTCCATTTCGAGTGAGAAATCGATCATGTTATGATCGCTCTGACCCAAGGGTCCCCGTACAACAAGATTACTGATTAGTCCCTTCTCATTGCACAGTACCCAGTCCAATATAGCCTGTTCCCGAGTTGGTTCCTCGACATATTGATCCAGATAACCATCCCTTAAACACTCAAGGAATTCCTCCTCCTCATTATTTTTACTGATTAGGCTAGTCCAATCTATATGTAAGTTAAAGTCACCTATGATGACAGCTGTGCTCTTATTGCACGCTTCTCTAATTTCCCTCGTGATGCCCTCCCTAACCTCTATTTTACTATTTGGAGGCCTATATACCACTCCTATTAATGTTTTTCGCCCCTCGCTATTTCTTAGCTCCACCCATATAGATTCTGTATTAACTGAGTTAATATCCTTCTTTTCAATTGCATTTATCCCCTCTTTTACTAGCAATGCTACCCCTCCTCCCTTTCTTTTTTGTCGATCCTTCCTAAATACTGAATACCCCTGTATGTTAAGCTCCCAGCCCTGCTCACCCTGCAACCATGTTTCCGTTACAGTTGGTGATCGGGGAGGGGGTTACAGGTGGTGAGCGCAGAGGGTGTTACAGTCAGCGATCGGGAACGGGGTTACTGTCGGTGATCAGGGAGGGGGTTACTGTCGGTGATCTGGGAGGGTGTCACAGTTAGTGATCGGGGAGGGGTCTACAGTCTGTGATTGGGGAGGGGGTTACATTCGGTGATTGGGGAAGGTGTTACAGTCAGTGATCGGGGAGGGGGTTACAGTCGGTGATCGGGCAGGGGGTTACAGTAAGTGATCGGGGTGGGGGCTACAGTCGGTGATCGGGGAGTGGGGTTACAGTTGATAATTGGGTAGGGGATAGAGTCAGTGATCGGGGAGGTGGTTACAGTTGGTGATCGGGGAGGGGGTTGCAGTCGATGATCGGGGATGGTGTTACAGTCAGTGATCGGGGAGTGGGTTACAGTCGGTGAACCTGGAGGGGGTTACAGTCGATGATCAGGGAGCGTTTACAGTCAGTGATCAGGGAGGGGGTTGCAGTCAGTGATTGTGGAGGGATTACAGTCGGTGATCGGGGCAGGGTTACAGTGGGTGATCGGGGATGGGTTACAGTCTGTGATCGGGGAGGGGGTTACAGTCGCTGATCGGGGAGGTGCTTACAGTCAGTGATCGGGGAGGGGTTAAATTCGGTGATCGGGGAGGGGGTTTACAGTCAGTGATCGGGGAGGGGTTTACAGTCAGTGATCGGGGAGGGGGTTGCAGTCGGTGATCGGGGAGGGGTGTTGCAGTCGGTGATCGGAGAGGCGGTTACAGTCGGTGATCGGGGAGGGGTTTACAGTCAGTGATCGGGGAGGGATTTACATTCAGTGACCGGGGAGGGGATTACAGTCGGTGATTGGGGAGGTGTTTACAGTCGGTCATCGGGGAGGTGATTACAGTCGGTGATTGGGGAGGCGGTTACAGTCGGTGATCGGGGAGGGGGTTGCAATCAGTGGTCCAGGAGGGGGGTTACAGTCAGTGATCGGGGAGGGGAGTTAAAGTCGGAGATCAGGGAGGGGATTACAGTTGGTGATCGGAGAGGGGGTTAAAGTCGGTGTTCAGGGAGGTGGTTACAGACAGTGATCGGGGAGGGATTACAGTCGGTGATCGGGGAGGGGGTTAGTTTCAGTGATCGCAGAGGGGTTACAGTCGGTGATCACGGAGGGGGTTACAGTCAGTGATCGGGGAGGGGGTTACAGTCAGTGATCGGGGAGGGGGTAAAATTCGATGATCGGGGAGGCGGTTACAGTCGGTGATCAGGGAGTGGGGTTACAGTCGGTGATCGGGGAGTGGGTTACAGTCAGTGATTGTGGAGGGGATTCCAGTCGGTGATCGGGGACGGGGTTACATTCGGTGATTTGGGAGAGGGTTACATTCGTTGATCGGAGAGGGGGTTACAGTCAGTGATTGGGGAGGGGGTTACAGTCGGTGACCGGGCAGGGGGTTACAGTCGGTGATTGGAGAGCGGGCTACAGTCGGTGATCGGGGTGTGGGGTCTCAGTCATTGATCGGAGAGGGGTTTACATTCAGTGATCGGGGAGGGGGATAAATTCGGCAATCGGGGAGGGGGTTACAGTCGGTGATCGGGGAGGAGGTTACAGTCGGTGATCGGGGAGGGTGTTACATTCAGTGATCGGGGAGGGGGCTACATTCGGTGATTGGGGAGGGGGGTTACTGTCGGTGATCAGGGAGGGGGGTTACAGTCAGTGATCGGCGAGTGGGGTACAGTCGGTGATTGGTGAGGGGGTTAGAGTCGGTGATCGGAGAGGGGGTTAAAGTCGGTGTTTGGGGAGGTGGATACTGACAGTGATCAGGGAGGGATTACAGTCGGTGATCGGGGAGGGGGTTACAGTCAGTGATCGCGGAGGGGTTACAGTCGGTGATCAGGGAGGGGGTTACATTCGGTGATCGGGGAGGGGGTTACAGTCAGTGATCGGGGAGGGGGGTTACATTCGGTGATCGGGGAGGAGGTTACAGTCGGTGATTGGGGAGGTGGTTACATTCAGTGATCGGGGAGGGGGCTACATTCGGTGATCGGGGAGGGGTGTTACTTTTGGCGATCGGGGAGGGGATTACAGTCAGTGATCAGGGAGTGGGGTACAGTCGGTGATTGGTGAGGGGGTTACAGTTGGTGATCGGAGAGGGCGTTTAAGTCGGTGTTCGGCGAGGTGGTTACAGACAGTGATCGGGGAGGGATTACAGTCGGTCATCGGGGAGGGGGTTAAAGTCAGTGATCGCGGAGGGGTTACAGTCGGTGATCAGGGAGGGGGTTACATTCGGTGATCGGGGAGGGGGTTACAGTCAGTGATCGGGGAGGGAGTTACAGTCGATGATCGGGGAGGCGGTTACAGTCGGTGATTGAGGAGGGGGTTACAGTCAGTGATTGGGGAGGGGGTTACAGTCGGTGATCAGGGACGGGGTTACATTCGGTGATCGGGGAGGGGGTTACATTCGTTGATCAGGGAGGGGGTTACAGTCAGTGATCGGGGAGGGGATTACAGTTGGTGACCTGGCAGGGGGTTACAGTCGGTGATCGGAGAGCAGGCTACAGTCGGTGATCGGGGTGTGGGGTCACAGTTGGTGATCGGAGAGGGGGTTACAGTCAGTGATCGGGGAGGGGGGTTACATTCGGCGATCGGGGAGGGTGTTACAGTCGGTGATCGGGGACGAGGTTACAGTCGGTGATCGGGGAGGGGATTACAGTCAGTGATCGGGGAGTGGGGTACAGTCAGTGATTGGTGAGGGGGTTACAGTCAGTGATTGGGGAGTGGGGTACAGTCAGTGATTGGTGAGGGGATTACAGTCGGTGTTCGGGGAGGGGGTTACAGTCAGTGATCGGGGAGGGGTTAAATTCGGTGATCGGGGAGGGGGTTTACAGTCAGTGATCGGGGAGGGGTTTACAGTCAGTGATCGGGGAGGGGGTTGCAGTCGGTGATCGGGGAGGGGTGTTGAAGTCGGTGATCGGAGAGGCGGTTACAGTCGGTGATCGGGGAGGGGTTTACAGTCAGTGATCGGGGAGGGATTTACAATCAGTGATCGGGGAGGGGATTACAGTCGGTGATTGGGGAGGTGTTTACAGTCGGTCATCGGGGAGGTGATTACAGTCGGTGATTGGGGAGGCGGTTACAGTCGATGATCGGGGAGGGGGTTGCAATCAGTGATCCAGGAGGGGGGTTACAGTCAGTGATCGGGGAGGGGAGTTAAAGTCGAAGATCAGGGAGGGGATTACAGTTGGTGATCGGAGAGGGGGTTAAAGTCGGTGTTCAGGGAGGTGGTTACAGACAGTGATCGGGGAGGGATTACAGTCGGTGATCGGGGAGGGGTTTAGATTCAGTGATCGCAGAGGGGTTACAGTCGGTGATCACGGAGGGGGTTACAGTCAGTGATCGGGGAGGGGGTTACAGTCAGTGATCGGGGAGGGGGTAAAATTCGATGATCGGGGAGGCGGTTACAGTCGGTGATCAGGGAGTGGGGTTACAGTCGGTGATCAGGGAGTGGGTTACAGTCAGTGATTGGGGAGGGGATTCCAGTCGGTGATCGGGGACGGGGTTACATTCGGTGATTTGGGAGAGGGTTACATTCGTTGATCGGAGAGGGGGTTACAGTCAGTGATTGGGGAGGGGGTTACAGTCGGTGACCGGGCAGGGGTTTACAGTCGGTGATTGGAGAGCGGGCTACAGTCGGTGATCGGGGTGTGGGGTCACAGTCGGTGATCGGAGAGGGGTTTACATTCAGTGATCGGGGAGGGGGATAAATTCGGTATTCGGGGAGGGGGTTACAGTCGGTGATCGGGGAGGAGGTTACAGTCGGTGATCGGGGAGGGTGTTACATTCAGTGATCGGGGAGGGGGCTACATTCGGTGATCGGGGAGGCGTGTTACTTTTGGCGATCGGGGAGGGGATTACAGTCAGTGATCAGGGAGTGGGGTACAGTCGGTGATTGGTGAGGGGGTTACAGTTGGTGATCGGAGAGGGCGTTAAAGTCGGTGTTCGGCGAGGTGGTTACAGACAGTGATCGGGGAGGGATTACAGTCGGTCATCGGGGAGGGGGTTAAAGTCAGTGATCGCGGAGGGGTTACAGTCGGTGATCAGGGAGGGGGTTACATTCGGTGATCGGGGAGGGGGTTACAGTCAGTGATCGGGGAGGGAGTTACAGTCGATGATCGGGGAGGGGGTTACAGTCAGTGATTGGGGAGGGGGTTACAGTCGGTGATCAGGGACGTGGTCACATTCGGTGATCGGGGAGGGGGTTACATTCGTTGATCGGGGAGGGGGTTACAGTCAGTGATCGGGGAGGGGATTACAGTCGGTGACCCGGCAGGGGGTTACAGTTGGTGATCGGAGAGCAGACTACAGTCGGTGATCGGGGTGTGGGGTCACAGTCGGTGATCGGAGAGGGGGTTACATTCAGTGATCGAGGAGGGTGGTTACATTCGGCGATCGGGGAGGGTGTTACAGTTGGTGATCGGGGACGAGGTTACAGTCGGTGATCGGGGAGGGGATTACAGTCAGTGATCGGGGAGTGGGGTACAGTCGGTGATTGGTGAGGGGGTTACAGTCGGTGATTGGGGAGGGGGTTACAGTCAGTGATTGGGTAGGGGGCTACTGTTGGTGATCGGGGAGGTGGTTACAGTTGGTGATTGGGGAGGGGGTTACAATCAGTGATCGGGGAGGGGTTTACAGTCGGCGATCATGCAGGGAATTTACAGTCGGTGATCATGGAGGGAGTGGGTTACAGTCAGTGATAGGGCAGGGTGTTACAGTTGGTGATCGGGGAGGGGGTTACAGGTGGTGAGCGCAGAGGGTGTTACAGTCAGCGATCGGGGACGGGGTTACTGTCGGTGATCAGGGAGGTGGTTACTGTCGGTGATCTGGGAGGGTGTTACAGTTAGTGATCGGGGAGGGGTTTACAGTCTGTGATTGGGGAGGGGTTACATTCGGTGATTGGGGAAGGTGTTACAGTCAGTGATCGGGGAGGGGGTTACAGTCGGTGATCGGGCAGGGGGTTACAGTAATTGATCGGGGTGGGGGCTACAGTCGGTGATCGGGGAGTGGGGTTACAGTCGATAATTGGGTAGGGGACAGAGTCAGTGATCGGGGAGGTGGTTACAGTTGGTGATTGGGGAGGGGGTTGCAGTCGATGATCGGGGATGGTGTTACAGTCAGTGATCGGGGAGTGGGTTACAGTCGGTGAACCTGGAGGGGGTTACAGTCGATGATCAGGGAGCGTTTACAGTCAGTGATCAGGGAGGGGGTTGCAGTCAGTGATTGTGGAGGGATTACAGTCGGTGATCGGGGCAGGGTTACAGTGGGTGATCGGGGATGGGTTACAGTCAGTGATTGGGGTGGGGCTTACAGTCGCTGATCGGGGAGGTGGTTACAGTCAGTGATCGGGGAGGGGTTAAATTCGGTGATCGGGGAGGTGGTTTACAGTCAGTGATCGGGGAGGGGTTTACAGTCAGTGATCGGGGAGGGGGTTGCAGTCGGTGATCGGGGAGGGGTGTTGCAGTCGGTGATCGGAGAGGCGGTTACAGTCCGTGATCGGGGAGGGGTTTACAGTCAGTGATCGGGGAGGGATTTACATTCAGTGATCGGGGAGGGGATTACAGTCGGTGATTGGGGAGGTGTTTACAGTCGGTCATCAGGGAGGTGATTACAGTCGGTGATTGGGGAGGCGGTTACAGTCGGTGATCGGGGAGGGGGTTGCAATCAGTGATCCAGGAGGGGGGTTACAGTCAGTGATCGGGGAGGGGAGTTAAAGTCGGAGATCAGGGAGGGGATTACAGTTGGTGATCGGAGAGGGGGTTAAAGTCGGTGTTCAGGGAGGTGGTTACAGACAGTGATCGGGGAGGGATTACAGTCGGTGATCGGGGAGGGGGTTAGATTCAGTGATCGCAGAGGGGTTACAGTCGGTGATCACGGAGGGGGTTACAGTCAGTGATCGGGGAGGGGGTTACAGTCAGTGATCGGGGAGGGGGTAAAATTCGATGATCGGGGAGGCGGTTACAGTCGGTGATCAGGGAGTGGGGTTACAGTCGGTGATCGGGGAGTGGGTTACAGTCAGTGATTGGGGAGGGGATTCCAGTCGGTGATCGGGGACGGGGTTACATTCGGTGATTTGGGAGAGGGTTACATTCGTTGATCGGAGAGGGGGTTACAGTCAGTGATTGGGGAGGGGGTTACAGTCGGTGACCGGGCAGGGGGTTACAGTCGGTGATTGGAGAGCAGGCTACAGTCGGTGATCGGGGTGTGGGGTCACAGTCAGTGATCGGAGAGGGGTTTACATTCAGTGATCGGGGAGGGGGATAAATTCGGCAATCGGGGAGGGGGTTACAGTCGGTGATCGGGGAGGAGGTTACAGTCGGTGATCGGGGAGGGTGTTACATTCAGTGATCGGGGAGGGGGCTACATTCAGTGATTGGGGAGGGGGGTTACTGTCGGTGATCAGGGAGGGGGGTTACAGTCAGTGATCGGCGAGTGGGGTACAGTCGGTGATTGGTGAGGGGGTTACAGTCGGTGATCGGAGAGGGGGTTAAAGTCGGTGTTTGGGGAGGTGGATACTGACAGTGATCAGGGAGGGATTACAGTCGGTGATCGGGGAGGGGGTTACAGTCAGTGATCGCGGAGGGGTTACAGTCGGTGATCAGGGAGGGGGTTACATTCAGTGATCGGGGAGGGGGTTAGTCAGTGATCGGGGAGGGGGGTTACATTCGGTGATCGGGCAGGGGGTTACAGTCGGTGATCGGGGAGGAGGTTACAGTCGGTGATTGGGGAGGTGGTTACATTCAGTGATCGGGGAGGGGGCTACATTCGGTGATCGGGGAGGGGTGTTACTTTTGGCGATCGGGGAGGGGATTACAGTCAGTGATCAGGGAGTGGGGTACAGTCGGTGATTGGTGAGGGGGTTACAGTTGGTGATCGGAGAGGGCGTTAAAGTCGGTGTTCAGGGAGGTGGTTACAGACAGTGATCGGGGAGGGATTACAGTCGGTCATCAGGGAGGGGGTTACAGTCGCTGATCGGGGAGGTGGTTACAGTCAGTGATCGGGGAGGGGGTTCATTTGATGATCAGTGCGGGGGTTACAGTCTGTGATCGGGGAGAGGGTTACAGTCGGAGATCAGCAAGGGGGTTACAGTCGGTGATCCGGGGGGTTACATTCATTGATCAGGGAGGGGGGTACAGTTGCTGATCGGGGCGGGGTTTACAGTCAGTGATCAGGGAGGTGGGTTACATTCGGTGATCAGGGAGGGGATTACAGTCGGTGATCAGGGAGGGGGTTACAGACAGTGATCAGGGAGGGGACTACAGTCGGTGATCGGGGAGGGGTGTTACAGTCAGTGATTGGGGAGGGGGCTCAGTCGGTGATCGGGGAAGGGGTTACAGTCAGTGATCGGGTTGGGTGTTGCAGTCTGTGATTGGGGAAGGGGGTACAGTCAGTGATCGAGGAAGGGGGAACAGTCGGTGATTGGGGAGGGTGTTACAGTCAGTGATCGGGGAGGGAGTTACAGTCAGTGATCGGGGAGGATTTACAGTCGGTGATCGGGTTGGGGGATTACAGTCGGTGATCGGGGAGGGGTTACAGTCGGTGATTGGGGAGGGGTTTACAGTCGGTGATCGGGGAGGGGGTTACAATCGGTGAACGGGGAGGGGGTTACAGTCGGTGATCAGGGAGGGGGTTACAGTCAGAGATCGGGGAGGGGTTACAGTCGCTGATCGGGGAAGGCTGGTTACAGTCGGTGATCGGTGGGGGAGTTATATTCGGTGATCGGGGAGGGGGGTTAGAGTTGGTGATCCGGGAGGGGGTTGCAGTCAGTGATCGGGGAGGAGGTTACCGTCGGTGATCAGGGAGAGGGTTACAGTCGGTGATCGGGGAGGAGGTTACAGTCGGTGATTGGGGAGGTGGTTACATTCAGTGATCGGGGAGGGGGCTACATTCGGTGATCGGGGAGGGGGGTTACTTTTGGTGATCGGGGAGGGGATTACAGTCAGTGATCAGGGAGTGGGGTACAGTCGGTGATTGGTGAGGGGGTTACAGTTGGTGATCGGAGAGGGCGTTAAAGTCAATGTTCGGCGAGGTGGTTACAGACAGTGATCGGGGAGGGATTACAGTCGGTCATCGGGGAGGGGGTTAAAGTCAGTGATCGCGGAGGGGTTACAGTCGGTGATCAGGGAGGGGGTTACATTCGGTGATCGGGGAGGGGGTTACAGTCAGTGATCGGGGAGGGAGTTACAGTCGATGATCGGGGAGGCGGTTACAGTCGGTGATTGAGGAGGGGGTTACAGTCAGTGATTGAGGAGGGGGTTACAGTCGGTGATCAGGGACGGGGTTACATTCGGTGATCGGGGAGGGGGTTACATTCGTAGATCAGGGAGGGGGTTACAGTCAGTGATCGGGGAGGGGATTACAGTCGGTGACCGGGCAGGGGGTTACAGTCGGTGATCGGAGAGCGGGCTACAGTCGGTGATCGGGGTGTGGGGTCACAGTCGGTGATCGGAGAGGGGGTTACAGTCAGTGATCGAGGAGGGTGGTTACATTCGGCGATCGGGGAGGGTGTTACAGTTGGTGATCGGGGACGAGGTTACAGTCGGTGATCGGGGAGGGGATTACAGTCAGTGATCGGGGAGTGGGGTACAGTCGGTGATTGGTGAGGGGGTTACAGTCGGTGATTGGGGAGGGGGTTACAGTCAGTGATCGGGTAGGGGGCTACAGTTGGTGATCGGGGAGGTGGTTACAGTTGGTGATTGGGGAGGGGGTTACAATCAGTGATCGGGGAGGGGTTTACAGTCGGCGATCATGCAGGGAATTTACAGTCGGTGATCATGGAGGGAGTGGGTTACATTCAGTGATAGGGCAGGGTGTTACAGTTGGTGATCGGGGAGGGGGTTACAGGTGGTGAGCGCAGAGGGTGTTACAGTCAGCGATCGGGGACGGGGTTACTGTCGGTGATCAGGGAGGGGGTTACTGTCGGTGATCTGGGAGGGTGTTACAGTTAGTGATCGGGGAGGGGTTTACAGTCTGTGATTGGGGAGGGGGTTACATTCGGTGATTGGGGAAGGTGTTACAGTCAGTGATCGGGGAGGGGGTTACAGTCGGTGATCGGGCAGGGGGTTACAGTAAGTGATCGGGGTGGGGGCTACAGTCGGTGATCGGGGAGTGGGGTTACAGTCGATAATTGGGTAGGGGATAGAGTCAGTGATCGGGGAGGTGGTTACAGTTGGTGATCGGGGAGGGGGTTGCAGTCGATGATCGGGGATGGTGTTACAGTCAGTGATCGGGGAGTGGGTTACAGTCGGTGAACCTGGAGGGGGTTACAGTCGATGATCAGGGAGCGTTTACAGTCAGTGATCAGGGAGGGGGTTGCAGTCAGTGATTGTGGAGGGATTACAGTCGGTGATCGGGGCAGGGTTACAGTGGGTGATCGGGGATGTGTTACAGTCAGTGATCGGGGAGGGGGTTACAGTCGCTGATCAGGGAGGTGGTTACAGTCAGTGATCGGGGAGGGGGTTCATTTGATGATCAGTGCGGGGGTTACAGTCTGTGATCGGGGAGAGGGTTACAGTCGGAGATCAGCAAGGGGGTTACAGTCGGTGATCGGGGTGGTTACATTCATTGATCAGGGAGGGGGGTACAGTCGCTGATCGGGGCGGGGTTTACATTCAGTGATCAGGGAGGGGGGTTACATTCAGTGATCAGGGAGGGGATTACAGTCGGTGATCGGGGAGGGGGTTACAGTCAGTGATCAGGGAGGGGACTACAGTCGGTGATCGGGGAGGGGTGTTACAGTCAGTGATTGGGGAGGGGGCTCAGTCGGTGATCGGGGAAGGGGTTACAGTCAGTGATCGGGTTGGGTGTTGCAGTCTGTGATTGGGAAAGGGGGTACAGTCAGTGATCGAGGAAGGGGGAACAGTCGGTGATTGGGGAGGGTGTTACTGTCAGTGATCGGGGAGGGAGTTACAGTCAGTGATCGGGGAGGATTTACAGTCGGTGATCGGGGAGGGGGATTACAGTCGGTGATCGGGGAGGGGGTTACAGTCGGTGATCGGGGAGGGGGTTACAGTCGGTGATCGGGGAGGGGGTTACAATCGGTGAACGGGGAGGGGGTTACAGTCGGTGATCAGGGAGGGGGTTACAGTCAGAGATCGGGGAGGGGTTACAGTCGCTGATCGGGGAAGGCTGGTTACAGTCGGTGATCGGTGGGGGAGTTATATTCGGTGATCGGGGAGGGGGGTTAGAGTTGGTGATCCGGGAGGGGGTTGCAGTCAGTGATTGGGGAGGAGGTTACCGTCGGTGATCAGGGAGAGGTTTACAGTCGGTGATCGGGGCGGAGGCTACAGTCGGTGATCAGTGAGGGTGTTACAATCGGTGATCGGGGAGGGGGCTACAGTCAGTGATCGGGGAAGGGGTTACATTTGGTGATCAGGGACGGGGTTACATTTGGCGATCGGGGAGAGGGTTACATTCAGTGATCGGGGAGGGGCTTACATTCGGTGATTGGGGCGGGTGTTACAGTCAGTGATCAGGGAGGGGGTTACAGTCGGTGATCGGGCAGGGGGGTTACAGTCGGTGATCGGGGAGCGGGCTACAGTCGGTGATCGGGGAGTTGGGTCACAGTCGGTGACCGGAGAGGGGGTTAGAGTCAGTGATCGGGAAGGGGGGTTACAGTCGGTGATCGGGGAGGGGGTTATAATCAGTGATCGGGGAGGAGGTTACAGTCGGTGATCTGGGAGGGGGTTACAGTCAGTGATCATGGAGGGGGCTAGAGTCGGTGATCGGGAAGGGGGTTACTGTCGGTGATCGGGGAGGGGGGTTACAGTCAGTGATCGGGGAGTGGAGTACAGTCGTTGATTGGTGAGGGGGTTACAATCGGTGATTGGGGAGGAAGTTATAGTCAGTGATCGGGGAGGGGGCTAGAGTTGGTGATTGGGGAGGGGGTTACAGTTGGTGATCGGGGAGGGGTTACAGTCAGTGATCGGGGAGGGGTTTACAGTCGGCGATCGGGGAGGTGTTACAGTCGGTGATTGTGGAGGGGGATTACAGTCGGTGATCGGGGAGGGGTTTACAGTCGGTGATCGGGGAGGGGGTTACATTCGGTGATCGGGGAGGTTGGTTACAGTCGGTGATCGGGGAGGGGGTTACAGTCAGAGTTCATGTAGGGGGTTACAGTCGGTGATCGGGGACGGGGTTGCATTCGGTGATCGGGGAGGGGGTTAGAGTCGGTGATCGGAGTGGGGTTTACAGTCAGAGATCGGGGAAGGGGGTACAGTCGGTGATCGGGGAGAGTGTTACAATCAATGATTGGGGAGGGAGTTACAGTCAGTGATCGGGGAGGTGTTACAGTCGGTGATTGGGGAGGGGGATTACAATCGGTGATTGGGGAGGGGGTTACAGTCGGTGATCGGGGTGGGGGTTACAGTCGGTGATCGGGGAGGTTGGTTACAGTCGGTGATCGGGGAGGCGGTTACAGTCAGAGTTCGGGGAGGGGGTTAAAGTCGCTGATCGGGGAAGAGGTTGCATTTGGTGATCGGGGAGGGGGTTACAGTCGGTGATCGGGGAGTGGGTTACAGTCGGTGATTGGGGAGGGGGTTACAGTCAGAGATCGGGGAGGGGTTACAGTCGCTGATCGGGGAGGACAGGTTACAGTCGGTGATCGGTGGGGGGGTTACATTCGGTGATCAGGGAGGGGGTTAGAGTCGGTGATCGGGGACGGGGTTAAGGTCGGTGATATGGGAGCGGGGTTACAGTCGATGATCGGGGAGCGGCTTACATTCGCTGATCAGGGAGGGGGTTACATTCAGTGATTGGGGACGGGGTTACATTCGTTGATCGGGGAGGGGGTTACAGTCAGTGATCGGGGAGGGGGTTACTGTCGGTGATCGGGCAGGGGGTTACAGTCAGTGATCAGGGAGCGGGCTACAGTCGGTGATCGGGGAGGGGGTTTACAGTCGGCGATCGGGGAGGGGGGTTACTGTTGGTGATCAGGGAGGAGGTTACAGTCGGTGATCTGGGAGGGGGCTACAGTCGGTGATCGGGGAGGGTGTTACAGTCAGTGATCGGGGAGGGGATTACAGTCGGTGATCGGTCAGGGGGTTACAGTCGGTGATCGGGGAGGGTGCTACAGTCAGTGATCGGGGAGTGGGGTTACAGTCAATAATTGGGGAGGGGGTTACAGTCAGTGATCGGGGAGGGGGTTTACAGTCGGTGATCGGGGAGGGGGTTACAGTCGGTGATCGGTGATGGTGTTATATTCAGTGATCGGGGAGAGGGTTACAGTCGGTGATCGGGGAGGGGGTTACAGTTGATGATCAGGGAGGGGTTTACAGTTAGTGATCTGGGAGGGGTTTGCTGTCAGTGATTGGGGAGGGATTACAGTCGGGGGAAGGGTTGCAGTGGGTGATCGGGGAGGGGTTACAGTCAGTGATCAGGGCGGGATTTACAGTCAGTGATCGGGGAGCGGGGTTACAGTCGGCGATCGGGGAGGGGATTATAGTCAGTGATCCGGGGAGACGGCTACAGTCGGTGATCGGGGAGGGGGGTTACAGTCGGTGATCGGGGAGGGTGTTACAGTCAATGATTGGGGATGGGGATTACAGTCGGTGATCGGGGAGGTTGGTTACAGTCGGTGATCGGGGAGGGGGTTACAGTCAGAGTTCGGGGAGGGGGTTACAGTCGGTTATCGGGGACGGGGTTGCATTCGCTGATCAGGGAGGGGTTTACAGTCGGTGATCGGGGAGGGGGTTACAGTCGGTGATCGGGGAGGGGGTTACAGTCAGAGATCGGGGAAGGGGGTACAGTCGGTGATCGGGGAGGGTGTTACAGTCAATGATTGGGGAGGGAGTTACAGTCAGTGATCGGGGAGGTATTACAGTCGGTGATCGGGGAGGGGGATTACAGTCGGTGATCGGGGAGGCGATTACAGTCGGTGATCGGGGAGGGGGTTACAGTCAGAGTTCGGGGAGGGGGTTACAGTCGGTGATCGGGGACGGGGTTGCATTCGGTGATCGGGGATGGTGTTAAATTCAGTGATCGGGGAGGGGTTTACAGTCGGTGATCGGGGAGGCGGTTACAGTTGATGATCAGGGAGGGGTTTACAGTCAGTGATCTGGGAGGGGGTTGCAGTCAGTGATTGGGGAGGGATTACAGTCGGGGGAAGGGTTGCAGTGGGTGATCGGGGAGGGGTTACAGTCGGTGATCAGGGTGGGGTTTACAGTCAGTGATCGGGGAGGGGTGTTACAGTCGGCGATCGGGGAGGGGATTACAGTTGGTGATCGGGGAGGGGGTTACAGTCAGTGATCAGGGAGGGGGCTACAGTCGGTGATCGGGGAGGGGTGTTACAGTCAGTGATCGGGGAGACGGCTACAGTCGGTGATCAGGGAGGGGGTTACAGTCGGTGATCGGGGAAGGGGTTACGGTCAGTGATCGGGGTCGGTGTAGCAGTCGGTGATTGGGGAAGTGGGTACAGTCGGTGATCGGGGAAGGGGGTACAGTCGGTGATCGGGGAGGGTGTTACCATCAATGATTGGGGAGGGGATTACAGTCCGTGATCGGGGAGGTGTTACAGTCGGTGATTGGGGAGGGGGATTACAGTCGGTGATCGGGGAGGGGGTTACATTCAGTGATCGGGGAGGTGGTTACAGTCGGTGATCGGGGAGGTTGGTTACAGTCGGTGATTGGAGAGGGGGTTACAGTCAGTGATCGGGGAGGGGGTTACAGTCAGCGATCGGGGACGTGGTTGCATTCGGTGATCGGGGAGGGGGTTACAGTTGGTGATCAGGTAGGGGGTTACAGTCGGTGATTGGGGAGTGGGTTACAGTCAGAGATCGGGGAGGGGTTACAGTTGGTGATCGGGGAGGGGGGTTACTGTTGGTGATCAGGGAGGGGGGTTACTGTTGGTGATCAGGGAGGAGGTTACAGTCGGTGATCTGGGAGGGGGTTACAGTCAGTGATCGGGGAGGGGGCTACAGTCGATGATCGGGGAGGCTGTTACAGTCAGTGATTGGGGAGGGGATTAAAGTCGGTGATCGGGCAGGGGGTTACAGTCGGTGATCGGGGAGGGGGCTACAGTCAGTGATTGGGGAGGGGGTTACAGTCAGTCATCGGGGAGGGGGTTTACAGTCGGTGATCGGGGAGGGGGTTACAGGCGGTGATCGGGGATGGTGTTATATTCAGTGATCGGGGAGGGGGTTACAGTCGGTGATCGGGGAGGTGGTTACAGTTGATGATCAGGGAGGGGTTTACAGTTAGTGATCTGGGAGGGGTTTGCTGTCAGTGATTGGGGAGGGATTACAGTCAGGGGAAGTGTTGCAGTGGGTGATCGGGGAGGGGTTACAGTTGGTGATCAGGGCGGGATTTACAGTCAGTGATCGGGGAGCGGGGTTACAGTCGGCGATCGGGGAGGGGATTACAGTTGGTGATCGGGGAGGGGGTTACATTCAGTGATCGGGGAGGGGGCTACAGTCGGTGATCGGGGAGGGGTGTTACAGTCAGTGATCGGGGAGGCGGCTGCAGTCGGTGATCAGGGAGGGGGGTTACAGTTGGTGATCGGGGAGGGGGCTACAGTCGGTGATCGGGGAAGGGTGTTACAGTCAGTGATCGGGGAGGCGGCTGCAGTCGGTGATCGGGGAGGGGGGTTACAGTCGGTGATCAGGGAGGAGGTTACAGTCAGTGAGCGGGGAGGGGTTACAGTCGGTGATCGGGGAAGGGGTTACAGTCGGTGATCGGGGAGGGAGCTACAGTCGGTGATCAGGGAGGGGGCTACAGTCGGTGATCGGGGAGGGTGTTACAGTCTGTGATCGGGGAGGGGGCTACATTCGGTGATCGGGGAGGGTGTTACAGTCGGTGATCGGGAAGGGTTCTACATTCGGTGATCAGTGAGGGGCTTACAGTCTCTGATCGGGGAGGGGAATTTCCGTCAGCGATCGGGGAGGGGGTTACAGTCGGTGATCAGGGAGGGGTTACAGTCGGTGATTGGGGAGGGGTTACAGTCGGTGATCAGGGAGGGAGTTACAGTCGGTGATCGGGGAGGGGTTACAGTCGGTGATTGGGGAGGGGGTTACCGTCGGTGATTGGTGAGGGGGTTACATTCGGTGATTGGGGAGGGGGTTACAGTCTATGATCAGGGAGGGGGTTATAGTTGATGATCGGGGAGGAGGTTACAGTCGGTGATTGGGGAGTGGGGTACAGTCGGTGATTGGGGAGGGTGTTACAGTCGGTGAGCGGGGAGGTTGGTGACAGTCGGTGATTGGGGAGGGGGTTACGTCAGAGATCGGGGAGGGGGTTCCAGCCGGTGACCGGGGACAGGGTTACATTCGGTCATCGGGGAGGGGGTTACAATCGGTGATCGGGGAGGGGGTTAAAGTCGGTGATCGGGGAGGGGGTTACAGTCAGAGATCCGGGAGGGGTTACAGTCGCTGATCGGGGAAGGCTGGTTACAGTCAGTGATCGGTGGGGGGGTTATATTCGGTGATCGGGGAGGGGGGTTAGAGTCCGTGATCGGGAGGGGGTTGCAGTCAGTGATCGGGGAGGAGGTTACCGTCGGTGATCAGGGAGGGGGTTACAGTCAGTGATTGGGGAGGGGGCTACAGTCGGTGATCAGTGAGGGTGTTACAGTCGGTGATCGGGGAGGGGGCTACAGTCAGTGATCGGGGAGGGGGTTACATTCGGTGATTGGGGACGGGGTTACATTTGGTGATCGGGGAGGGGGTTACATTCGGTGATCGGGGAGGGGTTACAGTCAGTGATCGGGGAGGGGGTTACATTCGGTGATTGTGGCGGGTGTTACAGTCAGTGATCGGGGAGGGTGTTACAGTCGGTGATCGGGCAGGGGTTACAGTCGGTGATCAGGGAGGGGTTACAGTCAATGATTGGGGAGGAGGTTACAGTCGGTGATCTGGGAGGGGGTTACAGTCAGTGTTCATGGAGGGGGCTACAGTCGGTGATCGGGAAGGGGTTACTGTCGGTGATCGGGGAGGGGGGTTACAGTCGGTGATTGGGGAGGGGATTATAGTCAGTGATCGGGGAGGGGGCTAGAGTTGCTGATCGGGGAGGGTGTTACAGTTGGTGATCGGGGAGGGGGTTACAGTCAGTGATCGGGGAGGTGTTTACAATCGGCGATCGTGGAGGGAAGTTACAGTCGGTGATCATGGCAGGAGTGGGTTACAGTCGGTGATAGGGCAGAGTGTTACAGTCGGTGATCGGGGAGCTGGATACAGGTGGTGATCTCAGAGGGTGTTACAGTCGGCGATCGGGGAGAGGGTTACTGTCGGTGATCAGGGAGGGGGTTACTGTCGGTGATCAGGGAGGGGGTTACTCTCGGTGATCGGGCAGGGGGTTACAGTCAGTGATCGGGGAGGGGGCTACAGTCAGTGATCGGGGAGTTGAGTTACTGTCGATAATTGAGTGGGGGGTTACAGTCAGTGATCGGGGAGGGGGTTACAGTTGGTGATCGGGGATGGTGTTACAGTCAGTGATCGGGGAGGGGGTTACATTCGGTGATCCTGGAGGGGGTTACAGTCGATGATCAGGGAGAGGGTTACAGTCAGTGATCGGGGAGGGGGCTACAGTCGGTGATCAGTGTGGGTGTTACAGTCGGTGATCGGGGAGGGGGCTACAGTCGGTGATCGGGGAGGGGGTTACATTCGGTGATTGGGGACGGGGTTACATTCGTTGATCGGGCAGGGGGTTACATTCGGTGATCGGGGAGGGGGTTACATTCAGTGATCAGGGAGGGGGTTACATTCGGTGATTGGGGTGGGTTTTACAGTCAGTGATTGGGGAGGGGGTTACAGTCGGTGATCGGGCCGGGGGTTACAGTTGGTGATCGGGGAGCGGGCTACAGTCGGTGATCGGGGAGTGGGTTCACAGTCGGTGATCGGAGAGGGGGGTTACAGTCAGTGATCGGGGAGGGGGTTACAGTCGGCGATCGGGGAGGGGGTTACAGTCGGTGATCAGGGAGGAGGTTACAGTCGGTGATCTGGGAGGGGGTTACAGTCAGTGATCGGGGAGGGGGCTACAGTCGGTGATTGGGGAGCGGGGTTACTGTCGGTGATCGAGGAGGGGGGTTACAGTCAGTGATCGGGGAGTGGGGTACAGTCGGTGATTGCTGAGGGGGTTACAGTCGGTGATTGGGGAGGGGTTTATAGTCAGTGATCGGGGAGGGGGCTAGAGTTGGTGATCAGGGAGGGGGTTACAGTTGGTGATCGGGGAGGGGGTTACAGTCAGTGATCGGGCAGGGGTTTACAGTCGGCGATCGTGGAGGGAAGTTACAGTCGGTGATCACGGAGGGAGTGGGTTATAGTCTGTGATAGGGCAGGGTGTTACAGTCGGTGATCGGGGAGGTGGTTACAGGTGGTGATCGCAGAGGGTGTTACAGTCAACGATCGGGGAGGGGTTACTGTCGGTGATCAGGGAGGTGGTTACTGTCAGTGATCGGGGATGCGGTTACAGTCAGTGATCGGGGAGGGGGTTACAGTCTGTGATTGGGGAGGGGGTTACATTCGGTGATCGGGGAGGGTGTTTCAGTCAGTGATCGGGGAGGGGGTTACAGTCAGTGATCGGGCAGGGGGTTACAGTCGGTGATCGGGGAGGGGGCTACATTTGGCGATCGGGGAGTGGGGTTACAGTCGATAATTGGGGAGGGGGTTACAGTCAGTGATTGGGGAGGGGGTTTACAGTCGGTGATCGGGGAGGGGGTTACAGTCGGTGATCGGGGATGGTGTTATATTCAGTGATCGTGGAGGGGGTTACAGTCGGTGATCGGGGAGGGGGTTACATTTGATGATCAGGGAGGGGTTTTCAGTCAGTGATCTGGTAGGGGGTTGCAGTCAGTGATTGGGGAGGGATTACAGTCAGGGGAAGTTTTGCAGTGGGTGATCGGGGAGGGGTTACAGTCGGTGATCGGGGCGTGGTTTACAGTCAGTGATCGGGAGGGGGGTTACAGTCGGCGGTCGGGGAGGGGATTACAGTTGGTGATCAGGGAGGGGGTTACAGTCAGTGATCGGGGAGGGGGCTACAGTCGGTGATTGGGGAGGGGTGTTACAGTCAGTGATCGGGGCGGGGGCTACAGTCGGTGATCGAGGAGGGGGGTTACAGTCGGTGATCGGGGAAGGAGTTACGGTCAGTGATCGGGGTGGGTGTTGCAGTCGGTGATTGGGGAAGGGGGTACAGTCGGTGATTGGGGAAGCGGGTACAGTCGGTGATCGGGGACGGTTTTACAGTCAATGATTGGGGAGGGAGTTACAGTCAGTGATCGGGGAGGTGTTACAGTCGGTGATCGGGGAGGGGGATTACTGTCGGTGATCAGGGAGGGGGTTACAGTCAGTGATCGGGGAGGGGGTTACAGTCGGTGATCGGGGAGTTTGGTTACAGTCGGTGATCGGGGAGGGGGTTACAGTCAGAGTTCGGGGAGGGGGTTACAGTCGGTGATCGGGGAGTGGGGTTACAGTCGGTGATTGGGGAGTGTGGTCACAATGGGTGATTGGGGGGGGATTACAATCAGTGATTGGGGATTACAGTCATTGATTCGGGAGGGTGGTTACAGTCGGTGATCGGGGGGTTACATGCGGTGATCGGGGTTGCGGGGCTGTGGTCGGTGCAGATCATGGAGTGAGAAACAGTCAGGTAAATAGATTCTCTGTTGAATTGCTCTGCCTCTGCCCTGTTTCAGACTGGGCACAAGGTGGCAGCCCTCCTACCTGCATGGGTCACAATGTGGTGTTACATTTATACAGAAACAATTTTCCTGTGACCCACAAGCGATGAAGACCATTATTTCCCATCTGGTCCATGGGTTGCTTCATTGTTCTTTATCACACTTGGACTCATATTGCACTCTATCCATACAATTGGTAAATAATTTAATGGGGTTTATAATGCATATTTAAATAATGAAAACTAATTAAATGATGGCAGACATTGAGCCACGCGCGTTTATATCATTGTAGCAAAGACTCTGGCAGTTGAGCATGCCCTTGTGCTGGGAGGAGGAAAGATAGGCCTTAAGCCTGGGTCTGGATTTTGAATGCTCCCACTTCTGTGTTTGTTAATGGGAACACTAGTCTGAAGTCTTTGGGGAGTGGGGAGGGGGTGTGCTGTTTGGTTGGGTAGTGGGTTTGAAAGTGCTTGTGAAGATGTTTTATGAATTTTTGTTTTAATTTTGCGGAGATGAGGAGGGGTTTCACAATATTTAATTGCACCTTAGCTAAATAGTGTTCTGGTTTGGCCATTTTTCAAGATTACAATGATATCTAGTTGTATTGTATACCTCACTACTGTGAAAGAAGTAGCATTATAGTAAGATAATGACAATGGAGCCACACCCATATTGTAAAACAGGAACCGACTCCGACTGAGGTATAGTTCCACAGACGGTGGCAGTAGCCCTCGAGTGCCTCAGATTACAGGATATTGATGGATGAGGAATAGGGTTGACAACCCTGCAGGATTGTCCTGGAATCTCCAGGAAGTAAAGACCCTAGGAGAAAAACCATAGAGGCATTAAAAAAGAGGGTTTTTTCATCTTCTTTGAACACTTTCATTTATTAGTTATAAAAATATTGGAGATTGGAAAATACAGTTTGACTGATAGACAAGAATCATCCAATCGGTTAAGGAAGAGTCCGTTTGTCTCGAATTGATGAGGGAAGGCGGTAAACCGCGAGGATGGACATTTTAGGCGATCGATGGTGGAAACGTGGCGGGGGTGGGCCGGTTGGAGGCCTGAGGTCATGTGATGAAACATCCAGGAATACGTCCAACCAGCGTTGGTAACCCTAATGAGGAAGGCCATTTGGCTCATCATAACTCATCCATCCAGAAGCACGCTGTGCTCCCCCTATTGCGCTATTCAATTGTTTCTTAAACAATTTCAGGGCTTTTGCCTCCATTACTCTATCAGGAGGTTCAGTCCAAGTGTGATCACTCTCTGCATGAAGAAGAATCTGCTGCTATCAGCCCTAAAAGTATCTTTTACTGGTTTCATTCCTTTATCCTACTCTTAAAATTCAATTTAAAGTAACATTCCAGATGTTTCTTTTCCATACCATTTACTATCTTATATATTTCTATAAGATCCCCTCTTAGTCGCCTCCTTTCCAAAAGCCAAGGTCTTTTCTCATAACTCAGTCCCTCTACCATTATGAATCAGCCTCCTGTCTCTTTTCTGCACTGCCTCCAAGCACTTGAATATTTCCCATATCTTAGTAACCAGAACTGGACCCAGTACTCCGGGTATTGTCTGACCAGAACTGGACCCAGTACTCAGGGTATTGTCTGACCAGAACTGGACCCAGTACTCAGGGTATTGTCTGACCAGAACTGGACCCAGTACTCAGAGTATTGTCTGACCAGAACTGGACCCAGTACTCAGGGTATTGTCTGACCAGAACTGGACCCAGTACTCAGGGTATTGTCTGACCAGAACTGGACCCAGTACTCAGAGTATTGTCTGACCAGAACTGGACCCAGTACTCAGGGTATTGTCTGACCAGAATTGGACCCAGTACTCAGAGTATTGTCTGACCAGAACTGGACCCAGTACTCAAGGTGCTGTCTGACCAGAACTGGACTCAGTACTCAGGGTATTGTCTGACCAGAACTGGACCCAGACTCAGGGCATTGTCTGACCAGCACACTGTACAGTTTGATCACGACCTCCTCTGACTTGTACTCTACTCTTCTTATGGATGTCAACATGCTATTGGCCTTGTTGATTGTTGCTCTTCATTGGTTGGACATTTGAGCATTGAGTTAACATTCCTAGATCTCTGTCAGCTTCACCTGTAGCTATTTCACCACCATTCAAAGCGTACATGTGTAGCTCATTTTTCCTTCCTAGGTGCAATATTTTACATTCGTATATGTTTAAATTTTGTCTACCACTATTTGGCTCACTCATACTTTGTTTTGCTGATTCTGTAATTTCTGAACTCCCTCCTTTGATTCCACTGCTCCTCCCCATTTGGTATCATTTCCAAGTGACCATTCCTCAATGATGAACTTACGCAGAGGGTGTGGTTATACAAAGCGGAGAGCATCACGGGCCAAGCCCAAGCCTGGCACCCATATATGGAACCCTGTCTGGTTTTCTCCTCCCGGCTCGAGGGACATTGAGGTCAGTGGGGAAAACTCTCCACTGGATGGAGTCATACCTCGCACAAAGGAAGATGGCCGGCCTCCCACATTCTGCCCTACGTAAGCTTGAGGTGATCCAAAACTAAAAAAAAACCTAACAGCAGCGATGTAGCCATCTGGGCAGGAGGTTCCTGCTACTCCTCCAGCACCACCACAGGCTCCTGCCCACACCTGTACACTGTGACTCAGCCAGTGCAACCTCTCAAGTTCACTAACTAACCTCTGGGATGCGAGTAGCTGTGCTGGTGCTCGTGAGAGAGATGTAGGGTGCTGTGAGGTGCTGTCTTGTATTGGGCCACTGGCTGTGCTGGCACAGGCTGCTCATCCAGGCATACGCTGAACAAGAAAGCAACAGATGTATAATTCTGTCTCCAAGCGAGCCTGATTGCGAGATATTGTATGTGGTGTTTGTGTGGCTCTGCTTATGCCTGTATGCGAGTAACGAGTGAGTGAGTGAGTGAGGTGAGTGAGTAAGTGAGTGAGTGAGGTGGGTGAGTGAGTGAGTGAGTGAGTGAGGTGGGTGAGTGAGTCAATGAGTTGGGTGAGTGAGTGAGTGAGTAAGTGAGTGAGTGAGGTGGGTGAGTGAATGAGTGAGTGGATGAGTGAGTGAGTGAGTGAGGTGGGTGAGTGAGTGAGGTGAGTGAGTGAGGTGAGTGAGTTAGTGAGTGAGGTGAGTGAGTGATGTGGGTGGGTGAGTGAATGAGGTGGGTGAGTGAGTGAGTGAGTTAGTGAGTGAGGTGAGTGAGTGAGGTGAGTGAGTGAGTGAGGTGGGTGAGTGAGTGAGTGGATGAGTGAGTGAGTGAGTGAGTGGATGAGTGTGTGAGTGAGTGAGTGAGTGAGGTGAGTGAGTGAGTGAATGAGTGAGGTGGGCGAGTTAGTGAGTGAGTGAGGTGGTGAGTGAGGTGAGTGGGTTAGTGAGTGAGGTGGGTGAGTGGGGTGAGTGAGGTGAGTGAGTGAGTGAGTGAGGTGGTGAGTGAGTGAGTGAGGTGGGTGAGTGAGTGAGTGAGATGAGTGAGTGAGGTGAGTGAGTGAGTGAGTTAGTGAGTGAGGTGAGTGAGTGAGGTGAGTGAGTGAGTGAGGTGGGTGAGTGAGTGAGTGAGTGAGTGGATGAGTGAGTGAGTGGATGAGTGTGTGTGAGTGAGGTGAGTGAGTGAGTTGGGCGAGTTAGTGAGTGAGTGAGGTGGTGAGTGAGGTGAGTGAGTGAGGTGAGTGAGTGAGTTAGTGAGTGAGATGAGTGAGTGAGGTGGGTGGTTGAGTGAGTGAGTGAGTGAGTTAATGAGTGAGGTAGGTGAGTGAGGTGGTTGGGTGAGTGGGTGAGTGAGTGAGGTGGGTGAGTGAGTGAGTGAGTGAGTGAGTGAGTGAGGTGGTGAGTGAGTTAGTGAGTGAGGTGAGTGAGTGAGGTGAGTGAGTGAGTGAGTGAGTGAGAAGGAGAAAAGAATAAACTAGAGGAGGATGGTACCAGCCTTGAGTTTGGTATAGGCCTCCAGCTTAGCCGTGTCTTACTCCCTCGATGCTATTCTAAGAAATTATTATCAATGGTGGCCTTCTCAAAGGGAGTCAAGGGCTTGTAATTTCCGGCTCCTACTCCAGTTCTATTGTAGTAGATGTCATCTTGACCTGCAAGCAGAGAAGTAGCTTTGAGACAGTGTAAGTTGAAGGAACACATACATTGAGAAGACGTCCAATCTGCACTTAACTGTAGGTGGTTTCATCCCTTCAAACCCTGGCTACAGTCCTTTAAGAGCTGCTAATGCCCCAAATTCTCTGTTTCCCCGCATCCCTTCTTTGGTGAGCTTCCAATGCAGGCCAAGAGCTTCCTGTGCATATGGTACGAGGACCAACCCAGAAAGATCCAGGGGCTGGGGGGGGTCGAAGTCAGAGTGCTGTAATTCAATTCAATTCAAATCGCTTTATTGGCATGACAAGTTACATCTTATGTTGCCAAAGCATCGAAAAACATTCATGTTTGTACACAAAAATACAGATCTATCCATACAGTGTATAAACAGATATATCCCTGAGTGTATAAATATACTTTCATATAATTTATATATACTCTTTTCTTATATTTAGTGGTTGTCCCTCTGTTTATGGCAAGCTGTAACATAGTGTGCCGCTAGTGTTACACAATTTCTCTCTTCCCCGAGTAGGTATGGGAGTTTTTGGTCGTCATTCAAATTTCTGAATTCCGGGCATATTTTTGTGAATTTTGGGTAGAAATTCTCCCTTATGCCCTGATATTTTCTACAAGCTGTGAGGAAGTGCATCTCTGTCTCCACCACTCCCTGACTGCAGTGAGAGCATATCCTGTCCTCTCTTGGTAGCCGGGTCTGCCTGTGTCTACCTTTTTCGATCGCCAGGCTATGTTCACTAAGTCTGTACATTGTCAAGGTTTTTCTCAGTTTGCCATGGTCAGGTAATCAGCCATGTTGTATTGTCTGTTTAGGGCCAAGTAGCAATTGAGTTTGCTTTGGGTTTTTGTTGTTTCTGCCCAATATGACAGATATTTTTCCTTTTGCTTAGCGACGATTGTGTTGGGTCGAATTCTTTGTGTGTCACTGTCCTGGGGCTGGTTATTGTTAGTAGTGTTAGTAGTTACTTCACTGAGTCCCAGGACTAGTTGACTGAGGGTATTCTTCTTTATGGTCCTCTCTTGGCATTTCAGGGCTTCGTAATGATAGCATTGGGGTTTGCTCATTTCTAGGTGTTTCCAAAATTTGGTGGCTCTTTTTTGGATAGTGATTATTAATGGATATTGGCCTAGTTCTGCCCTGCATGCATCGTTTACGGTTTTCCTTTGAGTCCGGAAGATACTTTTACAGAATTCTGCATGTAGGATCTCAATTGGGTGTTTGTCCCATTTTGCAAATTCTTGTTGTGTTAGCGGTCCCCACACTTCACTGCCATAGAGTGCAATTGGTTCAATTACTGATTTGAAAATTTTGAGCCAAATGCTAATTGGGATTTCTATTTTGATTGATTTTTTAATGGCATAGAAAGCCCTTCTTGCTTTCTCTTTCAGTTCATTCACAGCCAGTTTGAAATTTCCCGTAGAACTGATTTTTAAGCCCAAGTATGTGTAGTTAGTGGTTTGTTCAATTTTGGTTGTTCCTAGTGTGAAATTTATTTTGGGTCCCTGATGTCTGGATCTTTGCTGGAACACAAGGACTTTGGTTTTTTGGGGATTTATTGTCAGGGCCCAAGTCTGGCAGTACGACTCCAGCAGATCCAGGTTCTGCTGTAGACCCTCCTTAGTTGGTGACAGCAGAACCAGGTCGTCTGCATAGAGGAGGAATTTAACCTTGGATTCATATAGGGTGAGGCCGGGTGCTGTAGATTGTTCAAGTAGTTTTGCCAATTCATTTATGTAAATATTAAAGAGTGTCGGTGAGATTGGTGAGCCCTGCGTCACCCCCCGCCCCTGTGGGAAATATTTTGTTTGTTTGTCTCCAATTTTAACTGCACATTTGTTGTTTGTATACATTGATTTAATTACATCATATGTTTTTCCCCCTACCCCGCTTTCGATAAGTTTCAGGAATAAACCGTCGTGCCAGATGGAATCGAAAGCCTTCTGGAAATCTATAAAGCATGCGTAGATTTTGCTTTTGTTTTGATGAACGTGTTTGTCAATTACGGTCTGTAGGGTGAAGATTATGGGCCAGAAATTCGCGGCCAGAAGCGTGAGTATGGTCGGGTTACTCACGCAGCTGGCCGTTGGAAATGCTGGCGTTCAGCAGGAACAGCGCATGCGGGGAACGCTGGCATTTCCAGACCCGAGGTCTATTCACAGCGCGTGCGACTGCACAGGCAGCGCTTGCGCAGTGAACTTTGTAGATTTCACTGATGGATTCAGTGAGGTTAAGTCCTTGATAGTTACACTTGAAAAAAGCAAGTGTAAAGTTGATCATTGGCTGCGGAGGAAGAAACATTTTATCGTGGAGCTTCAGAAAGTCTTCTATTTCTGTTTGGAAAAGGGAGGAAACTTATTTTAAGAAAGGCTGAGGTAAGTTAAAACATTTTTTTTTGTTTAAAACGGTTTTTCAGTGCTGTAGTTAGAACGAGCAACTGTTGTGGCTGTGGGCAAGGTCTCATTGAAATTTTTTTCCGAAAATGTTAAATTTATGTTTAAAATAATGAAATGCTTACAGAATGAAATAGTAATCAGTAATATTTAGTAAGTATGTATGTATGATTGTATGTATGTCTGTATATATTCCATTTAGGATGTGCATTTATGTATGTATTCCTTTCAGTGAATAAGATGTAGGTCTGTGATATTCATCAGGCGGGAAGGATGTGTTTGCAAGCCGTAAAAGCATGCTTCCTGGCATAGGCAGAGTTGATGTTATAGGCACTCAGTTTATTAACAGAGGTGTAACAACTATTTCCATTTACTCCGTACAGGTACGTCTGTGTGAGGAGTAGTCCTGTGAGCGAGGAAAATGCCCTGCTGTAGAAATTTAGCCCTGATGCTATTTCTGTATTTGCTGCAAAGAAATAGGAATGCCAGGGAACAACGTGGAAGATTGAGGAACCAGGAACGTCTCTTGATCAGAAGGAACAACTACCCACCAAACAGAGTTTACAGGGAGAGGCAATCATTTGAAATGCTGTCCGAGGAGTTGTGTATCAGGCGGCTGCGCTTCAGTAAAGAGGCAATTGCTCGACTATGTGACATGTTGAAGGCAGACTTGGAGCCACGCTCGAAGATCCACACTGCCTTGTCAGTGAAGATGAAGGTAACCGCAGCATTGAACTTCTTTGCAAGTGGATCATTTCAAGCAGGCACCGGTGACATAACCAACATCTCCAAGAATGCTGCGAGGGTCTGCATTCACCAGGTCACAGCAGCCATTTGCCGTAGGATTTCAGATTTCATTCATTATGACTTGTCAACTCGACATCAGAAGGAGATGGCCGTAGCTTTTTATCGCATTGCTGGATTCCCCAAAGTGATTGGGGCCGTCGATGGAACACATATTGCACTGAAGTCACCCAAGGATGCACCTGTGACATTCATTAACAGGAAGGGGTATCATTCATTGAATGTAATGATATTATGTGATGCACACCTGAGGATCCTAAACGTTAATTCTGGACACCGGGGAAGTAATCATGACTCATTTGTCCTCCGGAACTCTAAATTGTATGATTCTCTCAGCAAATTGCCTACAGGATCCACATGGATACTGGGCGACAAGGGCTACCCGCTAAAACCATGGCTGATGACCCCCTACCGCAATACCAATAATCAGTCTCAGGAGAGATACAACCATGCACATGTGACTACACGTCAAGTGGTGGAGAGGACAATAGGAGTTCTGAAATCACGCTTCCAGTGCCTGGATAGGTCAGGGGGGACCTTGCAGTACTCTCACCAGAAAGTGTCAAGGATTGTGCTGGCCTGTTGTGCTTTGCACAACCTTGCCCTGCAGGAAGGACTGACCCTTAACAATGAGGAACAGCTGCCTGTTGAAGTGCAGGATGAAGGCGATGGCAATGTGCATGCTGCCAGGCCTCATGGAGAGGAACCAAGTGCCGCCGAATGTAAGGCTGCTCGCGAACTGCTGGTAGCCAACACCTTCACGCGGTAGTTATGCCCTGTACCTACCCCTCCACCCGCAAGGCAAAGGCAGAAGCAGACACATAATAAAGTGCAACATTGACCTTTTATTGCATAATGAAAAACTTTTCAGATTCAGTTTCAATGTATAAAGTGAATAACTTGTAAATTTTAAGTAACATTTATTAATGTAAAAAAAAATTAATGGGCAGGAACATTGAGGAGGTGTTATTGGAAAGAATTCGTCTTTACTTGTCTTTCTTTGTTCAAGGATGTTAATGACCTACTTAATGCAATTGTAAAATGTTAACGGCCCAGAAATTCCAGAACGGGGCTTGCAGCGCGTGCAAGCCCCGTATTTACACTTACCCCGCGCTACTGCCGATCAGCTCCAGGGACGCCTGGAATTGGTGTTTCCAGAAGAAGAATCCCGGGCAGCGTATGACGTCACGCCGCCCAGGAGTGCAGCCAGCGCGAAGTCAGGAGCGTGCAGTGCAAGTGAGACACGCCCCTTGAGGTCTCAGTTTCACTGGACACGCCCCCAATGTTTCTGTCAAGCTGCTAACCATTTTTACATGCAAAGCAGCAGTTTAAATAGGTTTTTGGAAGTTTTTTGAAGATTTTGGTAACTTTCATAAACTTTTTAAAATGTTTACATTATTTTGAGTAATCTGAAGTAGTTTTAAAGAGAATTAAAGCAATTTAAAGACTTTTAAAATCCCTAAAAGAATTTTTTTAATTCCATTTATTTATTTAGCAATGTCGTCGTCATATGTGTCTTCACACTGTTCCCTTTGGGGAACTGTATGAAGTGGTGGAAGGATTTATGGCCATGATTAACGCTCATTCCGTGACCGTAACCATCTTTGAACCAGCCATTAGGGTGGTTAGTCCTATGGCGGGAGGGTTTTACGGGCTCCCACAAGCTATACAAGGAGGGGGGGCCACCCACACCCATGGACGCAAATATCCCACTGGATGTCAACCCAGAATTTAGAGCCGGAGCTCCGACTCCACTTGCCGGGACTGTCTGGAGCGGGGTTCGAAACCCTACCCTGATCTGGCCCAGCGGCGGGGATCCTACCGCTATGACGAAGGCCCAATCCAATTAGCAACGTGAAATGGCAGCATAGGGCTCCAGTCACGGGGAGGGAAAAGGCGCAGGAAACGTATGGGTGTCACCTTTTGTGCGGAGTGAGCCTTTTGCGTAGCAGTAAGCATCCCCGCCGCTGGGCCAGAAGGAGTAGGGTTTTGAACCCCACTCCAGACAGTCCCGGCAAGTGGAGTCGGAGCTCCAACTTTAAATTCTGGGTGGACATCCAGCGGGATGCTTGCGTCCGTGGGTGTTGGTGACCCCCCCGCCCCCCACCCCCCCCGCAGATGGGTTGTGGGAGCCCGTAAAACCCGCCCGCCATAGGACTAACCACCCTAATGGCTGGTTCAAAGATGGTTACAGTCACGGAATGAGCGTTAATCACGGCCATAAATCCTTCCACCACTTCATACAGTTCCCCAAAGGGAACAGTGTGAGGATACGTACGATGATGACCTCTTGCGCAATGCACCTCCTTGGACCCTCAGTCGCAGATGCGAGGGGGCAAGTTGTGCAATTGTTAAATTTTTTATTTTATTGACATGTCAAATGTTGGCCCAGTAATTCCCTTCCAAATGCGCTAGTACGGTCGGGGTACTTACGCATCTGGCCGGATAAAATGCCGGTTTTCAGCATGCACAGTGCATGTGGGGAAAACCGGCATTTCCTGTCCTCTGAACGAAGGGGTTCAGAGGCAGAACGTGTGCGACTGCACAGGCAGCGCGTGCGCAGTATAATTCGCCGCTTTCATTAATGCTTTCAGTGAGGTCCAGTCATTACAACTTACACATGAAAAAAGCATGGGTACAGTTGCTCCAGAGGCTGCGGAGGAAGATATTTCTTATCGTGGAGCTTCTGAAAGTATGTATGTCTGTATATATTCCTTTGCGTGTTATGTGTATATTCCTTTACTTATGTGTATGAATGTATTATTTAATTATGACTTTCAGAGAAAGTAACTTATTGGAAAATCATAATTAAAAATATACATTCATACACATTAGTAAAGGAATATAAAACATACATACATATACGTAAAGGAATATATGTGGACATACATAACTCATTCTCACATTCCATTCACACAGCCACAATTGCTCCTTCTACCTACCGTTCTGAAAACCCGTTTAAAAAAAAACTAAAGTTTAAAACTTAGTTAAAATTTCTTAAAATAACTTCCCTCCCTTTCCCAAACCTAAATATTGCATTTCATAAGCTCCTCCATAAAATATATCTCCTTCCCCAGCCAATGAACAACTTTACACTTGCTTTTTTTAAGTGCAAGTTCTAGGGACTTACCCTCACTGAATCCATCAGTGAAATCTACAAAGTTCACTGCGCAAGCGCTGCCTGTGCAGTCGCACGTGCTGTGAATAGACCTCGGGTCTGGAAATGCCGGCGTTCCCCGCATGCGCTGTTCCTGCTGAACGCCAGCATTTCCAACGGCCAGATGCGTGAGTAACCCGACCGTACTCACGCTTCTGGCCTGGAATTTCTGGCCCAATGTTAACAGTTTTTAAATCACTTTGTAAACAGGTTTAACTATTTGTGTTTGATTCCTAGTGATATAACAAAAATAAAGATGCTAACTACCTCTTTCAACGTTTTCAAACATGTGCAAAATGGTGACTGTAACAAAATAAAGTGTCAACATTTTACAGTAATTTTTACTTTCGTACTGCAATACAGATATTCAAAGTGCAAACTAGCTATTTTACAATTTTGTAACATTTGTTGTAAAAGTTTTTGAAGTTAAATAAATGTTTAAATTCTTTCAACATTGCTTACTGGGTGTACTGATTAAACGATAAGGTTACGTATCCTTTCCTTCATTAAAAAACAGTTGAATGTAAATATGTAATAAAACATTTAACATTTCAATAAAGTGAAAAATATAACAATTTAACGATTTGCCAACTGGCCTGTGTGACTGAGGGTTGAAGGTGGCAGAGTGAGTGAGCTGAAAGTGACACTCTAACATTTCCTGCGCCTTTTCCCTCCCCGTGACTGGAGCCCTATGCTGCCATTTCACGTTGCTAATCGGATTGGGCCTTTGTCATAGCGGTAGGATCCCCACCGCTGGGCCAGATCAGGGTAGGGTTTCGAACCCCCCTCCAGACAGTCCCGGCAAGTGGAGTCGGAGCTCCGGCCCTAAGTTCTGGGTTGACATCCAGTGGGATATTTGCGTCCGTGGGTGTGGGTGGCCCCCCCTCCTTGTATAGCTTGTGGGAGCCCGTAAAACCCTCCCGCCATAGGACTAACCGCCCTAATGGCTGGTTCAAAGATGGTTACGGTCACGGAATGAGCGTTAATCATGGCCATAAATCCTTCCACCACTTCATACAGTTCCCCAAAGGGAACAGTGTGAAGACACATATGACGACGACATTGCTAAATAAATAAATGGAATTAAAAAAATTCTTTTAGGGCTTTTAAAAGTCTTTAAATTGCTTTCATTCTGTTTAAAACTACTTCAGATTACTCAAAATAATGTAAACATTTTAAAAAGTTTATAAAAGTTACCAAAATCTTCAAAAAACTTCCAAAAACCTATTTAAACTGCTGCTTTGCATGTAAAAATGCTTAGCAGCTTGACAGAAACATTGGGGGCGTGTCCAGTGAAACAGAGACCTCAAGGGGCGTGTCTCACTTGCACTGCATGCTCCTAGCTTCGCGCTGGCTGCACTCCTGGGCGGCGTGACGTCATACGCTGCCCGGGATTCTTCTTTCTGTTTCACCAAGTGCAGGCGTCCCTGGAGCTGATCGGCAGGAGCGCGGGGCAAGTGCAAAAACGGGGCTGCAAGCCCCGTTCAGCAATTTCTGGCCCATGATCTGATGTTCTATAGTTTGGCAGGAATCCAATTTGGCTTTTACTCACCATAAAATCTACCGCATAGTTGGTGCTATAGATCCTGAGATCGTCCTACTTGCAAATTGCATTCCCTTGCTGAAAATTAAAGGAAGAATCTGCATTTATATAGTTGCTTTCATATCTTCAGGATGTCCCAAAGAGCTTCACAGTCAACGAATTACTTTCAAAGTGTAGTCACTGATTTTGCAAGCAAACACAGCAGCCAATTTGTGCACAGCAAGCTCCCACAAACGGCAATGAGATAAAAGACCAGATAATCTGCTTTTTTTTTCTAGTGATACTGGTTGAGGGATAAATTTGGCCGGGACACCTGGGAGAACTCTCCTGCTCTTTTTCAAAATAGTGCCCGTGGGATCTTTTACATCTACCTGAGAGGGCAGATGGGGCCTCAGTTTAACGTCTCACCTGAAAGTCGGCACCTTCGATAGTGAAGCAATCCCTCAGTATTGCACTGAAGTGTCAAGTCTCTGGTGCGGGACTTGAACCCACAATCCTCTGGCAGAGCTATAACTGAACCAAGATTGATGCTATAAATTAATTTTACTCGGGTTTGTAATGATCAATAACATGTCATTCTAGAGTGGTACACTAGATGGAGCCGTAGAGCTGTATAGAGCTGTATATTTCATTGTATGTGTTTAAGACTACACTACCCATGATGCACTAGGCTACCCAGGAGGCAGTAGTCAAGATGGCGGCCTGCACACAGAAGCACACATGCTGAATCTCTACAGATGCTGTACCTAGAGAACGTGTACTGAATAAATGACTAGCTAGAAGCTAGCTGTGTTCATAATAAGAATGTCTAGTTATTAATGAACATAACATGGTACCAGGATTGGTGAAGATCTGCTGAAAATTGTGAAAAGCGACATGGAGAATTTGAGGCCACCGGAGTTTTTGAATCTCACGGGAAATGTCGAATACAATTGGCGGACTTTCAAACAACATTCGAAATCTACATTGCTGCCATCGGATTTGGTACGAAGCCAGACGCAAGAAAAATAGCATTGCTGCTCACGGTTGCAGGCCCACAGGCGATAGAGGTATTTAATACATTTGTATTTAATCCAGAGGAGAACAGAGAAAATTTAGACGATGTGCTAAAGAAATTTGATACACATTGTTCTCCCAAAAAGAATGAAACCTATGAAAGATACATGTTCTGTTCAAGGACACAGCAGCAAAATGAGACTTTTGATAGCATTGTGACCGATCTGAAACTGAAAGCACAGACATGTAATTTCTCTGAGCTGAAAGCATCCATGATTCGTGACCAGATTGTGTTTGGTATTCATGATAAAAAAGTCAGGGACTGCCTGTTGAGAGAAACCGAACTAACATTGGAAAATGCTGTGAATATATGCCAAGCCAGTGAGCTAGCTCGACAGCATGCGAAGACTTTCAGTGAAATCAATAATGATGCGATTGTAGTAAGTGCTGCTGTCGGTGCTTGTGTTCTACAAGGGGAAGCAACATGGGCAGAACAGAAATGAAAAGCAATCGGAGGATTATGTAACGAGAAAGGATTAATTAGCAATCTTGTTGTACGAGGCCCCTTGGGTCGGAGCGATCATAATATGATCGAATTCTTCATTAAGATGGAGAATGAAGTAGTTGACTCAGAGACAAGGGTCCTCAATTTAAATAAAGGAAACTACGATGGTCTGAGGAGCGAGTTGGGTAGGGTTGAGTGGGGAATGGTGCTCAAAGGGTTGACGGTGGATAGGCAATGGCAAATATTCAAAGGCCGTATGGATGAGCTACAGAATTTGTTCATCCCAGTTTGGCATAAAAATAAAACAAAAATGGTGACTCAACCGTGGCTAACAAGGGAAATTAGGGAGGGCATAAGATCCAAGGACAGGACATATAAATTGGCTAGAAAAAGCAATAACCCTGAGGATTGGGAGCAGTTTAGGAGTCAACAAAGGAGGACAAAGGGATTAATTAAGAAAGGGAAAATAGAATATGAGAGTAAGCTATCAGGGAACATAAAAACTGACTGTAAAAGCTTTTATAGATATGCGAAGAGAAAAAGATTGGTGAAGTCAAGCGTAGGTCCCTTGCAGTCAGAATCAGGGGAATTTATAATGGGAAACAAGGAAATGGCATACCAACTAAATACATACTTTGGTTCTGTCTTCACAAAGGAGGACACAAATAACCTCCCAGAGATGCCGGGGAACAGAGGGTCTGATGAAAGAGAGGAACTGAAAGAAATCAGTATTTGTAGGAAAATGGTGTTAGGAAAATTGATGGGACTGAAGGCCGATAAATCCCCAGGGCCTGATGGTCTACATCCCAGGGTACTTAAGGAAGTGGCCCTAGAGATAGTAGATGCATTACTGGTCATCTTCCAGAACTCGATAGACTCTGGAACGGTACCCATGGATTGGAGGGTAGCTAATGTTACCCCACTATTCAAAAAAGGTGGTAGAGAAAAAGCAGGGAATAATAGACTGGTAAGCCTGACATCGGTAGTGGGGAAAATGCTAGAGTCTATTATAAAAGAGGTAACAGCAGAGCACTTGGAAAGCAGTGACAGGATCGGACAAAGTCAACATGGATTTACAAAAGGTAAATCATGCTTGACTAATCTACTGGAATTTTTTGAGGATGTAACTGGTAAAATAGATAAGGGAGAACCAGTGGATGTGGTGTATTTGGACTTTCAGAAGGCTTTTGATAAGGTCCCACATAAGAGATTAGCGTGCAAAATTAAGGCACATGGGATTGGGGGCAAAGTATTGACTTGGATAGAGAACTGGTTGGCGGACAGAAAGCAAAGAGTTGGAATAAACGGGTCGTTTTCCGAGTGGCAGGCAGTGACTAGTGGGGTACCGCAAGGATCGGTCCTAGGACCCCAGCTGTTCACAATATATATTAATGATCTGGATGAGGGAATTGGATGTAATATCTCCAAATTTGCAGACGACACAAAGCTGGGCGGGAGGGTAAGCTGCGAGGAGGATGTCGGGAAACTCCAGTACGATTTGGACAGGTTGGGTGATTGGGCAGAAACATGGCAAATGCACTATAATGTGGATAAATGTGAGGTTATCCACTTTGGTGGCAAAAACAGGAAGGCAGATTATTATTTGAATGGCAATAGATTGGGAGAAGGGGAAGTGCAAAGAGACCTGGGTGTCCTTGTGCACCAGTCGCTGAAGGTAAACATGCAGGTGCAGCAGGTGGTTAAGAAGGCAAATGGTATGTTGGCCTTCGTAGCAAGAGGGTTCGAGTACAGGAACAAGGATGTCTTGCTACAGTTGTACAGGGCCTTGGTAAGACCACATCTTGAGTATTGTGTGCAGTTTTGGTCACCTTACCTGAGGAAGGACGTTCTTGCCATGGAGGGAGTGCAGCGAAGATTCACCAGGCTGATACCTGGGATGGCAGGAATGACGTATGAGGAGCGATTGTGTCGATTGGGCTTATACTCACTGGAGTTTAGAAGATTGAGAGGGGATCTCATCGAAACCTATAAAATTCTGTCAGGTCTGGACAGACTAGATGCAGGAAGGATGTTTCTGATGGCCGGGGAGTCCAGAACCAGGGGTCATAGTCTAAGGATAAGGGGTAAGCCATTTCGGACTGAAATGTGGAGGAATTTCTTCACCCAGAGAGTGGTGAACCTGTGGAATTCTCTGACACAGAGGGGGGTGGAGGCTAGTTCATTAAATATATTCAAGAAAGAGTTGGATATATTTCTTGAGGCTAAAGGGATCAAGGGATATGGGGAAAAGGCAGGGACAGGGTACTGAATTTGGATGATCAGCCATGATCACATTGAATGGCGGAGCAGGCTCAAAGGGCCGAATGGTCTACTCCTGCTACTATCTTCTATGTTTCTATGAAGGAATTTTTAATTGTAAACGCTATGGTTACAAACACCAGTTAAAACAATGCTCAGCGTTTGGAAAAATGTGCACAAAATGTCATGGAAAGAATCACTTTGCCAAACAATGCTTTTCAAAAGTAAAAACAAAGGAAGGGCAACAAGTCCGAGTTAATGTGATTAAGGACATTGATTTAAGTGAGACATTTTTTGTACGAATGGTGTCATGTCACAATGTCAAAAATGATACAGAAAATGTGCAGCCCTCGTATATGGACAATGCTGAACATAAAATTAATGCAGTAAAAGAGGACAAATGGATGATCCCACTGCAGGTAAATGGAGCATTAGTTACATTGAAACTAGACACTGGGGTAAAAGCAAACTTAATCAGTATGAGTGACATTAAAAATATGAAAGAAAAGCCCAAAATACAGAAAAAGTCAGTACTACTGAAGGACTATAATGGACAGAAAATAGATAGCTTAGGTGTATGCAGACTTAAAGTGACAGTCAAAGACAAAGTGCATCATCTCATGTTTTCTGTTGTGGCTGAAGGACTTGATTCACTACTAGGTGACAAAGCTTGTGAAGACTTAGAACTGGTCAAGAGAGTCTACCGTATAAAGTGTGCCATAAGCAGACCAGATGACTCAGTGGACTCTGTAGTGAGTAATTTCCAGGATGTGTTCAAAGGATTTGGAGTTCTACCATTCACTTACAAGATCCAGCTAAAGGAGGATGCTCAGCCAGTGGTACATGCTCCACGAAGAGTTCCAGCACCCCTGCGTGACCGGCTCAAGAGTGAACTGGACAGAATGACCACACTAGGAGTCATCAGGAAAGTTGAAGAGCCAACAGACTGGGTTAACTCCATGGTATGTGTAAAGAAAAAGAACAATGACCTAAGAATATGCATGGATCCAAAGGACTTAAATGCAAACATAAAACGTGAACACTACCAGATTCCCAAGCGAGAAGAAATCACCAGTGAAATGTTAGGTGCCAGATACTTTACAAAGCTCGATGCCTCACAAGGATTTTGGCAACTAAAACTGGATGAAGAGAGCACCAAATACTGTACCTTCAACACACCATTTGGCAGGTATTGTTTCCTCAGAATGCCTTTCGGGATAATATCTGCATCTAAAATCTTTCATAAAGTGATGGAACACATAATTGAAGGTCTGGAAGGAGTTCGGGTCTATGTTGATGACATCATCATCTGGGGCTCCACAGTGAAAGAACACAATGAGAGACTGACTAAAGTGCTACAGAGCATACGCCGGAATGGACTGAAGCTCAACAAAGCCAAATGTCAGTTTGGCTTCCAGGAAGTCACTTTCCTAGGAGATAATCTATCTGGTAAAGGAATAGAGCCAGATATGGAAAAGTAAATGCCATACTCAACATGCCCTGACCCACTGACAAAAAAGGAGTGCTACGCATCATGGGGATGATAAACTTCATTGGAAAGTTCATTCCTAACTTGTCAGCCAAGACAACCTGTCTGCGAGACCTGCTACATAAAACAAATGAGTTTGCATGGACAGAAAGACATGAACAAGAGTGGATGAGCCTCAAAACAGTGCTGACAACCGCACCTGTACTCACTTACTTTGACCCAACAAAGAGAATCAAAGTGTCAACGGATGCATCAAAGGATGGCCTAGGCGCGGTCTTGCTACAAGCAGAGGGTGAAGATTGGAAGCCTGTTGCCTATGCCTCCAGGTCTATGACTGATACTGAGTGTCGATACGCCCAGATTGAAAAGGAATGTCTAGGCTTGGTAGTTGGATTAGAAAAGTTCCATGGCTACATATATGGACTTCCCACCTTCACAGTTGAGACAGACCACAGCCCACTGGTTGCCATCATAAAAAAAAATCTGAATGAGATGTCTCCAATGATTCAATGACACATGATGAAGCTGCAAAGATATGACTTTGAACTGATCTACACACCAGGCAAATACATAGTGTTAGCAGGTGCACTATCCCGAGCACCCACAATGAGTTATGTGAGCTCTACTGAAGAAGACGTGGATGTTCATGTGAGTATGGTCACTGCTGCACTGCCCATGTCAGACACAAAATCAAAGTAAATAGCAGAAGAAACAGTAAAAGATACAGGCCTAGAAATTCAGTATAGCCACTTTTGGGGCGGTAAAGTCGGGCGGGCGCTAAAGTTTGCGCCTGGCGCAAAGTCGATGGCACTTCGCCGATATTCAGGAGCTTCGCCCTAAGAGGTTGCTTGAGCGCTAAAACTGGCGTTGCACGCCTATCTTTAGGCGCTAAGCCGGCGGTGCAGAAGGATAGCGCCGAGGCCGGGCGCAGCACAGGTGCGGTCATTTCTTGATTGACAGCAGACACCGTGGCGCCGGCCAGCTCTTAAAGGGGGAAGGGTTGACTTGCTCTGCTGCAACGGCCTGCACACTGCAGCCTTCCAGCTAGGCCTGAACACTGCTGGTGATCAGAAGGAGCCATGGCAACGGTACAGAAGGCCCGTGAGCGTGCCCTGCGCTTCTCAGCCCATGACTTGAAGGTGATGGTGAGGGCCTTGGAGAAGAGACAGCACATCTTGTTCCCGGACACTGGCAGGAAGCCTCCAACCAGCATCTATAGGAAAGCCTGGAGGGAGGTCACCCGCTGGGTGTCGGCCACCGGCGGTGCCCCCAGGGACAATGTCCAATGCCGGAAGAAGTTTAATGACCTGACCATGATTGTCAGGGTGAGTACCCTTTCCAGTCTCCTCCTCATCCTTGCATGTACACCTGACATGATGGGCAAAGGGACCTGAAAGCCCTAATGGCCAGCCCTCAGCCAGCAGCTATGGGACAGTCATGAACATCAATTGCACATCCTGCACTTTACACCATGGGAGGCAGTGCACACCACATCAGGGCTACACACTGGCCAAGCTATTCCACCATGGGAGGCAGCGCACACCACATCAGGGCTACACACTGGCCAAGCTATTCCACCATGGGAGGCAGCGCACACCACATCAGGGCTACACACTGGCCAAGCTATTCCACCATGGGAGGCAGCGCACACCACATCAGGGCTACACACTGGCCAAGCTATTCCACCATGGGAGGCAGTGCACACCACATCAGGGCTACACACCGTACTTACAGGCCGTCCTTTCTCTTATAGGCAAAACTTGCCAACAGCCGAAGGCACCAGGAGCAGACCGGGGGAGGCCGCCCCCAGATCCAGGAGCTCACTCCCCTGGAGGAGCGCGTGAGTCGCCTCATGGGACCCCGGGTGATTGGGCCCGTCGCCTGTGGAGATGCCGACCCTCTTCTGGGCCACAATGGTATGGACATCACCTTTTGGACCTCTCTCGTCGCACTTGCGCATCCGATCTACCACCTTTGCCATTGTCCGACCAATGCGCTGAATGCCACCAGTCATGCCTCCCTCGCTGACGCCCTCTCCTCACTCTAAAGCTACTCTTGTGCCTTCCTGCTTTCAGCTGGTGACGAGGAGCTCCCTGAAGATGCCAGTGACAGCCCCTCCGAGAAGGAGGAGGAGGAGGAACAGGAAGGCGGACCATCAGGGCAGCAGTCAGGTGCGGCTGCAGATGCCGAAGTAGTGGACACGTCTTCCCTGGAGGAGAGCCTGGAGGAAGTGTCGGAGGGGAGTGGAGCTGCTGGGACCAGTGGCGTCCAGCAACCCAGGAGGGCTGCGGTTGGTCCGCGGCCTTCCCCCCAGAGGGGGGAAGGATCGGAGGGGAGTGCAGTTGCTGGGCCCAGTCGCCGCCAACGTGGCAAGGGTCGGCCAGCTCTGCCCCCTGCTCCCCAGCGGGAGAGTCCGGACTCCAGTCCGGCCACCTTCAACTCAGAGGAGGTGCGCCACCTCGATCAAATGGCCCAGGATTCGGATCGCCGGCACACCGAGCTGATGAGGGTAGTGGCACGGATGCCTGAGGCCATCGAGTCCCTGGCTAGTAGTGTGCGCGAGTTCGGGGCCTCACATGCCGCGAGTGGCCGGCTGATCAGTGATGCCATCCAGACAGTGGCTGCTCTGTTGCGGTTGCAGACCAGGGCAACAGGGGCACTGACTGCTGCCACACGCGCTGCGTCAGCCAGGCATCGCCTGGACACCCGCCGCGCTGCAGCAGCACAGCGGGCTGCCCTTCGGCAGATTGGTGCGCATGCTGCAGTGCGGGCCCGTGCGAGTGCCAGAGTGGCACATCACCAGCCAGGGCCGACCATCCGCCAGATTGCACACATTCCTCCAGCCGTCACCGCCACTCCCCCAGTGGCGCCTCAACGGCAAGCGGCTGCGAATGATGTTGGCCAGGCACAGCTGCGCCAATCACCAGCCGGACCCTCGAGGGGCAAACCCCGTCTAGGCCGCCCCCCAAGGGCATCTGCCGGAAGGGCATCTAACCCTCAGGAGCCTTTCCCCAGCCTCGCAGCAGCCACTGGGCAGAGCTTGCGGAGGAGCAGCAGGCCGGGCAGGGGCCCCAAAAGGCTCGACAAGGTCTCGCCCTCGCGGCCCAAGAAGTAGACGGTGTGGCCAAGTGTTATTTTATATGGCGATGTCTATGTTTCTTTTGGCCATGGTTGTTTTGTTTCTGGGGATGTTTTTTGGGTTAAGGCCAAGGATGAAGGCCATTTTTGAACAAATGTTCAGTTATTCCTCCCCAGGTTGTGGGAGTGAGTCATTTGATGTACTGTTTTTTGGGGCCGTTTAATGTTTCTGGGTTTCATGTGTGAAGGGGTTTCATTGGTCTAAAATAAAGATTTCTCTTTATTCAGAGAGTGTCCATGTTTGTTGCTGTAAGTGTTTGTTGCCTTCGCCGGCTGAGGGCTTGTGGAGCGGCTGCGTTCATGTTCCTTCATGGCCACAAGGCATTCCCTGACAGGGGGCTTAGAAGTGACGTTCAATAAGCCACCGACGGACGGCCCTTGGACCTTCTCGCTCCCTCCTGGGATGGTACTCCTCCTCCTCCTGCTCCTGCTCCTCCTCCTCATGCTCCTCCTGCTCCTCCTCCTGAGGTGGTGGTCCAACGTGAGGTGGCAGTGCCTGAGTCCTGCGGAGAGCCAGGTTGTGCAGCATGCAGCAAACAACGACGAATTGGGACACTCGGTCCGGGGAATACTGCAGAGATCCACCGGAACGATCCAGGCAGCGGAACTGCTGCTTGAGGACGCCAATTGTTTGTTCGATTATGTTCCTGCTCGCTTGATGACTCTCGTATGCCTCTTCAGCAGGGGCCCTGGGCGCGCGGAGCGGGGTCATGAGCCAGGTACACAAAGGATAGCCTTTGTCCCCGAGAAGCCATCCTCTTGGGGGAGGCTGTGCCTCGAACATGTCACGCACAGTTGTCTGCCGCAGGATAAAGGCATCGTGGCTGCTGCCTGGAAAGCGGGCATTGACAGCTAAGATGCGCTGCTTGTGGTCACACACCAGCTGCACATTGAGGGAATGGTAGCCCTTCCGGTTGCGGTAATCCTCGGCATGCTCCACAGGTGCCCGCAAAGCCACATGCGTACAGTCAATGGCGCCCTGCACCAAGGGGAAGGCCACGAATCTTGCAAATCCCAGTGCACGCTGATGCTGCCTCTCCAGGGCCATGGGGAAGGAGATGATTTGGCGTCTCCTTCTGAAAAGGGCATCGGTCACCTGGCGGATGCAGCAATGCACGGCGAACTGGGATATGTTAGCTATGTCCCCAGCAGCGGATTGGAAGGAGCCGGTGGCATAGAAGTTCAAGGCCACCGTCACCTTCGCCTCCACCGACAGAGACGTCCTGCTCCTGAGCTTTGGACGCAGATCTCTGCGAAGCAGATGGCAGATCTCTGCAACCACCTCCTTTCGGAATCTCAGCCTTTTTACACATCTCGCGCCACTCATGTTGAGGTAGGTGCGCTGCTGGCGGTATGCCCTGACTGGGTAAGGCCTATGTTGCCGACGCCTGTTGCCCCCTCTGCGTCTAGCCAGGGCTGCCCCTCTCACACCGCGTCTGCGAGCCCCACGGACATGACGCTGAAACTCAGCGTTGGCACCCCATGCAGCCCCCATAATATGCTGCCAAACAGTCAAATATACAAGAGGCCACTTGCAACGCTCTGGCCTGAAGCCAAAAATACCTGAGCTAGTGTGGGCCCAAACCAGAAAGCTGTCTTCCTTGGTCTCTCTCCAGATATCCGCTGCACAAGAGTGTTTGCTGCAAAATGGCTGCCCTTTATAGTGCAGGGTAAGTGCCCTTTAATTTACGCTCCCCGGGTCCCGCGTCGGCTCTGTTGCGTTCCACTAAACAAGCATGCGGGCCGCCGGCCGCACAATGGGGCGGTCCCACTGAAGTTCTGGATCGGGGTGCGCAAAGGGCGTTGCACGAGGATATGACGTCATTTTCTGCGCACGCAGGTGAGCGCGCGCTAAACTTTGCGCCGACGCTAAATGTGTACTTAATTTGGGGTGAGGCGCAGATCGCGCTGCGCCTGGACGCTACACGCATAGTGCCCGAAATTCACTTCTCTTAAGGCGCTAACGGCTGGCGCAACCAACTGAATTTCTAGGCCACAGTGTTACAAACAGTAATAGTGAACATTCATCATGGTTGGCCAAAAGGTTCCTGTCCAAAATACTTTCACATAAGGTCAGAATTGAGTGTCGCAAGTGGACTATTACTAAAACAGAACAGAATAGTCATTCCACAGGCTCTACGTCAAGACATGCTCAAAAGGATTCATGAGGGACACCTCGGAATTGAAAAATGCAAAAGGAGAGCAAGAGACACTGTTTATTGGCCTGGCATAAATAAGGACATTGAGAACATGATAGGCAGATGTGAGACATGTCAGAAACACCAGAACAATCTCATGAAAACACATCAGACTTACCCATGCTGAGAAGATCCACACGTGTAGTAAAAAAGCCTGATAGACTTAATCTTTGAGTACAAAGAAAAACTATATTGAAAATGTATTGACTGTTGTGAAAATGTTTGTTTATAGAGCACTAAAAAAAGTGTTACTGATATCATCTTTATCATTTTTCTTGAAAGCTGATTGATATTGATTTTGTAAACCTCAAAGAAAGGGGGATGTAATGATCAATAACATGTCATTCTAGAGTGGTACACTAGATGGAGCCGTAGAGCTGTATAGAGCTGTATATTTCATTGTATGTGTTTAAGACTACACTACCCATGATGCACTAGGCTACCCAGGAGGCAGTAGTCAAGATGGCGGCCTGCACACAGGAGCACACATGCTGAATCTCTACAGATGCTGTACCTAGAGTACGTGTACTGAATAAATGACTAGCTAGAAGCTAGCTGTGTTCATAATAAGAATGTCTAGTTATTAATGAACATAACAGGGTTGTGTCCAAATTCCTGATGTAACTCTGCACTAGCTCCGTGAATTACTGTTCTGTGACATCCCTCCAACACAGCTAGCCAAAGATCTGGCTTTTTCCTCTGTTTCTTTCTCACTCATTCTCCATTTACTTGTGTGTGCCTCTCCATGTCTCTCACCCTTTCTCGCTCTATGCGGGTTCTCTCTTTTACTCTCCTCTCCCATCTCCTCCCCTGCTTTTCTCTTTCTCTCATTCGTCCATCTCCATATCACTCCTTCACTCTCTGACCACACTTGGTGGCAATTAAATGTGACCAGTGCAAGGTGTGGCAATATGTAATTCGACAACAGAGGATGGGACGACCTTGGATCTGGACTGGAGGTGACAGAGGTTGAACAGTTTCCTGTTTGTTCTGTAAATTACCTCCACTCCAGTGGGGAGCTTACTGAGAGGTGAGATGGAGCATTGCAGCAAGGAAGATCGAGAAGAGCGTTGGTGCGATGACACAGCCTTGCTTGACCCCGGTTCATACGTGAATTGGGTCTGTGGTGGAACCGTTGGTCAGGATCACGGCTTGCATGTCGTCGTGAAGCAGGCGGTGGATGGTGACAAACTTTTGACGGCAGCCAAATTTGATGACGACACTCCATAATCCCTCACGGTTGACAGTGTCAAAGGCCTTTGTGAGATCAAGTCGTCGAATTACAGTATGCAGATGACGCTTTCGTCTACACTCACTCAGCGGTCAAACTCCAAACCATCGTCAACACCTTCACCGAAGCGTACGAGAGCATGGGCCTTATACTAAACATCCGTAAGACAAAGGTCCTCTACCAACCTGCCCCCGCCACACAATATTGCCCCCCGATGATCAAAATCCATGACAAGGCCACTTTCCATACCTCGGGAGCCTACTGTCAACAAGGGCAGACGTCGACAACGAAGTCCAACACCGCCTTCAGTATGCCAGTGCAGCCTTTGGTCGCCTGAGGAAGAGGATGTTTGAAGACCAGGACCTCAAACCCGGCACTAAGCTCATGGTCTACAGAGTAGCAGTGATACCCTGCTGTATGCCTCAGCTACATGGACCATGTACAGCAGGCACCTCAAAGCACTGGAGAGGTACCACCAATGCTGCCTCCGCAAGATCCTGCAAATCCATTGGCAGGATAGGCGCACCAACGTCAGTGTTCTTGCTCAAGCTTTGACCACGCTCAATCAGCTCCGATGGATGGGTCACATTGTCCGCATGCCCAATACGAGACTCCCAAAACAAGCGCTCTTCTCGGAGCTCCGGCACGGCAAGAGAGCCCCAGGTGGGCAGAGGAAACACTTCAAGGACACCCTCAAAGCCTCCTTGAAAAAGTGTAACATCCCCACCGACACCTGGGAATACCTGGCCCAAAACCACACAAAGTGGAGGAGAAGCATCCGGGAAGGCGCCGAACACCTCGAGTCCCTTCGCCGGGAGCAAGCGGAAGCCAAGCGCAGGCAGCGCAAGAAGTGCAAGTCAACCCAAGCACCCCACCCACCCGCCCCTTCAACCACTGTCTGCCCCACCTGTGACAGAGACTGTAGGTCCCGCATTGGACTCATCAGTCACCTGCGAACTCATTTTTAATGAGCAAGTCATCCTCGGTTCCGAGGGACTACCTAAGAGAGTGGCAATATGTGGTTGTGCACCTAGCTCACGGCGTGTGACGTTTGGTACATCACATGTACCAAACTGAGGCCTAGCAAGTATTGTTAAGGCTTCATGCGGCACTGTGTGTCTGAATGGTTGGCAGCGCAGCGTGTGGCCAGGTGAATGAACCTGCTTCCCTCGTGTTTAGATAAGAGTGGGAACAGGATGTGCAGCTCTCACTATTTACATATTAAAACATCAGTTGATATAAACCCTCCAACCCCAGGCAAGGGCCTCGTCCAAAAAAGGTTTAGTGACACTGAAATGGGGAAATCTTTGTGCACCTCTTGCAAAATCCTACCCTTGCCCCCTCAGGATTCTAGGAAAAAAACCTAGAATCATGAGGCCTAACCCAGCAGCACAAACATTGCAACATAGTTCATCCATGGGCACCAAGTAGGGAGACCTCACTGTTGAACAAACACACTTCCCTCTTAACACAGAAGGTTGTCAGCAAAATACCTTGCCTCACAAATCACCTGAGTAGCAGCATTTGTTTTTACTGCCTCTGACAGGCAGCGGCCTCAAGCCCATTTTCTTTTTTTTTTTAACTTAATTTCTCATCCGGCTGCTGTAACCACCCCAGCTTTGTCCTTGGGCGCCGTTGCGCTGCTCTCTTCTGAATACTTGCAAGCCAGCAGCAAGAGTCAACTGAGAGGTGCCTCCTCTTTATCTGCTGCTCCACTCGCAGCCTCTGGCACTACCACGCAAAGCACAAAGAGCTTTTTTTGGTTGACGGGACTTTAAACAGTGGAGTAAATCGAGCCATCGCGCTGGTGCTGGGGGTGGCAGAGCAAGGTCGCAACCTCGATCTTGTCATAAACGATATCTAGATTTTGTTCATTGCCTACTCCATTCTTTATCTTGTGCTGTTTACTTTGCCTTTAAAGTCTGGTGTCGTCATGGCAACATGCGATACTTTGCCCTGTTTATACACAGTGGAGGGGGCAATCACACTGCTAAAAAGATACATGCAGATGCTGGAGGCCGCTCAGCTCATCTAACTCATCCTTCCAAATAGCATCAACAACAACTTGCATTAATAAAGCACTACAGGGACGCATAACCAGACAAATATTTACACCGAGCCAAGGAAGGAGACATTAGGACAGTAACATTCGTGCCACACAAGTGCCAGGTAATGACCATCTCCAGCAAGAGAGTCTAATCACCACCCCATGATATTAAATGGCATTACCAGCACCGAATCCCCCACCATCAACATCCTGGGGGTCACCATTGACCAGAAACTTAACTGGACCAGCCACATAAATACTGTGGCTACAAGAGCCGGTCAGAGGCTGGGTATTCTGCGGCGAGTGTCTCACCTCCTGATTCCCCAAAGCCTTTCCACCATCTACAAGTCACAAATAAGGAGTGTGATGGAATACTCTCCACTTGCCTGGAGGTGCAGCTCCAGCAACACTCAAGAAGATTGACACCACCCAGGACAAAGAAGCATAGGGAACAGTAGTGTGGTGGTTATGTTGCTGGACTAGTGTTCCAGAGGCCTGGATAAATGATCCAGAGATATGAGTTCAAATCCCACGATGGCAGCTGGGGAATTTAAAGTCAGTTCATTAAATAAATCTGGAGTCAGTAATGGTGACCATGAAACTATCGGATTGTTGTTTAAAAACCCATCTGGTTCACTAATGTCCTTTAGGGAAGGAAATCCAGACTCAGACCCACAGTACAGTGGTTGACGCTTAATTGCCCTCTGAAATGGCCCAGCAACCCACTCAGTTGTAACAAACTTCTCTAAGAAACAAGAATAAAACCAGACGGACCACTCGGCACCGGCTTCGGACGCGACAATGACACGCCCAGCCCAGTTGACCCTGCAAAGTCCTCACTAACATCTGGGGACTTGTGCCAAAATTGGGAGCACCGTCCCACAGACTAGTCAAGCAACAGCCTGACATAGTCATACTCACAGAATCATACCTTTCAGCCAATGTCCCAAACTCCTCCATCACCATCCCTGGGTATGTCCTGTCCCACCGGCAGAACAGACCCAGCAGGGGTGGCACAGTGGTATACAGTCGGGAAGGAGTGGCCCTGGGAGTCATGAACATTGATTCCAGACCCCATGAAGTCTCAGGGCTTCAGGTCAAAGATGGGCAAGGAAACCTCCTGCTGATTACCACCCACCGCCCTCCCTCAGCTGATGAATCAGTACTCCTCCATGTTGAACACCACTTGGAAGAAGCACTGAGGGTAGCAATGGCACAGAATGTACTCTGGGTGGGGGACTTCAATGTCCATCACCAAGAGTGGCTCAGTAGCACCACTATTGGCCGAGTCCTGAAGGACATAGCTACCAAGACTGGGCCTGCAGCAGGTGGTGAGAGAACCAACACGAGTTAAAAACCTACTTGACCTCATCCTCACCAATCTACCTGTCATAGATGCATCTGTCCATGACAGTATTGGTGGCAGTGACCACCACACAGCCCTTGCGGAGACGCAGTCAGAATCAGGGGAATTTATAATGGGGAACAAAGAAATGGCAGACCAATTAAATACATACTTTGGTTCTGTCTTCACAAAGGAGGACACAAATGACCTTCCAGAGATGTCGGGGAACATATGGTCTAATGAGAGGGAGGAACTGAATAAAATCAGTATTTGTAGGGATATGGTGTCAGGGAAATTGACGGGATTGAAGGCCGATAAATCCCCAGGGCCTGATAATCTACATCCTAGGGTACTTAAGGAAGTGGCCCTAGAAATAGTAGATGCATTGCTGGTCATCTTCCAAACTTCTATAGACTCTGGAACAGTTCCCATGGATTGGAGGGTAGCTAATGTAATCCCACTATTTAAAAAAGGTGGTAGAGAGAAAATGGGGAATTATAGACCGGTAAGCCTGACATCGGTAGTGGGGAAATGCTAGAGTCCATTATAAAAGATGTAATAACAGAGCACTTGGAAAACAGTGACAGGATCGGACAAAGTCAACATGGATTTACAAAAGGTAAATCATGCTTGACTAATCTACTGGAAGTTTTTGAGGATGTAACTGGTAGAATAGATAAGGGAGAACCAGTGGATGTGGTGTATTTGGACTTTCAGAAGGCTTTTGATAAGGCCCCGCATAAGAGATTAGTGTACAAAGTTAAAGCACATGGGATTGGGGTTAAGGTACTGACTTGGATAGAGAACTGGTTGGCAGACAGGAAGCAAAGAGTTGGAATACACGGGTCTTTTTCCGAGTACCGCAGGGATCGGTGCTAGGACCCCAGTTATTCACAATATATATTAATGATCTAGATGAGGGAACTAGATGTAATATCTCCAAGTTTGCAGATGACACAAAGCTGGGTGGGCGTGTGTGCTGTGAGGAGGGTGCAGAGAAACTCCAGTATGATTTGGACAGGTTGGGTGATTGGGCAGATGCATGGCAGATGCAGTATAATGTGGATAAATGCGAGGTTATCCACTTTGGTGGCAAAAACAGGAAGACAGATTATTATTTGAACGGCAATAGATTGGGAAAAGGGGAAGTGAAACGGGACCTGGGTGTCCTTGTGCACCAATCGCTGAAGGTAAACATGTAGGTGCAGCAGGCGGTTAAGAAGGCAAATGGTATGTTGACCTCCATAGTGAGAGGATTCGAGTACAAGAGCAAGGATTGCTTGCTGCAGTTGTACAGGACCTTTGTGAGACCACACCTTGAGTATTGTGTGCAGTTTTGGTCGCCTTATCTGAGGAAGGATGTTCTTGCCATGGAGGGAGTGCAGCGAAGATTCACCAGACTGATACCTGGGATGGCAGGAATGACGTATGAAGAGAGATTGGGTCGATTGGGCTTGTATTTGCTAGAGTTTAGAAGAATGAGAGGGGATCTCATTGAAACTTATAAAATTCTATCAGGACTAGATAGACTAGATGCAGGAAGGATGTTCCCGATGGCGGGGGAGTCCAGAACCAAGGGTCACAGTCTAAGGATAAGGGGTAAGCCATTTAGGACTGAGATGAGGAGGAATTTCTTCACCCAGAGAGTAGTGAACCTGTGGAATTCTCTACCACAGAAGGCAGTTGAGGCCAATTCATTAAATATATTCAAGAAGGAGTTAGATATATTTCTTAAGGCTAAAGGGATCAAGGGATATGGGGAGAAAGCAGGGACAGGGTACTGAATTTGGATGATCAGCATGATCTCTTTAAATGGCGGAACAGGCTTGAGGGGACGAATGGCCTACTCCTGCTCCTATCTTCTATGTTTCTATGTTTCTATGAAGTCCCGTCATCACACCGAGGACACCCTCCATCGTGTTGTGTGGCATTACCACTGTGCTAAACGGGATAGATTCAGAACAGATCTAGCAGCTCAAAACTGGACATCCTTGAGGTGCTGTGGGCCAGCAGCAGCAGCAGAATTGTATTCCACCACAATCTGTAACCTCATGGCCCAGCACATCCCTTACACTACCATTACCTTCAAGCCAGGGGACCAACACTGGTTCAATGAGGAGTGCAGAAGAGCATGCCAGAGCAGCACCAGGCGTACCTAAAAATGAGGTGCCAACCTGGGGAAGGTGCAACACAGGACTACATGCATGATAAACAGTGGAAGCAGAATGCTATAGACAGAGTTAAGCGATCCCACAATCAATGGATCAGATCAAAGCTCTGTAGTCTTGCCACATCCAATCGTAAATAGTGGTGGACAATTAAACAACTAACGGGAGGAGGAGGCTCCATGAATATCTCCATCCTCAATGATGGTGGAGCCCAGCACATGAGTGCAAAAGACAAGGCTGAGGCGTTTGCAACTATCTTCAGCCAGAAGTACTGAGTGGATGATCCATATCGATCTCCTCCTGAGGTCCCCATCATCAAAGAAGCCAGTCTTCAGCCAATTCGATTCACTCCACGTGATATCAAGAAACAGCTGAGCGCACTGGATACAGCAACTGTGTAGGGGTCGCAAAATCCCCTCAGCCCCCGAAGATCGGGAAAATCGCACACTTTAAATTCTGCATTTTATTAAAGGATGTACTCTTGAGTTTTGAACGGTTTAAATTGCCCAGGAATAAAAATGGCCATCCTACCACATGGCCAAGGACAAAGGACTTGGAAGCAGCTTGTGTGTGTCGGTGAAAAGGGGAGGATCAAAGATGGCTGACTAAACTGCCAATCAAAGGCAGTTCGGGAGTTCCCTCCCTGCAGAGGAAATCGATGTTTGTTTACAGAAACTGCTACTTTGTGTACACAAAGGATTATCCACTTCAGACTGCGGTTTCAACTGACCACAAGACAATGGGTTTTTGTTTACACTCCTCCCAAGCTGTTTAAACTGCAGCTTTACATTCAAAGCTCAGTACAGACATTTGAAAAGAGACACTTGGACTGAGGAAAGGAACAGTTTAACATGAATGGGTTTGAATCACCCATTACTGGACAATGGGGACAGTTGGATCCCATTTGTTTTAGCTCAGAAACCTCCGGATCTGGGCGGGAACATTTCAGCCCCAAAATTGGGGTATGTAAGGAGTTCTTAGAGATCGCAGAGGTTTCTCTCTCTAGAGGCCTCTCTCTCTTGCAGAGTAAAACCTTGAGTGGTTCGACCCACTCCCCCTTAGATTCTATACATTGGACTTTGAGGCAGGAACTACAATGCAGCGAAAACTCTATAGACCAGGTTTAATGAAAACGAAATGAAACTTTATTGCATAAAGGAACAAATCAAACTGCAAGCCAATAAGGTACATGGGAGGGAAAAACAAATCATAACACAGTACTGGCTAGCATATATACAGGCATATTATACTTTACAAAAGTCATCACGAAATGGGGAAACACATGGAACATCGAGGGATAACAACTCATTGTTAAAATTACCCCTTAAATGCCCACCCCCTAAGCCTATCTAGATCAACATAAGAACAACATAAGAACAACATAAGAAATAGGAGCAGGAGTAGGCCAATCGGCCCCTCGAGCCTGCTCCACCATTCAATAAGATCATGGCTGATCTGATCCTAACCTCAAATCTTCTATCACTGTGCATCAACCCGAACCCATGTGATCTCCCGGGAGAGGCAAAAAACCAGATAAAGACCCAATGGCCAATTTGGGAGAAAAAAATCTGGGAAATTCCTCTCCGACCCATCTAGGCGATCGAAATTCTTCCAGGAGATCACGCTGTTCCTATATTTTCTACAGTACTTACCTTCTGTAAAGGCGATCTCCACCCCAACCAGGAACAGGAATAAAACCATCTCCTGAAATCTAACACAGAATTAGAACACAGTAGGAGCAGAACCAGGCTACACGGCCCCTGGGCCCACTCCACTACCCACAGGGCCATGACCATTCCGAACCTAGACTCATGTCCAATTTCCTGCCCGCTCCCCGTAACCCTTAATTCCCTTTACTTCTAGGAAACTATCTGTTTCTGTTTTAAATTTATTTAATGATGTAGCTTCCACAGCTTTCTGGGGCAGCAAATTCCACAAACCTACTTCTCCTCATCTCAGTTTTGAAAGAGCAGCCCCTTATTTTAAGATTATGCCCCCTAGTTCTAGTTTCACCCATCATTGGGAACATCCTCAACGCATCCACCCGATCAAGCCCCTTCACAATCTTATATGTTTCAATAAGATCGCCTCTCATTCTTCTGAACTCCAATGAGTAGAGTCCCAATCTACTCAACCTCTCCTCATATGACCACCCCCTCATCCCTGGGATTAACCGAGTGAACCTTCTTTGTACTGACTCGAGAGCAAGTATGTCTTTTCTTAAGTATGGACACCAAAACTGTATGCAGTATTCCAGGTGCGGTCTCACCAATACCTTGTACAATTGCAGCAATACCTCCCTGTTTTTATTTTCCATCCCCCTAGCAATAAAAGCCAACATTCCATTGGCCTTCTTGATCACTTGCTGCACCTGCATGCTAACTTTTTGAGTTTCGTGCACCAGGACCCCCAGGTCCCTTTGTACTACAGTACTTTCCAGTTTCTTGCCATTAAGATAATAACTTGCTCTATGATTTTTCCTGCCAAAGTGCATAACCTCACACTTTCCAGTATTGTATTCCATCTGCCAAATCTCTGCCCACTTACTTAGCCTGTCTATGTCCCTTTGCAGGTTTTTTATGTCCTCCTTACTCACTACTTTCCATCCCATCTTTGTATCATCTGCAAACTTTGATATGTTACACTCGGTCCCCTCCTCCAAATTGTTAATATAGATTGTAAAGAGTTGGGGACCCAGCACTGACCCCTGTGGAACACCACTAGTTACTGGTTGCCAATCTGAGAACGAACCATTTATCCCAACTCTCTGCTTTCTGTTAGAGAGCCAATCCTCCACCCACGCCAGAATATTACCCCCAATCCCGTGATTTTTTATCTTGAGCAATAATCTTTTGTGTGGCACCTTGTCAAATGCCTTTTGGAAGTCTAAATACACTACGTCCACTGGTTCCCCTTTATCCACCCTGTATGTTACTTCCTCAAAAAACTCCAGCAAATTTGTCAAACATGACTTCCCCTTCATGAAACCATGTTGAGTTTGTCCTATTAAATTATGTTTATCCAAATGTCCCGTTACTGTCTCCTTAATAATGGACTCTAACATTTTATCAACCACAGATGTTAGGCTAACAGGTCTGTAGTTTCCAGCCTTCTGCCTACTACCCTTTTTAAATAAGAGTGTTACATTAGCAGTTTTCCAATCTGCCGGGGCCTTTGCTGAGTCCAGTGAGTTTTGGAAAATTATTACCAATGCATCCACAATCCCTACCGCTACTTCCCTCAAGACCCTAGGATGCAAGCCATCAGGTCCAGGGGATTTATCCGCCTTGAGTCCCATTATTTTACCAAGTACCACTTCCTTAGTGATTTTAATCGTATTTAGTTCCTCCCCCCCTAGAGCCCCCTGTTTGTCCAGTGTTGGGATATTCTTAGTGTCCTCTACTGTAAAGACTGATACAAAATAATTGTTCAGTGTTTTTGCCATCTCCATGTTTCCCACCATTAATTTCCCGGTCTCATCCTCTAAGGGACCAACATTTACTTTAGCCACCCTTTTTCTTTTTATATAACTATAGAAACTTTTACTGTCTGTTTTTGTATTTTTTGCTAATTTACTTTCATAATCTATCTTCCCTTTCTTAATCAATCTTTTAGTTATTTTTTGCTGTCTTTTAAAGACTTCCCAATCTTCCATCCTCCCACTAGATTTGGCTACTTTATATGCCCTTGTTTTGAGTCGGATACTATCCTTAATTACTTTACTTAGCCATGGATGGCTATCTTTTCTTTTACACCCTTTTTTCCTCAGTGGAATATATATTTTTTGGAAGTTGTAAAATAACTCCTTAAATGTACACCACTGATCATGTACCGTCTTACCCTTTAATCTATTTTCCCAGTCCACTCTAATCAATTCCGCTCTCATACCTTCATAGTCTCCTTTATTCAAGCTCAGCACGCTTGTTTGAGATCCAACCTTCTCACCCTCTAATTGAATATGGAACTCAACCATGTTATGGTCACTCATTCCAAGGGGATCCTTTATTAGGACATTTTTAATTAATCCTGTCTCATTACACAGCACCAAATCTAAGGTTGCTTGCCCCCTGGTTGGTTCAGTTACATACTGCTCAAGAGACCCATCCCTAATACACTCAATGAACTCATCCTCAAGGCTGCTCTGCCCAATTTGATTTGTCCAGTTAATATGATAATTAAAATCCCCCATAATTATAGCTGTTCCCTTATTACAAGCCTCAACTATTTCCTGATTAATACTCCATCCAACAGAGTTGCAATTGTTCGGAGGCCTATATACTACACCCACCAGTGTTTTTTTCCCCTTATTATTCCTTATCTCCACCCAAACTGTTTCACTATCCTGCTCCTTTGACCCAATATCATTTATCTGTATTATAGTGATTCCTTCCTTTATTAACATAGCCACCCCACCTCCTCTCACTTCCTGCCTGTCCTTCCTGATTGTTAAATAACCTGGTATGTTTAATTCCCAGTCATGGTCACCCTGCAGCCATGTTTCTGTAATGGCCACAAGATCATACCCATATGTCGTTATTTGTGCCATTAACTCATTCATTTTGTTACGAATGCTACGTGCATTCAGATAAAGAACTTTCAAATATGTTTTGTAACACTTACTTCCTGTTTTTTCCCTTTTTAGTACTTTACTTTTTGCTCCATACCTTCTGTCCCTTCCTGACACATTCTGTTTTTTAATTCCCCCACTGCTACCTAAGTCTATGACCTTCTCTGTTGTCATTTCTATTATTTGCTCTCTAGAAACCTCCCCCCCACTAATTAGTTTAAAGCCCTCTCTACAGCCCTAGTTATATGATTCGCCAGGACTCTAGTCCCAGCACTGGCCAAGTGGAGTCCATCCCAACGGAACAGCTCCCTCCTGTCCCAGTATTGGTGCCAGTGTCCCAAGAAGCAAAACCCATTTCTCCCACACCAGTCTTTGAGCCACGCATTTAACTCTTTAATTTTATTTATCCTAGCCATATTCACTCGTGGCTCAGGTAATAACCCAGAGATTATTACCCTTGAGGTTCTGTTTTTTAATTTGACCCCTAGCTGCTCATACTCCTTTAACAGAACCGTCTTCCTTGTCCTATCTACGTCATTTGTACCAACATGGACCACGACAACTGGATCCTCCCCCTCCCACTCCAAGTTTCTTTCCAGCCCAGAAGAGATGTCCTTAACCCTCGCACCGGGCAGGCAACACAGCCTTCGGGACTCCCGCTCTTGACTGCAGAGAACCCTATCTATCCCCCTAATGATACTATCCCCTACCACTACAACATTTCTTTTTACTCCCTCCACTTGAATGGCCCCCTGTACCACGGTGCTGTGGCCAGGTTGCTCATCCTCCCTGCATTCCCCGCTCCCGCCCTCACAGGGAGTAAGAACCTCGATCCTGCTGGACAAGAACAAGGGCTGCGTCTCCTTCAACACTACATCCTGGATCCCTGTACCTTCCTCACTCATAGTCACACCGTCCTGTCCCTGACCACGGACTACATCTGCAGCAATTAACTTCATAGGTGTGACCATCTCCTGAAACATAGAGTCCAGGAATTTCTCCCCCTCCCTGATGTGTCGCAGTGTCTGAAGCTCAGTCTCAAGCTCCATAACATGGAACTTGAGTTCCTCTAGCAGCAAACACTTGTCGCAGATGTAATCACCGTGAGCCTCAATGGGGACCACCGGCTCCCACATCTCGCAACAGTAACACATCACCTGCTCCATTCTATATAATTAATTAAATTTCTTATTATTAGTTATGAAGACCCTGCCCGGATATAGATGATAATGTCACACCACTATTCAAAGGACTTACCAACTTAAAGGTATAAAAGAGAAGAGAAGGAAGAAAACCAACCAACCAGCTGATCACCAACCTCCTCCTTGAATACTGTCTGTGGGGCCTGTTTGGTTGACTCGTCTCGCTGCTCCGCCTCCGCAGTGTTGTCCAAGCCTGGGAGTGGGGAACAAAACAGAGCAAAAAACACAGCCTCACCTCCCACTTATCCGAACTCTCCCACTTGGCAAAACTCCAGCACCACTCAATGCACAAGGCATTCCGTGCACTGCACTAGCCCCTCCCCTTTTGTACCCGGATTCTACTTCCAGTTTAAACTGCCCAAGAGTTTAAAAAACCCTTAAAAAATTAAACTTACTTCAAATAATTGACTTCTTAACACACTAAAATTCACAAAATACACTTAAATGATTTTTCTCCCACTTGGCAAAACTCCAGCACCACTCAATGCACAAGGCACTCTGTGCACTGCACTAGCCCCTCCCCTTTTATACCCGGATTCTACTTCCGGTTTAATCTGCCCAAGAGTTTAAAAAACCCTTAAAAAATTAGACTTACTTCAAATAATTGACTTCTTAACACACTAAAATTCACAAAATACACTTAAATGATTTTTCTCCCACTTAGCAAAACTCCAGCACCACTCAATGCACAAGGCACTCCCTTGATTATGAGGGGCCAGAAGCATGCTCACCAATCCAGTTGGAAAGTATAGAGCTTTGAAAAAGGTCTGCGTTTTGATCCTTTCAGGCGTCCTGCCTCCACGTGATCAGCACTGCGGGCTGCAACTCTCTCTCTTCTTCCTCGAGGTGAAGGTCATGGGCAGGCTGGATGCTGGCGGGCCTGGACAGTGGCGTGGACGGAGACCACCTATTTGATCATGGTCAAATAGGTTTCTTCGCAGAGCCCAGCTGGTTTACCATTTTCAGATAGGTTTCTTCTGAAGGGCTGCTGTCCTTCGTCTCGTCAACGGCCCGGGGTTTGTCGATGATCTCCCGATGGTTACCCTGGGGTGGGACGCAGACTTGAATCACCTTTTTGGCTGGTCTCCAGATCGACGTTCCTCCATGGCTCTCGAAAGAGCAAGCTAGCTCAAAAGTTATCAGCTGCAGGCTCCAGGCTGAAGAAGCTGCAAAAGCTCAAAGCTACCGATGGCTACCATGGGACTCCAGTTATACTTTTCCATGGAGGCCTTTATCTCCCGCCAAATCAAGGTTAGTCTTTGTTTAATTTTGGCGGGCTTGTAGCACAGCGGGGTAGTTATTATGTTTTAAACTACTTTGGGATGGCCGGTAATGGCCATCTCTGGTCTGGAATGACTCTGTATTGTTTTTAATGTCCTTCTGATGTCTTAAACGGTTCTTGATGTTTCCCCTATGAATATGAAACTGTTTTCCTTTGTCTGGGTAAACATCAAGATGGCCTTTATCTATAGGCCGATCTGACTGGATCTGCATCCAATCCATATGTATGTGGTTCTGTCTGGTTTTGTTTTCTCCGAAACGGCCTTCCAGAACTTACTGTGGGCTGAATCCACAAAGGCTGTCTGGGGACTGCAGGAACCATTTTAAAGTGTCCCAAAAGCTGGTCACGGGGTCTGGTGGCCATTTTGTATGCCCCTTTTTCTGGGCTTCTTTTAAAACAGTCTTTAAAATTAAGGCCTCTTCTGCCAATAGACCCTTATAGGACAATGTTCAATTTTGCGAATCTTACAGGTATAAGAGATAGCTTCTCAGAAGCATCTCTCTCTCTCTTCTCTTTTACTCTTTGGCCTGCAGGTGAGCAATGCTTCTGACCCACTAGCAAGACAATCTAGTGAGAAGTAAAGGGGTGGTAATTTAAGGGAAATGTTGCTAAGATTGTAAGATTAACATTGTAGCCATTTATCCCTCATTTTTGCCATCTGCCTTCCCCTGTTAAGCAATTTTACCATGATTACTTTGATCGTGTGGTGTAGTTTCTTTAGTTTTAATAAAATTTGACTTTCTTGCATCCAGACCATTTGTCCGTTTTAATATATCATTAATTATAAGTTCCTCCAGTCAGAACTGGAAGGAGGGGTTTAGTGATTTGAAACCGCTGATTGGAATTGGTCACAGTGCAGTGGCAAAAGGGCTGCCTGACCAGGTAAATTACCGTAAACCAGGTAAAGGATGGCCCCCAAAAATTGGCGACTGCGGCAGGACTGGAGGCAGTTTTTGATATGATGAATGGTCTGGATCTGGAGAAAGCTTCAGCTCTTGCCTTTCTTGCTTTCAGTCTGTGGGTAGCCTTGCAGAAGTTAGCGGCAGCATGTAAGCTGACCTATTATAGTATAGGTGGCTGGGTTAAGGAGGGTGAGATGAGGGTGCGGGAGGAGATTACAGAGGCCAAGAATCGGGAGTCAGAGTTTGAAAAATGCCAGGCGGAGGTAGAACGCCTCATAAGAGAGGTAAATGAGGCCAGAGATAGTGGGATGAGGGTGCGGGAAGAAAATGCACGCCTCACACTGGAGGTCATGAAATGCCAGGCAGAGATAGAGCGCCTTGTGCAGGAAGTCACAGAGGCTAGGGACAGTGAGATGAGGCTACAGGAGGAAAACGCACACCTCACCCAAGAAGCTAGCGAGGGCAAAAGCCACGCGAGGCACAAGATAGTGTTCCTAAAGTGCCAAAATACAGAAGCAAAGAGTAACGAGATGAGGCTGTGGGAAGAGAATGCCCGCCTCACTTCAGAAGTAACAGAGCAGGAGGAAATGGTTAGGGAGGTAAAGGCAGCTTATAAGCTGGCCTGCGACCAAAGGTTTAGTGGAGCAGATCATACCCCATGTAACAGAAAGATAGAGAGTTTGGGTATGGAGTTACTAAGGACTAAAGGGATGGTATGTTTCATAAGTCCGAAGGGAAGTCCGTCGGACAGTACCAGCAGCCCAAATCAAACTGCCCCACAGGCAGCACCCAGAACAGAGCTGGCTAGGGAATTAAAGATCCCGAGACCGCAGCCCACAGCTCTGAGTTTTGAGGAGCTCTGGCAGCAAGAAGGGGTGGACAATGGGGTGGTAGGAGAATGCCAGCAGGTCCCGCTAGGCAGGCGGGGACCAGGACCAGTGTACCCACTCCGACAACGGAGGTACGGTCCGCCCATGAATGATAATAACCCAGGGGCTGTTCAGCATACCTATCTGGTACCCTATGATACCCAACAGCTCAGAGGCCTGGTCAAACATATTTCCCTGCTCTCCGAAAAGGGAGACCCCTCAATGCACTTCCAAGAGATAGAACAAGCAGCCTGTGTTAATGGCTGTGATGACGAAGAGAAAGCCAAAATGTTGCTTTTCTCTGTAGATAGTAAGTTCTATCAGACCCTTTCAGATGAGGCTAAGAGAGGGCAGAAGGGTTTTGAGGACCTAAAGGAGGTAATACTGGAAGCCATGGGTGCGAATGACGGCAGTCCGTTTGATCACATAGGGAAAACACTGCAGAAGGAAGGGGAGACCCCACAGGCATTTGCAGACAGGCTGTGGCCAGTCTACAACAGCGCGTGTACAGTGGGACAAGATAGGGCACACCTGAACCAGCGGCAGCAGACCCAATGGCTTCGTTGCCTGGTGTCCAATTGCCTGCCCCAGATAAAAGCAAAGGCTGATACTTGGTTTGACCATCGAGACCCCCTAGCAACCGAAGAGACTGTAATCCGGCAGCTCACGGTAGCATATAAGAATGGTAGGAATAGTGGGACGCCCCAGCAAAAGGGTAAGGTCCACGAGGTTAAACCTGGGGCTCAATACAAGAAAGAGTGGCGCCAGGAGGGGAGCCATCCCTCCCAGAACAAGGTCACTTGTTACAGGTGCGGGGAGGATGGCCACTGGCGCAGGGATTGTAAAAATCCTGGGAGAAACGATAAAGCCAGGACCCCCGCAGCCCCAACTCAGAAGGCAGAGACAGAAACTCCTCCCAATACAGTCGAGTCCGTCATGGAGTCGATAAAATCTTTCCTCAGGGCCAATCAGGGAAAGTTAGCAGCCATCAGTGGTGCTGCAGCCCCCTCGCCCACCTCTGCCTCCCCACAATGACTGGAGCCCGTGCAGCCTGTCTACCTGTGTAATCTCCGGTACGATGAATGGAAGAGACCGCTCATACAGATGGAGGTAGAGAAGGTTACAGGGACTTATCTATTGGATACGGGGGCATCATGCACCGTGATCCATACGGATAATCCCACCACCTCACCTCTGTCTAACGGAGTTCCATACATACTATCAGGATTCACCGGTCAGGAGCAGGCGGGGGTATACTCCAGACCCCTCAAACGAATTTATGGGCAGGCAGCAGACAGCATGGGGAAGCAGCATCGGAATAACCGGCTGCTGCTCAAGCCTAGCAAGAGCCACCAGTGGGAGATAGGAGACCTAGTGATGGTAAGAAACTATGCCCGGGTGGGAAGTTTAGAGCCACTCTACATGGGACCCTATAGTATAGTCGATAGGGCCAGCCCCATGGTCTATGCAGTAAAACTACCCCGGTGCACAAAGTGGTTCCACGCCAACCAATGTAAACTGTATAAATCTGACCTTACAAGTTCAAGTTCACAGGCTGTAAAGACAAGCCCTGTGGCTTGTTTCAAGGGAAAACTTGTCCGGCCCACCAATTGGGACACTTCCCCACCCCAGTGGGACCTAAGTTTTGGCCAAAGTTTAAATTTGAACCAGTTATTTAGTTCAGAAACAGAGAAACCGCAGCCTGAGAGTAGAAATCTGCAGGCTGCTGTGAGTTCATTCACAGAAAATAGCTTGGGTGGCTCCAGGGAGGAGCCGCCTTTTGAAGAGACTGCCCGTGCATGCATAGTCACTGGTCTGGAGACAGGAATTCCCCAGTCTTTTGAACGGCCTGTTCGCGCAGGCGCAGTTCCCCAGCCCGTGACCACAGCGGCTCCTCTTCAGTTTCCCTGTGCAGGCGCAGTCACGCACCTGAGGGGAGAGGTTTCCCAACACTGGGTTCACGCAGGCGCAGTCACCTGTTTGAATACAGAGGTTTCACAGCCTCTGCCGTGGGACTCCGGGGAGGAGGTTCGCGCAGGCGCAGTCGCCTGTTTAAAGGGACAAGCTTCCCAGCCCACTTCCAGAGTGGTTCCCCCTATGGTGTGGGACTCTGGGGAGGAAGGGGTAGCAATTCCTCTTGCAGGGGACATATGGAAGGAGCCGGTGCCAAGTTTTGGACCTGGAGAGGAAGATTTTCAGCCACCAGCAGCGGGTGGTGAGGGGATACCTGCCCCCAGTACAGGAGTGGGTAGGGAAAAGGAGACAAACCCGGATTACTGGCAGGCTGCCAGCTATATTAAACAGTGCGGGCTGTTTGCATCAGGGGGAGAAGGTTCCCAGCCAGCAAGGGCTGTGACCCAGGCTCAGGGTTCGTCAGCCAAAGTTTCCCCCACAGAGGCGCCCCTCAGAAGGTCTCAGCGGGTCCGCAAGCCCAAGATAAGATGGTCACCAGAGTACCCGCCACAAAGAGCAATGTCCCAAGCCCGGGAGGAAACAGATCACAGAGATCCCCAACTAGCAGCCATAAGCTGCCAGGGACAAGAAGCAGGAGGCAGTCCAGCTTCACTGCAGGCAGCAGTAATCTGCGACAGTGACATCAGAGATTAGCCTGGCCATCCGGAGATGGGCGGCATTTGTATTATAGCTTTGTGTTAAGTTACCAATGTTTATAGCTTGCTTTTAAGGTGTTCAAATTTTAAGTTTAGAATGTAACGTAGTTTTGAGTTTAAGTTTAAAGTTTAAGTTTATAAGTGTGCTAAATGCTTGTATTTTGATCCGAGGTCGAGGGACCCGACCATGTCTCCACCTAAGGCAGCAAGTCAGTGAGAGACCGGGCTGCATGTCCTTTTAAGTTCTTTTGCAGGAGAGTGGATAAAGGAGCAGCCCTGTTCGCCCAGCCCAAGCTGGGCATCAAATGAAGATATGGTTATACAGAATGTTGGGGATCACCTCGCCACTGGACAAATCCAGGAGGAGACCCCACAGCGACCTTCGGGAGAAACCGGACAGGGTCCGGAGGAACCTGCCTACTCATCCTACGCGGAAGAGATGGCCCCAGCTGGGTGGGACACGGCCCCAACCCAGCACTATCCTGACCAAATTTCACTTGCGGGAGACCTTGCTATTGAGGAGTCATGGTGGGGAAGCGTGGGCGCCTTGTCAGATAGGGACGCGTTCCCTGGGAGTGGGTGGTAATGGCCCGGGAAAGATTGTAAAGGGGAGGGGGAGACCCGAGAGTCATGTGGGTGCATTCGGGGAAGGGAGGAACTCACCCGGGGCCCACGGGCAAAGTTAGAGTGTAAGTGTGGCTGGGAAGGATGAGTGGGTGGCCGGATCTGGGATCCAAGTTTGAGTGTGGGGCCAGTGAGAGCCGCCACACAGGCGCCCATCATTTTCTGCAGCCAGTCGAGGGAAGACGGGAGGGGGAGGGACTGGGAGTCGTGATCCCATACTCCCCGGTCTCAGTCTGTGAAACATGAGGGGTACCCTGCCTCCACAAAGGGACAAGGGAACGGCTCGGGGCTGGCGGATCAGACTGTTCTGTAAAATCCATTCTGTATGTTTTAAAGGTTCAAGACCATTAAAAAGGGGGGGGAGTGGAAGGACCAGTTACTGCCCGGGTGGGTGGAGCAATACCCACTCAAATTTCGCAACCCATCATTGGCACATGATGGTCGGGGTTTATTTCAGCATTTTGTTTCAAATGTTTCAGCATTTTGTTTCAAATGTTTAATGAAGATTTTTGTATTTTGTTTTACAGTTCCAAGCAGTGCAGAGGTGTAGGACCCTCTCCGTGCTTGGGATCATTTTGATTACATTGTATAACCAAGATTGCAACATTTTGTAATATGTTATAATGTAACAAGTGGTGCAGGGGTTTGAGACCACCTATTGTAACATTTTGTAGTTGATGTATCTGTAGATGCCTACCGTACCATGGTTTTTCTCAGATTTGAGGGGAACAGACGGGTCGGGGGATCAGTGGTAGGTAGCTATAGTTAAATACAGGGGATGGTTGTTTGTCGGGGGTCAGAAAATGTTACTCACTTCTTCAAGAGGATACTACAAGCAAGTTGGAAGTATCCAAGGGGGGAATGTAGGGGTCACAAAATCCCCTCAGCCCCCGAAGATCGGGAAAATTGCACACTTTAAGATTGTACATTTTATTAAAGGATGTACTCTTGAGTTTTGAACGGTTTAAATTGCCCAGGAATAAAAATGGCCGTCCTACCGCATGGCCAAGGACAAAGGACTTGGAAGCAGCTTGTGTGTGTCGGTGAAAAGGGGAGGATCAAAGATGGCTGACTAAACTGCCAATCAAAGGCAGTTCGGGAGTTCCCTCCCTGCAGAGGAAATTGATGTTTGTTTAAAGAAACTGTTACTTTGTGTACACAAAGGATTATCCACTTCAGACTATGGTTTCAACCGACGACAAGACAATGGGTTTCTGTTTACACTCCTCTCAAGCTGTTTAAACTGCAGCTTTACATTCAAAGCTCAGCACAGACATTTGAAAAAAGACACTTGGACTGAGGAAAAGAACAGTTTAAAATGAATGGGTTTGAATCACCCATTACTGGACAATGGGGACAGTTGGATTCCTTTTGTTTTAGCCCAGAAACCTCTGGATCTGGGCGGGAACATTTCGGCCCCAAAGTTGGGGTATAAGAGATAGCTTCTCCGAAGCATCTCTCTCTCTCTTCTCTTTTAATCTTTGGACTGCAGGTGAGCAAGGCTTCTGACCCACTAGCAAGACAATCTAGTGAGAAGTAAAGGGGTGGTAATTTAAGGGAAATGTTGCTAAGATTGTAAGATTAACATTGTAGCCATTTATCCCTCATTTTTGCTGTCTGCCGTCCCCTGTTAAGCAATTTTACCGTGATTATTTTGATCGTGTGGTGTAGTTTCTTTAGTTTTAATAAAATTTGACTTTCTTGCATCCAGACCATTTGTCCGTTTTAATATATCATTAACTAATTGGAGTGCCCGGCAGTGCCGAGGCTTTTTTGAGGGCATGTTGTTGTTGGAAGAGAGAGAGAGAGTGACTGGGGGGAGGAGAGAGAGCGACTGGGGGGAAGAGAGAGAGCGACTGGGGGGAAGAGAGAGAGTGACTGGGGGAAAGAGAGAGAGCGACTGGGGGGAAGAGAGAGAGCGACTGGGGGGAAGAGAAAGAGCGACTGGGAGGAAGAGAGAGAGCGACTGGGGGGAAGAGAGAGAGCGACTGGGGGGAAGAGAGAGAGCGACTGGGAGGAAGAGAGAGAGCAACTGGGGGGAAGAGAGAGAGCGACTGGGGGAAGAGAGAGGGCGACTGGGGGAAGAGGGGGTGGGGGGGAGGGGGCAGAGGGGGGAGGGGAAGGGGGGAGGGGGGAGGGGGAGGGGAAGGGAGGGGAAGGGGAGGGGATGGGGGGAAAGGGGGTGGAGGGAGGGGGAGGGGTGGAGGGGGGTGGGGTGGGAAAGGGGGGGTGGGAAGGGTGTGGGGGGTAGGGTGGGGGATGGAGAGGGGAGGGGGAAGGGAGAAAGGGAGGGGGGAGAAAGGGAGGGGGGAGTATGCAGACCCTCTCCCCTCTGCCGGCGATGGTGCCGCGGAGCTCTGTGCTGCCCCATGCACTGACATGGCCCAGCCGAGCGCAGCACCCCGGTCAGCCCGAGCCCCACCCCCCACCCTCCCGAGCCCTGCCCCCCACCCTCCCGAGCCCCGCCCCACGCCCTCCCGAGCCCCGGCTTCAAGACCGCCGATTGCAGCTGGGCCTGCGCTGGAGCCAAGCCCCGGGAACGGGCGTGAGCCGGCTTGAGGCTGTGAGAGAGGGCCGGGCCCAGTTGCCGGGGTAACCCTTACCCCCCTTCCCGCTCTCCTGAGCACCGGCCCCCCGAGCCCCGCCCTCCCGAGCACCGGCCCCCTGCCCGAGCTGCGGGGGGGGGGAAGGAGAGAGAGAGCCGCTGCTCCTCCGGTCGATGTGTTGCGGGCCGACCCCTGATGAGCACCCGATCAGCTGAGCCCGAGCCCCGCGGTGACCGCAACTCACCTCCCACTAGGCTCCCTTCCACCCCGCCAGCCTTTACCAAAATGGCGGCGGTGGATACGCTCGGCCCAGTCCCGCGCCACCAGCCTTTACAAAGATGGCGGCGATCGTGGGGCAGGCCCAGCGGGAGGGGCGGTGCCTAGCTCGGGCGTGGCTGGGCAACAGAGGCCCAGGCTTCCAGGCCTGCAAAAATGTTGAAAGGTAGGAAAATTATAGAGGTTAGAGAAAAAATTTACAAATTAATTAACTTTTTTTAAAAACAATTTGTGTTTTAAAAGCAACTTTTTTTTCGCTGGAAATCTAGATTTGAAAAGAAACACGCAGAAATTGGGAAAAAAAAATAAACTTACGAATCAAGATGGCTGACACCTCAGTTCAGAATGATAAGGCCCGCCCACACACGCACCGATTGGTCAACCGTCAGGTCACTGAACTGTAGCATTGGTCAATCATCACGTCACTCAACTCTTAGATGGCCCGCCCACACACGCAATGAACCCGCCCCCACTCGATGCTAATGAGCGGATAATGAGCGGAATTTTGAAAGTTTTTTGGATACCGTCGGCACAATCTTTGTCCGACCAAAAAGTAAATATGCCTATGAGAGTCCCCTAATGATAAGCTTTCTTTTGATATAACATATGTGTAGGTACGTTCTATAACTTTTGATTGTATAGCCAGACAGAGACAGAAAGACAGAAAGACAGACAGACAGACAGACAGACAGACAGAGAGACATACTGTTTTATATATATAGATTATAAGTTCCTCCAGTCAGAACTGGAAGGAGGGGTTTAGAGATTCGAAACCGCTGATTGGAATTGGTCACAGTGCAGTGGCAAAAGGGCTGCCTGACCAGGTAAATTACCGTAAACCAGGTAAAGGATGCCCCCATACAACGGCTATGGGCCCCGACAACATCCCAGCTATCGTGCTGAAGACTTATGCTCCAGAACTAGCCGCACTTCTAGCCAAGCTGTTCCAGTACAGCTACAACACTGGCATCTATCCGACAATGTGGAAAACTGCCCAGGTATGTCCTGTCCACAAAGAGCAGGACAAATCCAATCTGGCCAATTATAGCCCTATCAGTCTACTCTTAATCATCAGCAAAGTGATGGAAGGTATCGTCAACAGTGGTATCAAGCAACACTTACTCAGCAATAACCTGCTCACCGATGCTGGGTTTGAGTTCCGCCAGGACCACACGGCTCCCGACCTCAGTACAGTTTTGGTCCAAACATGGATAAAGAGCTGAATTCCAGAAGTGAGGTGAGAGTGACTGCCCTTGACATCAAGGCAGCATTTGACCGAGTGTGGCATCAAGGAGCTTTTGTAAAATTGAAGTCAATGGGAATCGGAGGAAAGCTTTTCACTGGTCGGAGTCATACCTACCACAATGGAAGATGGTTGTGGTTTTGGAGATCAATCATCACAGCCCCAGGACATCGGTGCAGGAGTTCCTCAGGGCAGTGCCCTAAGCCCAACCAGCTTCAGCTGCTTCATCAATGACCTTCTCTCCATCATAAGGTCAGAAGTGAGGCTGTTCGCTAATGATGGCACAGTGTTCAGTTCCATTTGCAACTCCTCAGATAATGAAGCAGTCCATGCTCACAAGACCTGGACGACATTCAGGCTTGGGCTGATAAGTGGCAGGTAACATTTGCACCACACTAATGCCAGGCAATGACTTTCTCCAACAAGTGAGAGTCTAACCACCTCCCCTTAACATTCAATGGCATTACTGTTGTATCCATGTGTTAATAGAGACACGGAAGGCAGGAGTTGGTTTCACAGGTGTTTACTGAACAAAGTCTGGAGGTGAACCAACTGATACAAGACAACATACAGGCTTATATAGCTCGAGTGGCCATTATCGGCATTACAGTACACAGGGGGCTCTTAAAGGCACATACACTACAATTCCTCCCCTTTTAGCCAACCAGTACATAATATTTTAAGTAATCATTAATTACATGTTACAAGAACAATAATCTACACATTGCGGCAGCTAATCAATTATAAGTCAGTCTCTCTGGAGGCTTCCTGACTCGGTCCGGATAACGCCTCGGTGGTGTAGTCGTTTCTGGTGGTGTAGTAGGTTCTTTTCGCAAGGCCGATTCGGCTTGAATGCCAGTGTCGGGTTCATCTGGTTCCAGTATCACCGGATCGGAGGTAGATACTATGGGTATCTCTACTTCATCATTAGGTGTATAGAGTTGTGGCGTAGGTTGTCCCTTTTCGGATGACTCTATGATCTGGTCAGCATGGCGCCTTATTATGCTTTCTCCAATGTCCACGATATACATCAGCGGTCCTAGTCGTGTGCAAATAGTTCCAGGCTGCCATTTCTCGGTACGGTAGTCCCGGGCCAAAACTTGTTGACCTATCTGGAAGGTTCTAGTTGGCCTTTCATTCATGCCTTGAAATTGCTGGTTCTCTACGTCCCTTCTGATGTTTGGCTTGATCAAATCCAGCCGGCATCTTAGGCTTCTATTGAAGAACATCATGGCGGGAGTTTGGTTTGTAACCATATGTGTTGCATTCCTGTATGCAAACAAGAAGTTATCTACCTTATGCTGAAGTTTTATGTCTTCATTACCCATGGCCTTTATGGCCTTCTTGAAGGTCTGGACAAACCTTTCAGCCAATCCATTGGTGGCGGGATGGTATGGGGTGGACGTGGAGTGCTTAACCCCATTGTTTTTTAAGAACTTCCTGAATTATTCGAACACAAATTGCGGTCCATTATCAGAACAGATCTGTTCAGGCAGCCCATTCCTGGCTAATATGGTCCTTAATACTGTGATGGTTTTTTCCGTGGTGGTGGAGGACATCTTTATTACCTCCGGCCATTTGGAGTGTGCATCAACCGCGATTAAGAACATTGAGTCCATAAATGGACCAGCAAAGTCGATGTGTACCCTTTGCCATGGAGATGAGGGCCATTCCCATGGATGTAGAGGGGCTTGTGGTGGAGCGTTTTGGACCTTCTGGCATCCTAGGCAGCTCTTGGTCACTTCTTCGATGCTTCCATCGATACCTGGCCACCATACAAACGCTCTGGCTAGGTTCTTCATTTTCACTCCACCCAGATGCCCCTCGTGAAGCTCCTTTAGCACTTTATCCTGGAGTTTGGGTGGAATCACCACTCTGGATCCACACATCAAGGTTCCTCGGCACACTGACAGCTGTTCTCTTCTTTGCGAGAATGCTGGCAACAGTGGTTCGCCATGTGCTGGCCATCCCTTCACTGTTAAATCGTAGACTCGTGAGAGAATCGGGTCATTTATCGTTTCCTTTTCAATGGCAGAATTTGTTACTGGTAGGCATTCCACTATGGTAGAGTGGAACATCTCCACTGGGTCTACTGTAGGTGCCTCTTCTACCGTTGGCAACGGTAGGCGCGATAAACCATCAGCATGCCCATGCTGTTTTGATCCTTTGTATTCTATGTTGTATTGGTGTGCCCCTAGAAAAAGGGACCACCTCCGTAGCCTTTGCGCTGTCATAATGGGAACACCCTTTTTAGGGTTGAATATGGAGACAAGGGGTTGATGGTCAGTCAACAAGGTAAATTTTTGTCCGTGTAGGTAATGGTTGAATTTCTTCACTCCCCATACCAGGCTGAGTGCTTCCCTGTCGATCTGGGCATAGTTACGCTCAGCTGAGTTCAATGAGCATGACGCAAAAGCTATTGGCCGCTCCGTGCCATCAGGGAATCTATGCGATAATACCGCTCCTACGCCGTAAGGGGATGCATCGCACGCCAGTCTGATTGACAGTGATGGGTTGTAATGAGCCAAAACTTCCTTGGACGTGATTAAGTCTTTGCATTTATGGAAGGCACGTTTACAGTCTTCGCTCCAATTCCAAATTACTCCTGTTTGTAGCCATTCATTAAGAGGGTGCAGAAGAGTTGATAAGTTTGGTAAAAATTTATGATAGTGTGGCGACACACCACCACTGGACATAATCCGCTCACAGCGGCACGGACAGTTTAAGCAGACGCCCACAGCCAGGGGCCCTTTCCTCCAGCAACTTGTTTCCCGCAGGGACAGGCTGCCGGGAGCACTTCCTGTCTGGGGAGTATTTAAGTGGTTGCGCGGGCTTTTCCGGTTTCTCATTGCCATGAGGTTGATTAAAGCAGTTGTGTTTCACCAACTCTTGTCTCGACTCCCACTTTTGCCACGGTATCTCAACACTGGTGACCCCGACGCTCAGGACGAATCCTAAGCTAGCATGGCGGATACAAACGCAGTCACGGTTAAACTACCGGACTTTTGGGAGAACCTAGCCGAGGCCTGGTTCATTCAAGCCGAGTCCAGATTCCGGCTGAAAAACATTGCAGTCGACTCCACGAAGTACGACTACCTCGTTGCCTTTCTCACCTACGCCACAGTCCCCAAGGTTTGGGCAGCGCTGCAGGATCCACCAGTGGAAGGCAAGTACGAACATCTGAAGGCCGCGCTCCTTAAAAAATTTCAAGCATCCTCTTAGCAGTGCAACTGCCAACTCCTCAAACTCCCCGGCCTTGGTGATGCTTCACCGTCGGATCTGCTTTCCCACATGCTGTCCCTCTCGGACGAAAAAATCCCGGCGCTCTCTTTCACACGCTTTTCATTCGGCAGCTCCCCGCCAGCATCCGCCCGCTCATTGTGGAGTCTGACTCCACGGACCTGAATGAGATAGCCGCAAAGGCCGACCGGCTGCTCTCTGCGCAGACCACCCGCGACGTCGCGCCCGACCTCACGGCAACGACTACGCGGTCTCCCCGGCCCAATAGGCCCGACCGCCCTACCACTCCGGGTCACTGCTACTACCACACCTGTTTTGGCACTAGGGCCCAACGCTGCACGCCACCGTGCACTTTTAAACCCCCCCCCGCACCGGCCCACACGATGACCGCGGGGCAAAAGGGGCCTCTACCGTACGTCACCGACGACAGCACCAACCGCCACTTTCTGTGCGACACAGGGGCCCAGCACAGCATCACCCCCACCTCCGCCCTCGAAATCCAATGCGGCGCACGGGGTATCACGCTGGCCGCAGAAAATGGCTCTGACATCCACACATACGGCACCCGCATGGTCACGCTCGACCTCGCAGGCCGCCGCTACCGCTGGGAGTTCCTCACAGCCAGGGTCCTCTGGCCACTCATCGGCGCCGACTTCCTACGTGCCCACGGCCTCCTTGTCGACATTCCGAGGCACCACCTCGTCGACATCAATACTATGGCCCCCATCCCTGGCGCATTCACCCCGGCCCGTTCGGCCGGCCTGACGACCTACTGCCTCGCCAGAGCCACGGACGACTACTCGGCACTTCTAGCCGAGTTTCCCGCCCTCACTAACCCGACCTTTTCGGCCAAAGCCGCCAAACACGGTGTGGAGCACTATATCCCCACCACCGGCCCCCCGGTTTCTGCCCATGCCCGCAGACTCAACCCGGCCAAGCTGGAAATCGCGCGGGCCGAGTTCACCACCATGGAGCAACTCGGCATCATCCGCCGCTCCAGCAGCCCTTGGGCCTCGCCCCTCCACATCTCCCCCAAGCCCGGCGGAGGCTGGCACCCCTGCGGGGACTACCGCCGCCTCAACGACGCCACCACCCCTGACCAATACCCGGTGAAGCACATCCAGGACTTCTCGGCCCGACTGGCCGGACGAACCATCTTTTCCAAGGTCGACCTGGTGCGCGGTTACCACCAAGTCCCTGTACACCCCGCGGACATCCCCAAAACGGCTGTCATCACCCCATTCGGCCTGTTCGAGTTCCTGAGGATGCCCTTCGGCCTCAAGAATGCAGCCCAGGCTTTCTAGCACCTTATGGACTCAGTCCTCCGGGACCTGAACTTCCTATTCGTCTATCTAGACGACATTCTCGTGGTCAGCTCCTCCCAACAGGAACACCTCGAACACATTCGCATCCTGTTCTGGCGCCTAGCCCAACACGGGCTCATCCTCAGCCTGGCGAAGTGCCAATTCGGCGTAGCCGAGATCGATTTTCTCGGTCACCACATCACCCCTTCTGGGGCCGTCCCCCTGCCCAACAAGGTGCAGGCCGTCCAGCAATTCCCTCGCCCCAAAACCATCAAGGGCCTCCAGGAGTTCCTCGGGATGGTGAACTTCTACAACAGGTTCATTCCCAGAGCTGCAGCCCTCATGAAGCCCCTATACGACTCCCTCCGAGGTAAATCCAGCAAGATGGCCGTAGCCTGGACCACTGACATGTCAGCCGCCTTCGAAGCCACCAAAAACACGCTCGCCGACGCCACCCTGCTCGCGCACCCGAGGGCCGATGCCCGGGTCGCGCTCACCACCGACACCTCCGACCACGCGGTCGGAGCCGTGTTCGAGCAGTGGGTCAATGGCGCGTGGCAGCCACTTGCCTTCTACAGCTGCCAACTGCGCCCCCCGGAGGTCAAATACTCTACTTTCGACCGCGAGCTCCTCGCGCTCCACCTGTCGGTCCGCCATTTCAGGTTCCTCCTGGAGGGCCGCCCCTTCACCACGTACGTGGACCACAAGCTGCTCACATACGCGATGGCCAAGCACACCGAACCCTGGTCTGCTAGGCAGCAACGCCAGCTTGCGGCCGTGTCCGAGTTTATTACGGACATCCAGCACGTCTCCGGTAGAGACAACGTTGTCACCGACTGCCTTTCCCGTCCCGCCATCTGCGCGAATCACCTCGCGGTTGACTACGCGCAACTAGCAGCGGCCCAGCTCACGGACCCAGACCTCCTCTCGGCGGCTACCAGCCTGCCAGGGCTACGCCTAGCCAAGGTCGCGCACGGGCCCGAAGCCATGGCAGTCACTTGCGACGTCTCACTCGGCCAACCCAGGCCGGTCGTCCCTGCAACCTGACACTGCCGCATCTTCAACGCGCTACACGGGTTCTCCCATCCGGGTTCCCGTGCATCTGTCAAACTCCTCTCCTAGTGCTTCGTCTGGCGCGGCCTCAGCAAAGATGTTCAGACTTGGGCCACCTCCTGCCTCGCCTGCCAACGGGCTAAGCTACAGCTGCACACAAAAGCACCCCTGGGAGACTTCGAGGTACCCAGCCGTCGCTTCGACCACGTACACGTCGACATCATCAGTCCTCTGCCGCCATCGCAAGGCCAAACTTATCTCCTCACGATGGTCGACCGCTACACACGCTGGCCTGAGGCAGTGCCGCTGACCTCCACCACCACAGCCGACATCGCCAGGGCGTTCGTTAACACCTGTGTCGCAAGGTTCGGCGTACCAGCCGACATAACCTCCGACAGAGGCGCCCAGTTCACCTCCGAACTCTGGACGGCCACAGCACGCAACCTCGGGGTGATGCTACACCGAACCACGGCATACCACCCGCAGGCCAATGGGCTGTGTGAACGCTTCCACAGGTCACTCAAGGCCTCACTCCGTGCCAGCCTGCAGGACAGTACCTGGACTGACCGCCTACCATGGGTGCTACTAGGCCTATGCACCGCGGTCAAGAAAGACCTCCAGTCCTCGGCAGCGGAGTTAGTCTACGGACAACCGCTGCGCGTACCAGGCGAATTCCTCCCGGAGGCTACCATGCCTTGGTCGGCCGAACAGCAGCGGCTCAACTCTTTCTCTTCCGCTCAACAGTTCGCCCTACTTCCGGTCAACCGACACAGTGAACTCGCACCTCACGTCCCGCCAAACTTACAGCCAGCACGCTTCGTCTTCGTGCGACATGACGCGCACCGCGGACCCCTGCGACCCCCGTACGACGGACCGTACGAGGTACTACAAACCGGGGACAAGGTCTTCAAGCTGCGACTCGGCGACAGGGTCGACACAGTCTCCATTGACCGGCTCAAACCAGCACACACAGAACCAGGGGAACAGGTCCCCGTGGCCCGACCTCCAACTAGAGGCCGTCCCGCCAGCAAGCCAGCACAGCCGGAGGCAAACCGCCCGGCCGCACCAACTAGACCGGCGACCACTCAGAGCCGCTCCGGCAGAACCATTAGACCACCGTCACGACTCGTCCACTCCTCCTAAGCGGATTCTGGGGGGAGCTCTGTGGCGACACGCCACCACTGGACATAATCCGCTCACGGCGGCACGGACAGTTTAAGCAGACGCCCCCAGCCGGGGGCCCTTTCCTCCAGCAACTTGTTTCCCGCAGGGACAGGCTGCCGGCAGCACTTCCTGTCTGAGTAGTATTTAAGTGGTTGCGCGGGCTTTTCCAGTTTCTCTTTGCCATGAGGTTGATTGAAGCAGTTGGCCTAGAAATTGAGTGGGGTCAGCGCCCATTTAGAGGCGCTAGAGGGCTTAGCGCCGCAATTATAGCCGCTTCTGAAATTGACTAGGGCCCTACCATCGGCATTACACCGGTTGTGCTGCGCCGGCACCGATGACGTCATCGGTGTGCGCAGCGTCTCGGTTGCCATGGTAATGCGCCTGAACGCCGAAATTCAGTTGCGGCCGCCTCGCCCGTGGCAGCCGCAACCAACGATTTTTCAGAAGTGCCTTCATGGTCCTAGCGCCGGCGCATTAAGGTGGCGCAGCGGCCGGCCGCTTTCCCGGCGGCCGCCTGCCCGCACCTCCCTCCCCGGACTCCTCCACCACCCCCCCGCGGCACAGATGTGTGTGGGCCGAGAGCCCGGCACTTCTCCGAGGTGCCGGACTCATTTTTTCCCCGAATCCAACGGCCAGCGGGCGGCTGCAGGCAGCTCCTCCTTAACAGAAGGAGGAGGCCTGCAGTACCCCAGCCTGCCGCACCGCATCGGGTGCCGCAGCGGGGGATTAGCGCCGCAATCCTGCAGTCAGCGCCCATTGGGAGGCGCTGACACCCTCCAGTAGCGCCCGCAGCCATCTGGGCGCGGCGCTACTGAATTTTTGGCTCGCGCAGCGGGACTTAGCGCCGGCGCAAAATTTCCGGCGCTAAAGCCCTGGCGCGGGCCCAACTCAATATCTAGGCCATTGTGTTTCACCAACTCTGGTCTCGACTCCCACGTTTGCCGCGGTATCTCAACAATAGTAATTTATCAATCCCAGGAACGACCTTAATTGTGAGACATTTTCAGGTGCTGGGGCTTTTATGACCGCTTCAATTTTTTCAGGTGACTTATGCAACCCTTCCTCGTTAATTATGTGGCCACAATATGATATTTGTTTCTGGAAAAATTCACACTTGGGGCGATTTGCTCGTAGGCCCCATTCTCTCAGCCTAGTGAGCACCTGCTCCAAATTGGCAAGGTGCTCCTTGTCGTTTTCTCCTGTTACAAGGATGTCGTCTAGGTAGCATTGAGTCCCCGGAATCCCTTGGAGGACTTGCTCCATAGCTCTTTGCCAGATAGCTGGAGCTGATGCTACTCCGAAAACCAGTCGATTGTACTGGTACAGGCCTTTGTGCGTATTTATTGTGAGATACTTTTTAGAGGCCTCTTCAACCTCCATCTGTAGATATGCCTGTGCCAAGTCAATTTTGGTGAAACGTTTCCCTCCGGATAGTGAGGCGAAAATATCTTCTATCCTCGGAAGAGGATACTGTACCGTGTGAAGGACCGGGTTTATAGTCACCTTGAAGTCTCCACAGATTCTAATTTCCCTCTGTTCTTCAGATTTATCATTATTCAACGTTTTCTTCATGACCGGGACGATGGGTGTTGCCCACTCGCTCCAATCTATCTTGGATAATACGCCTGCCTTTTCCAAATTCTCCAGCTCTGCCTCGACTGCTGGACGAATTGTGTATGGCACCGGCCTTTCCTTAAAAAACTTGGTAATTGCCGCATCTTCCACTTTTATTGAGGCGGTGATGCCTTTCAGGGTTCCTAGTTTCTCTTGAAACACTTCCTTGGCATTGGCCAAGATGTCTTTTAATCGTTCAGGTATGACGTCATCATCATTTTTTTCTTACTGGTCACCGTCAGTGCCTGAATGGAGTGCCAGTCTAAACGTATCTTCCTGATCCATTCACGTCCCAACAGCGGTGGACCACCATCTTGTAGAACGTATAAATACAACTTCTGTATTTCCTTGCCATTGTATACAACAGGCACCCTTATTTTCCCTCTGGGGTATACTTTCTGCCCCGTATATGTCTTCAAGACAATGGATGTGTCTTTCAAAGGTATATGCAGAAATAGCCGCTCGTAATCCCGTCGACTCATGACGGTCAGAGCTGATCCTGTATCTAGCTCCATTTTGACTGGGGACCCCGCTATCGTGAGGGTAACCCAAATGGTCTGGTAATCTTCTTTGGCAATTACATTATGTAATTTGAGACAGCTTAGTCTCTTGTTTCCGGAGTCGCTATCGCTCTTCTGGTCTTCGGAGCTACTGTCCGTCATCATTTGTACCTTTCTGTGCTTTTCCTTATTGATTTTTTTCCTGTCCGTGGATTTTTTTTTTCCAGATCGGCATACACGTGCAATGTGTCCAATCTTTCCGCATTGCCTGCATGTTTTGTCCTTGAACCAGCAGTCCCTCTGGTCATGGGTGGATCTGCCGCAGCGATAACATCTCTCAAAACCCTGTGTCATTTCATGGGTGCCGAAGTCCTGTATCTTTAGCTGTATCTCTGCAGCTCCTCTTGCAGCTGCTTCGTATGATACAGCCATACTGAAAGCCTTGTCCAGTGCCAAATCTTTCTCAGAAAGCAGCCTTTTCTGTGTTCCTTCACTTAGGAGACCGTAGACAAATTTGTCTCGAAGAGAATCTGCCAGTCCTGCCCTGACTTGGCAGTGCTTTGATAGCTTCCTTAATTCGGTGAGGTAATCAGCGTTACTTTCATTCTTGTGCTGATCCCTCTTGAAGAATTTGAATCATTCCGCTATCAGCAGCGGTGTTGGGTTTAAGTGCTCCTGTAGGGTATCAACAATCTCCTTAAAATTCTTGTCCTTTGGTTTGGCTGGAGTGATTAAGTTTCATAACAGCCCGTATGTCTTTGCGCCCATTAGATTTAGAAGTACTGATGCCTTTTTTTCATTTTCTATTCCATTTGCTGGGCAATATACCTCCACTCTTTCCACATATGTGGTCCAATCCTCTATATCGTTATCGAAAGCATCAATATTGCCAGCCTTAGGCATCCTGAAAAAAAAATGGCGCTTCCCGCACTTTCCTTTCTTCACTGCAGAAAAAAAATGGCGCTTCCCGCGCTTTCCCGCCGCTGCTACTGCTGACAACGCTGTTTTTCGCGGTTTTTTTTATTTACAGTTGGAGACTCATTCCCGCCGGACTCTCTGGGACTTTTCCCCCCCTCTGCTTGGTCCGAACGCCGACCTGCTTTGCAGCGCCGGCCGTCTCCCGAGTGCTCCCCCCTTCTGTCTCTGTTTGCCTCCGCCTTCGCTGCTCGGCCCCGCTGCAGAGCCAGCCGATGGAGCCCCAGCCCGCCACCCAGGAAGGATTATTGCAGTACCTGTCACCAGCTTGGCTAGCTGGTGAAACCACAGTTTTTTTTGTTTTTTTTTCTTTCTTGCTTTTCTTAGACTTTGGACGTCTGAGGAATCGATGTCCTTGAGGTGCTGCCGAATTGCAGGTAAGTCTGTTTCCAATTCGTCGCCACTGTTGTATCCATGTGTTAATAGAGACACGGAAGGCAGGAGTTGGTTTCACAGGTGTTTACTGAACAAAGTCTGGAGGTGAACTAACTGATACAAGACAATATACAGGCTTATATAGCCCGAGTGGCCATTACTGGCATTACAGTACACAGGGGGCTCTTAAAGGCACATACACTACAATTACCATCACCGAATCCCCCAACATCAATATCCTGGGCGTCACCATTGACCAGAAACTTAACTGGACCAGCCACATAAATACTGTGGCAACAAGAGCAAGTCAGAGGCTGGGTATTCTGCGGTGAGTGTCTCACCTTCTGACTCCCGAAAGTCTTTCCACCATCTACAAGGCACTAGTAAGAAGTGTGATGGAATACTCTCCACTTGCCTGGATGAGTGCAGCTCCAACAATACTCAAGAAGCTCAACACCATCCAGGACAAAGCAGCCCACCTGATTGGCACCCCATCCACCACCTTCAACATTCACTCCCTCCACCACTGGCGCACCGTGGCTGCAGTGTGTACCATCTACAAGATGCACTGCAGCAACTCGCCAAGGCTTCTTTGGCAGCACCTCGCAAACCCGTGACCTCTACCACCTAGAAGGACAAGGGCAGCAGGCGCATGGGAACACCACCACCTCCAAGTTCCCCTCCAAGTCACACACCATCCTGACTTGGAAGTAAATTGCCGTTCCTTCATCATCACTGGGTCAAAATCCTGGAACTCCCTACCTAACAGCACTGTGGGAGTACCTTCACCGCACGGACAGCAGAGGTCCAAGAAGACAGCTCACCACCACCTTCTCAAGGGCAATTAGGGATGGGCAATAAATGCTGGCCTTACCAGCGACGTCCACAACTCGTGAATGAACAAACAATTTTTTTTTTAAATAACGACAAGCTTGGTTAAAAAGGTAGGGGGAGAAATTCAGCATGTTAGCGCCCCCAGCTAGTGCCTGGTGGGGGCGCTAATGGGGTGCTCAGGCAGTAGCGCCATGGCAGGGTGAAACCCATGCCGCACGGCAAATTCATTGGCCCTGTAGCGCCAGCGATAACAGTTAGCGCCCCTGCATTTTTCGCCATGCAGACCGTGACGTCAGCGATTGTGCAACGCTCACTGGGCGCCCGATCTGCAAACTTCAGTAGTGCCCCCGGCTTTACCCTCTTGCGCCGACAGTGGCAGGGAGTGGAGGTGTGAACCAGCCAGCTGGCGGCTGGCGGGGCGCTACTTAAAGGGATACGTCCCAGCTGTCAAGGAACTTCCTCTCCAAAGGTCAGTTATGAGCGGCAGAGAGCGCAGGATGTATCTGCAGCCAAATAAAGGCTGCTTAGTCCCTGGAGTGTTATGGGCCATCAAAGGACTTTGCATTTCATCCCACAGCATATCGCCATTCCACACTCCCCGAATCATTGGGGCCTGGTGTGCAGACTCCAGTGACCCTCCCCTTTAATGGCTGGAAGGCGCCTGCACCAATGTTAACTCCCGATTACACAACACCTCATATTCGGTATCGCCTGGAGCCTAACGCCATTCACCTATGCCATTAGTGCCTGATTTAGCGCTCTCCTGCATTCTTTGAGCGCTGAGCCTGAATTTAGCGGGCAGCAAGATTGATTAGCGCCTGGCGCTAAATTTCCAACTTCTCAAAAGTTAGTGTCCCAACCGGGGTGATACCGAATTTCTAACCCGTAGGTTTTAAGGCCTGTCTTAAAGGAGGAGAGCAAGGTAGAGAGATGAAGAGGTTCATCCACAGCGCAGTATCCACTTGAACAGTACTTGAATGACTCCAGAGATTTCACCTCCATTACGTTACTCAGAAGACCATTCCAGGTATTAACCACCCTGTGTGAAGAAATGCTTCCTGACATCAGTCCCGAACTTGCCTTTTACCAGTTTTCACCCATATCCCCTTGTCCTGCAGTTGCACTTTAACTTGTAGTTAACCTTTTCTATTCCACTCAATGTCTAGTATATTGCTATAAGGTCCCTCTCATTTGCCTCCCATCAGATTTTATTGATCTTTCCCTCAGAAATCCATTGTCGGACACTAGGGGCTTGATTTTCATTGAGCCATGGAGTCGGGCTTGGAGGCAAAATCGCAAAATCTGGCGGGCAGGACCCCCCGCCTGGTTTCCGACTCCGAGCAATTTTAACTCAGGCGTGTCTGATGGTCCCGACTCCGTCCCGCATCCAACAGGCAGGACTGGTCTTTTAAGGCCCTTAATAACCACTAAATGGCCTCTATAATCCTATTTTAACATGCCCTTGCAAATTTAACCCTTTTCCCACATAAAACGCGCCTGGTGGGAAACACGAATGTGAAATCTGGCGGGAGCACTATTGGATTGGATTGCTGACTATCAACTGCAGGTCAACCATTAAAGAGGAGATTTGATCAGCTGTAGGAATCAATCTATTCCTAACTGAAGCACTGAAGTCGAGTCAGTTCAATAATTCAACTGAATTTAATCAAACAAGTGAACAAAACAAAAACATGCAGGAGCAACAGCAAACAGGTCTTTTCAGCAGCTTGTTACACGAGGTCTGGGCTTAGAGCCTCCCACCCTCTGACGTCATGACGTCATCACGTTTCCCGCCGTTCGGGGCATCACGTGACTAACATGATGACATCATCACGTTGTTTCAGGGCTTTTGCACATAGCTTATTTACACTCAGCCAACAAACACAGATGCTGTAGCATTGGGTTAAAGACAGTTATGCATTTGTACAGAAGATCATTGGTGGTTTTGCCACATGCGCCCCCCCAGAAGTGTCTTTAACTGCAAAGAAGGTCAATCGCAGAGGAGGTCGGACAATCCTGTCGGAGCGACTCCGATATTCCCGGAATCACCAACCGTCATTGTGGACGTGAACCCGACCTCGGTGTCGTTCTTCTGTTCTCGCGCACGGTTTTGCTGCTTTCTCGGTGCCGGTGGCACGAAACTACATGGGGGTCAGCAGTATCTGGCTTTTGGTCCAAACCGGGTGTGGTAGTAACAGAGGCCAGTCTGTGGAGGCGCCGAGGCGGGGTTCCTCGAGGCGGGACGCTTCGAAGTGGCACAGTACTGTTGCATCACCGCGTGAATGGTGTCGGCTTCGGCCACGAGCGCTACGCCGTCCGTAGCCTCCGACCTGGCGAGGGCTGCTTGTACCTGCTCAGGGAGCTGGCTCAGGAACAGTTCCTGAAACAGAAAACACTGTGGCTCAGACCCAAGGAGTGTGAGCATTTGGCTCATCAACTCGGAAGGCTTAGCATCGCCTAACCCGGGGAGTGCGAGCAAACATCGTGCGCGCTCCGCCTTCGTGAGACCGAATATTTGCATAAGGCGCGCCTTAAGCATTTCATACTTGTCGTCCATGGGCGGGTTCTCCAGCAGGCTGATGATTCGGGAAGCCGTCGAGCTGTCTAGTGCGGAGACCACGTAAAGGTAATGGGTCTGATCCAGCACGATGTTCCGAAGTTGGAACTGAGCCTCCGCTTGCACGAACCAGGAGGCTGCCTGTCGTTCCCAAAATTGAGGGAGCTTCAAACTCGCTGCGTTCACATCCATCTTGTTCTCGAACTTTCCTCCACGAAAATCGTCCGCGAAGCTTCGGGGTCACCAATGTAGGAATCGATCTATCCCTAACTGAAGCACTGAAGTCGAGTCAGTTCAATAATTCAACTGAATTTAATCAAACAAGTGAACAAAACAAAAACATGCAGGAGCAACAGCAAACAGGTCTTTTCAGCAGCTTGTTACACGAGGTCTGGGCTTAGAACCTCCCACTCTCTGACGTCATGACGTCATCATGTTTCCCGCCATTCGGGGCATCACGTGACCAATGTGATGACGTCATCACGTTGTTTCAGGGCTTTTGTAGAAAGCTTATTTACACTCAGCCAACAAACACAGATGCTGTAGCATTGGGTTAAAGACAGTTATGCAGTGGTTTTGCCACACAGCCATCATTTGCAGGTGGCAGGACTTTGTAGTCTCAGGTCTGGGGCAACTTTTAGAAGGCTTAACCACACCTGTGGAAGGTTGGAGCCTCACACCCATCTCCAGTGTGGCCTCCTGGGAAACCCCTCTCGCCACCTTCACTCAGCGCTTCCTCAACGGAGGCACATACCAGAAGCATGGAAGCCATTTATTTCCTTCCCATCTGGGCATTAGAGGAGCTCGAACACCAGCCGCGGCACCAGCAGCAACAGGAACAACAGCAGCACCAGCAACAGCAGCAGCAGCAGGAGCGCCAGGCTGCTGCTCACCCACCTGAGGCTGCACAGGCCAGAAGAGGCCAGCACCTGGAAGCCCGTTGGCACAGGAAATACTCCCCAAACAGGGTCTACTGATGCAGGGTCACCTATCTCAACATGTCTGAGCAGCAGTGCCAAAGGCGGCTCCGACTTTCGCAAGAGGTAGTGACTGACATCTGCGCAATGCTACAGCAAGACCTGCTGCCCAGAGGACCAGGTGGATAAGCATTACAAGTGGCCGTCAAAGTCACCACCGCTCTCAACTTTTTTGCCTCAGGCTCATTCCAGGGATCAGCAGCAGACATCAGCGGCATCTCCCAGGCGGCCGCACACACTTGCATCACGCAGGTAACCGATGCCCTCTTTACCCTCGCGCACAATCACATCCATTTCACCAAGGATCGAGCAAGTGTCACGGCGTGAGATGTTGGATTAGCTCACATGGCAGGCTTTCCAAGGGTGCAGGGCGTTGTTGACTGTACACATGTGGCCCTTAAGGCACCCCATCACAATCCAGGTATTTTTGTCAACCGCAAGGGTTTCCACTCCCTTAACGTTCAGCTGGTGTGTGACCACAAGAAGGAAATTTTGCATGTTTGTGTCATGTACCCTGGCAGTTGCCATGACTCCTTCATACTGCGCCAGTCTAGTGTGCCTCCGCTATTCAGTCCACCAGACCAACTTAACGGATGGCGACTTGGAGACAAGGGCTATCCCCTGAGGACGTGGCTAATGATGCCATTGAGGAGATCATCCAATGAAGCTGAGGAGAGCTACCACTCCAGCCACATGTCCACCAGAGCCATAATCGAGCAAACCATCGGTTTGCTGAAGATGCGCTTCAGATGCCTGGATAGATCAGGTGGAGCCCTGCAGTACTCAGCAGCCAGGGTCTCCAGAATCGTCGTGGTTTGCTGTGCACTTCACAACATGGCACAGCGTCGTGGCTTGCAGATTCCTGAGGACCAAGTGGCTCCTCACATATGAGGAGGAGGAGGAGGAGGAGGAAGGCGAAAACGAACACCCTGCAGAGGCCCATCAACCAGCGGCAGCATTACGTGAGAACATTGCTGCCCAGGATGCAAGGAATGCACTCATCCTGGCCAGATTTGCTTAGCCTCGTCATTCAAACACTTTTGCCTCACAGCTTCTTACCAGAGCATTGACAATGGCCAAGAACCAGAGGATTCCTAGCACTCCGACCACCATACTGACAGTTGCAAGTATTCCTAAGGCCTCAAAGTGGAAGTCCCAATAGCGAAATGACAGATGCCACAACTGCAACATTTGGCATCAGAATTTTTATGTACAATTACGACATGATGGCATTTTTACACTAAACACAAAATTCCACCCAAGTGACCACCCTTGTGACTACTTGTGCTTTATCTTCCTCTTACACGTGCTCCTACATAGTGCGTCCCCTGTGGCTTCAGCAGATGTGAAGGCCCCTTGCTCACTTTGCTGCTGCTCCTGTCTCGACAGCTTTGGCGGGCATCCTCTGGGGTTGCGAGCCTGTGAGGGCTCGTCAACAGTCTGCTGCTCCTGCGGCTGTGCAGGGGTTGAGACGTCTATCTCACTTGGGTGTGGACTCCGGTGGAGCTCTGATTGAGGGCTCTGCAGTAGCATGGAAGTGTGAGCGCTTGGAGAGGAGCCCCCACTTCCTTGAGGTCTGCCACCAATCTCGCTCTCATGGGTCAGCTCCCCCTCCGCGCCTGCAAGTGGCTGGAGAGCACCTTACTGCACATCAGGGGGGCCATGAGGACCGGTATCTGCAATGGCAGTCCTACTCAGAAGGACTTCCATGAAGGTCTGGTTTCTCTGTTCAATAGATGCCCATTGCTCCTCAAGAGATGTCATTCTATTCTGAACAATGACCATGTTTTCCATAACCTAGTGACTAAGCTCCTCCATGGCCGTTGCCCTCCTCTCCTCTACCGCAGCCATCCTCTCCTGTACGGTAGCCAGCCTTACCACGGAGGTAGCAATCCATTCCACGGAGGTAGCCATCCTTTCCGTGGTGATGCGTTCATGCACCAATGACTCCACAAAGGCTCTGCTCATGTTCACTATGGACTCCTCCATTCGCTCCACACTCGCAGCGACCCTAGAGACAAAACCTGCCAGAGACTCCTGCATCTGTGCCTGGAGTTCCATCACCTCTGATCTTATGGATGGACCCAGAGGCAGAGGGGCGACATGCTGCTGAGCCGAGCTGGCAGAGTCCTGCGCTCTCCGACTAGGACTCTCCACTGCTGTCCCTGTCTCCACAATCTGCTGATGCTCACTTGTGAGCTGTAATACACCAGGTGACAACACTACTCTATGTCCCGAAAGTCCCACCGAGGTATGAGTGTCTGCGCTGGTGCTGGGTGCGCTGAATTCTGGTGACGCTGCGCCCTCAGAGGTTGCAGCTTCCTCTGAGGAGTCTGGCTGCTCAGCCTCTTCTTCCTGGCTAGGGGGGACGGATGCTTGTGATGGTCCTGTGGGGGAGTAAAGGAAAGAGTCAGAGAAGTGATGCAAAGGCGACATGCACATAGCTTTTTGCAGATGCTCATAAGTCCATCTCTTGCAGCTTCACAATCATTATCAGTGACTCATGCAATGTCAAAGAGAGAGATGGGAAACTTTTCTGTCACCAGCTTGCTGTGTTGTACCCATCTGTCCGTCCCCCACGCGCGAATCATCCTCAATGCCCATGATTTCCAGGACGGCCTCCTCCCCGGGGGTCAGGTGGACTAATGAGGCTTTCCCTCCTCCTGTCCTGGCTCGCTCTCTTTTGTTGTGAGCTCTCTTTTCCTGCAATGAGGGAGACAAGTGGAGGTTGAGTGAGAATGAAGGAGTGAGTGTAGTGATTGCATAGCATAGATACTTAGAAGGAGACAAAGATGGAGTGAGGTTGCAGGACCAAGGACCCTCCCTGTGTATTGTCAGTTGTGTTCAAAGCATCAGAGTGATAGGGAGTGTGAGGGCTGCATGGTGGAATAGTTATGTGAATGTGAGCATAGAGAGAGAGGGAATGGGTAAGGGTGCATGGATGTCAGTGTCAAGTGGGATGTGGAGGAAGAGATTGCTAAAGCTGAGTGCTGGTGAGGAAAGGCAATGGGGATCAGATTGAGGGTGATGGGAAATTCATACTCACTTTTCCAGTGCGCTGAAGGTCATGAAATCTTTTCCTGCACTGTATCCAGGTTCTGCGGGTTACTGATAAGGAGTTGACCTCCTCTGCCACTTGCAGCCACACAGCCTTGGTCTGAGTGGGAGGCCTTTTCCTCCCTGATGAAAGGAACAGCATCTCCCTGTTGGCCCTAGCCCCATCGACTAATGCCTGCAGTGCCGCCTTGTCAAAGCGAGGAGCTGATCTTGCCCTCCCGCTCGTCATCTTTCCTGCAGGTCCCTCTGACATCAAATGGAGGAAACTTGGAAGCCTGCAGAAGAAGCAAGGCTTGCTGTGGACCTTAAATGCAGCAGCAATGATGACGTCATCGGAGGGGACTTTCAGTCATGAAAAACCCTTTGCAAAGGCTTCCCATACGTTGGAAATCAATTGACCAATTGAGTTAAAATTGCATCAATCTCCCACATCCATTTAGATTCGTGTGGGAAACACGAAATTCGGATAACACGACAACCGCCCGCACCTGAGTTAAAATCCAGCCCTGGGAATCAGTTTTGTGGCTGTCTCTATATCGCTTTCCAGGGCTTGGCTGCTTCCCTTCTACCTCAGTGATCTGAACTGGACGGAGTATTCAAAGGTACGGCCTTCTCAGAGCCCTGTACCGCTTCAGTACCCTGACCTTGAGGCTATACACTTGACTGATTTTGTCAAACAGCCACGGTCACCTGAGATTCCATTGCCAGCGGGCGCAGGTCATAAAATCGGCCCACACCTCGCGAAGCGAGATTTTGCGGGAGGTGAACTGAATGAGGGTATGCCTCAGTTAGATGGTATATAGAGGCAAAAAGGCGCCACACTGAATTTCACGACCTCAGCACCCCCTGTGACATCTCGTCCATATAAATGGGTGCATGACAGGGTAAACGGGCCTGGCTACTTAAGAATGTCTCTTGGTAAAGTTTTTATTTTTAGTGAGCATTTCCCTACTTGTGCATTCAAGGTTTTGCAAACTTTTATCCCCGTTACATTCTCGCCCTTCAGCTTGCTCAGACGCCCTTTCCTGGAGCCTGGGTATTTCCCACTCCAGTACAAACTGGGACTAACAGCATCAGGAGGAGGGGAATCTCTTTGGCTGTCCCTGCAGTGCTGGGAGAGGAGGACCAATTTGTGAGGGTAAAAGGTCTTCACGTTCAATGAGATATCACGGGGGTTGATATCCATTGCTGGCAATACCAATAGACCCGTGTTTACAGGCCATGCCATTCTACAGGTGTCAGCCGTGGCTCAGTGGGTAGCACTCCCACCTCTGAGTCAGAAGGTCGTGGGTTCAAGCTCTGCTTCAGAGACCTGAGCACATAATCCAGGCTGACACTCCAGTGCAGTGCTGAGTGAGCGCTGCACTGTTGGAGGTGCCGTCTTTCGGATGAGACGAAAGTAATTACAGGAAACTCTCGTTTAAACGGCACCTAAATATCCAGAATTCTCTATTAACCGGCAAAATTCTCACTCCGAAAACAACACCTCAATAACCGGCAATGTTGCCGAGTCCGAGTCTCCCGCGGTGCCCGAGTTAGTCAGTGGGGGTAGTTCTCCAAACTGCCACTACTCGGCTTCTTGGCGCTGTCGGAAGTCGGAACACCTCAATACCCCTGTAACAGGAGTCTGACTGTCCCGCGCTGCCGGTAGACTCTTCTGATCTGCCATTTTACAGGGGTACTGTGTGTCTCCCACGCTGCTGGGAGTCATTGCATTACATTGCTCTCAACTGGCAGTACTGTACTTAATCAAGCATCTTCCACCATCCATTTAACACAACATTCTGTAGGTGAGTACCCAATTACTGTATACTGCACATTTCTTGATTTTTTTATTTTTCTTTGTTAAATATAGCCTTGGTAGATAACCCTCTCCATCATCCGGAATTTTTGATCAACCGGCAGCACGTCGGTCCCGTCGGTGCTGGATATCAAAGAGTTTCTTGTAATTTGCTGTAAAGCACTTTGGGATGTCCTGAGACCATGAAAGGTGCTATATAAATGCAAGTTCTTTCTTTCTGGTCAGTTCACGGAGATCTGCCCTTGGCACCTCCACTTCACTGCGTGGGCACTGACTGAGTTGTGCCACCTGCAGAAGGCGGATTTCTTTCAAGGACTGGGACTGTTCTTGCTGCAGCTTTGATGTTCACTGTGGCGTTAAGCTTCTGTGTAACAGGATCCTTCCAGGCCAGGCAGGGGACTTCCCCCCCCAAATTAGCCAGGCTGCAGTTCATTGCTGGACTGACAGACACCATGTCATACAAAGGAAAAAAAACACCTTTATCACTTTCAAACTGGAAAAGAGGCCCCAATTGGAGAGGGCAAGGAATCTTTACCAGCTGGCAGGCTTCCCAAGAGTTCAGAGTATCATAGATGGAGCCTATGAGGCTGTCAGGATTCTGCACTTCAACCCAAACGCGCACTGAAAGGGATGCCATGGATTAAAGGTGCAGGAATGTGATCCTGCGCCTTTCAAAGAAAGACTTACATTCTATAGCATCGCTCATGACCTTAGGATGTCCCAAAGCCCTTTACAGCCACTGAAATACTTTTGAAGTGTAGTCACTGTTGTAATGTAGGAAACCCAGCAGCCAATTTGCACAAATAGTAATGAGATAATGACCAGATAATCTGTTTTTTAGTGATGTTGGTTGATAGATAAATATTGGTCAGAACCGGGGAGAACTCTCCTGCTCTTCTTCAAAATAGCGCCGTGGGTATTCACCTGATAGGATAGACTGGACCTCGGTCCAACGTCTCATCAGAAAGACAGCGCAGCACTACCTCAGCACTGCACTGGAGTGTCAGCCTAGATTTCATGCTCAAGTCTCTGGTGTGGGACTTGAATCCACAACCTTCTGACACCAAGCAGAGAGAAGAGACTTTCATCCCATCAGCCTGGGCTGGATCTGAGTTCAAGTCCCAGAAGTGAAAGCTCAATGCCTCACTGACTGCCATCCAGTCTCCAATCCCAATAGCTTTTAATGTAAATGATTTTCTATAAGGAAGAAGAATACATACACATATGTAATGAAATCTTTCAACAGTTGTCACATGGTATATACAGAAGAATACATTGCCCCATTTAGGGTCGTTACTATGGTTGTGGGAGTGAGCCTTTTGTTTAGTGGTAGCGTTCCCACCTCTGAGTCGGAAGGTGAAGATTTCAAGTCCCACTCCAGACAGCCCCAGTGAATAGAGATTAGAATATGATCTCTAAATACTATATTGACATCCAGTGGGGTGCTCGTGTCCAGACTGAGCGACCACTAGCTCAGTGGTAGTATTCCAGCCTCTGAGTCAGAAGGGTTGGGTTCGGGTCCCACTCCAGACAGCCCCGGCGAGTGCCGGTTCTAAACATTGGGTTGGTATCCAGCAGGGGTACGTCTGTCTGATGGGTGTAAATGGTAGGTGGGTCTGTTTAGTCTTGGTTGTAGCCCATCTAGGAGAAGATAAAAACCATGAGGAAGACAACGGGAAACCACCTCAGCACCTCTTCCCTAGTAAGTGGCTCAAGAATCTCAGGTGCGAGATTTGAGTTAGGACCTGCCCTGGGGCAGAACACTATGGACAGACTATGGTTGTGCATATTTTTGGAACTGTGCATTGCTTGGGAGTCGGCATAATTTGATGGCAGTCCTTGGAGTTCGGCTCAGTTGAGGGATATCAAGGGCTTATTGGGCCATTGGGAGGGCACTCAGTCGTGACACATGGTCGTGACATGCAGTCGTGACACGCAGTTGTGATACACGGTCGTAACACATGGTCATGACACATGGTCGTGACATGCAGTCGTGACACATGGTCGTGGCATGCGGTCGTGACAAAGGGTCATGACACTCAGTCGCTGAGATACAGCACAGCGCAACATTCAAGTGTTCAGAAAGGGAAGCTGTTGAATGCAGACTGACTCCTTCTTGCACGTAGAGAAGACAAAGATCAGAGTAAGTTCGGGGGAGTTTGACATCATAAAACCACAGTTTGTTTGCTTTAAACATTCCGAGACCAGGGATGGTTCTCTAAAAACCTGGCACTTAGCGATTAGAGAAACCAGCCAGTATCAGCTCAGAGGCCTGGGCGTGGAAAATAACTTACTGCGGACAAACATCCTTCACTGCATGTCTGTCTGCCTGGCCCAGTGTGACCAGTAGCAGCAGAGTCAGTGCCACTGAACTCCTGCATCTGAGGATATCATTTTGTAACAAAGACTGACATTTATACAGCCTCAATCATGCTTTACAAACATCTCCATGTGCTGATGTCCATACAAACACACTTCTGGGGAATCACGGTACACCAATCAGGAGTGGCAGATTTGCCCCTCTGTGGTATCTTGAGGTGGCCATAGATGGAGACAGACACAGGTTAACTCCTTAACATAGTTTAATCAGCACTTGCACATAAAAGCTTCTGCCATGAGGCAGCCAAAACAAAGAGTACAACAGTACAGATCAGACTTAACTCAGGAGAGCAATTGCCACAGCACCACCTGGTGGATCAGGTTACTCATAACCTCCCAGGTTACTACACTCCTCCCCCCTTAAGATTGCCGTATGCAATTCTTAAACAATAACCCTTACTAGGTACTACATTTTTATTAACCAGTATGCTCTAACCATGGTTAACCCCTGACTAATTTAACAGGTTTGTATAAGTCTTTCTGGTTGCTTGCGAATCCTTTGTGAACGTCTTAATTCCACTTGTGGTGGATTCTCAGATTCATTCGCACTTGATATTGGAGTAGTCTCTGATGTTGGTTTTACTCTGTCCCGCTGTGGCCTGGCAGTACCAGTGTCCACTGGCACCTTATAAGCCGTGCTGGGTCCTGGAACAGCCTCCTCTACTGCCCTTTGTTCCATCTGAGGCAGTTCCCCCTGCTGCCGGCTGAAAAGCTGATCCACATGCCGACAAACCCCTCGACCATCCCCTAGTAACACGGAGTACGACACAGGCCCTGTAATGTCCTGGATTAGTCCTGGTATCCATTTAGGTCCATAACCGAAGTTTTGGGTGTACACAGAGTCCCCTATGGCGAAATGGCGAGCTTTAGTATGTTTGTCATGGTACGCTTTTTGGTTTGTTTGTTTTGTCTCAACCTTGCTTTTGAGGTCTGGGTGTATCAGGTCTAACGTGCACTGCAACTTTCTCCCCATCATCAACTCAGCCGGAGGAAGCCCTGTGGTAGCTTGGGGTGTTATACGATAACTAAACAAGGCTCTATTGAGCTTGGTCTCCAGGGTGTCACCTGAGCTCTTCCTCATGAGCTCCTTAAAAGTCTGCATGGCTCGCTCAGCTAACCCATTTGAGGCTGGGTGATATGGAGCCGAGGTGACATGTGTGATTCCATTCCTTACCATGAATTCTTTGCACCCTTCACTAACAAAACACTGTGCATTGTCGGATACAATCATTTCTGGAATACCATGCGTGCTGAAGCTGTTCCTGAGACAATTCAGTGTGGCATCAGTCGTTGCAGAGCTCACTGGATAAACGTCGATCCACTTTGAGTGAGCGTCAACCAGCACCAAAAACATTTTGCCCATAAAAGGTCCCGCATAGTCTATGTGAATTCTCCTCCAGGGTTTGCTGGGCCACTCCCAGGGATGGAGTGGTGCCCCGGCAGGTGCTTTCCTCTGTTCCTGACATATAGTGCATGACTTTACCTTTGACTCAATTTCAGCATCCAAGTTAGGCCACCACAGGTAGCTCCTAGCCAGTCCTTTCATTCTAGTCATTCCTGGGTGCGATTGATGCAACTGTTCCATCAAAGTAGAGCGTCCCCACTCTGGGACTATGATGCGTGCTCCCCATAGCACACATCCATCTTGGACACTGAGCTCGTGCTGTCTCTGCCTGTACGGCGCGAACTCCGGTCCCTCACGGTGATCTGGCCAGCCTTTCAACACATACTCACGGACCCTTGACAGAACGGGGTCCTTGGCTGTCCAGCCCTGGATTTGTGCTGAAGTAATCAGGGGACTGATCTCCTGATCCAGCATCAGGACGTGCTCCTCAGGGGAAGTACTGCGAGGAGATTTTGAGAGGGGCAGGCGGCTGAGAGCATCCGCGTTCCCGTTTTCCTTGCCAGCTCTGTACATGATCACATATTCATAGGCTCTTAGTATTACTGCCCATCTCATTATTCTCTGTGATGCCATTTGAGGCACCACTTTCATCTCATTCAGTAAGCTAATAAGAGGCTTGTGGTCAGTACTGATTACAAACTTCCTCCCATATATGTACTTATGGAATTTCTTTACTCCAAATATAATGGCTAACCCCTCTTTATAAAGCTGTGAATAGTTCTTTTCTGCAGCTGTGAGCATGCGTGAAACAAACCCGATAGGCCTTTCCGCTCCATCTGGCATGCGGTGGGCCAACACTGCCCCCACTCCATAGGGTGATGCGTCGCAGGACATTATCAGCTCCTTCTTCTCGTCATAATGCACTAACACCCTGCTGGACTGAAGTAGCTCCTTTGACTGCTGAAGCGCTTTCGCTTGCTCTGGCGCCCAACACCATGGCTCCTCCTTTCTCAGCAGTTTGTGCAGGGGTGCCAGCAGCATCGATAAGTTTGGAAGAAACCGGTTATAATAATTCAGGAGCTCTAGATAGGCTTTCAGTTCAGTCACTGAGGTGGGTGCCGGTGCATCCTGCACTGCCCGCACTTTCCCTGGTAATGGATGGAGGCCTGTGGCATCCACCCGATGTCCCAGGAATGTAACTTCCTTCTCCATGAAACTACACTTACTCCGTTTCAGGCATAGCCCCACCTCTTCCAGCCGCTGTAGCACTTTGTCCAGTGTTTTTAAGTGATCCTGATCGTCACTTCCTGTTAGCAGAATATCATCTAAGTACACGGCCACCTTTGGAATGCCCTGCAGAATGCCCTCCATAGTCTGTTGGAATATTGCTGGGCTAGAACTGACACCAAATGGTAACCTGGCATACGTGAACAGCCCCTTGTGCGTGTTCACCGTGACAAACTTTTTTGATTCTTCATCTAGCAATATCTGCTGATACGCATGACTCATGTCCAGTTTGCTGAATCTTTCTCCCCCAGCGAGCGATGTTAACATGTCCTCCATTCTCAGAATGGGGTACTGTTCCAGTGATGATACTCTGTTCACTGTTAACTTATAGTCACCACACACCCTTACGTTGCTGTCGGGCTTCAATACTGGGACTATTGGTGCCGCCCAGTCTGAAAATTTCACTGGTTCTATTACTTTGTCCCTTAGCAGGCGAGGTGAGGCCCGATCAGAGCATCGGACCTGTGAGGGGGCAGTGACCGGCGGCAGAGCTTAAAAGCGGCGGCAGTTTCAAACCAGCAGCAGTTGCGAGGTGAGGCCCGATCAGAGTATCGGACCTGTGAGGGAGCAGTGACCGGCGGCAGTTTAAAAGCGGCGGCTGATTCAGCGAGGTGAGGCGAGACCAATTCAACAGCAGAGGAGAGAGGTAAAAAGTAATCCAAGTGTGACGTCACCAGGAAGCAGGTAAGTGATTGGTTGGTGAGTATCTCTTTTATTACAAGCTTAAATTCTGCAGTTTATATTTTCTTGGGTCTCTGTGGTGTAGTGGGGACAGTTGGTAAATAAACGCTCTAGAGTATATCTTTAACTGGTGGTATTGAATTAATTTAAATTAATTAAAGGGGTAAGTCATGCCAGGAGAGCCCAGCCCCGTGTTATGCTCCTCTTGCTCTATGTGGGAATTCAGGGACGCTGCCAGTGTCCCTGATGACCACGTGTGCCGGAACTGCATCCAGCTGCAGCTACTAACGGGCCGTATTGAGGCGCTGGAGCTGTGGATGGATGGGTTGTGGAGCATTCAGAGAAATCAACGGTTTAAATCAAACGTGGCCACAGTAAATAATAATTCTAATAGGGCTAAGAGCGTTAAAAAAACAAGCCTGAAGGCTTTGTGTCTTAATGCGAGGAGCATTTGTAATAAGGTGGATGAATTGGCTGCGCAAATAGAGGTAAACGAATACGATTTGGTTGGGATTACAGAAACGTGGCTCAAGGATGGCCAAGACTGGGAACTCAACCTCCAGGGGTATTCGATATTCAGGAAAGATAGGCAAAAAGGAAAGGGAGGTGGGGTAGCATTACTGGTTAAAGAAGGGATTAATACAATTGTAATGAAGGATATTAGCTCTGATGATGTGGAATCTGTATGGGTAGAATTGAGAAATACTAAGGGGAAAAAAACATTAGTGGGAGTGGTATATAGACCTCCAAACAGTAAGGTGGAGGTTGGGGATGGCATTAAAAGGGAAATTAAAGAAGCGTGCAATAAGGGCACAGCAGTCATCATGGGTGACTGTAACCTACATATAGATTGGGCCAACCAAATTAGTAACAATACTGTGGAGGAGGAATTCCTGGAGTGTTTACGGAATGGTTTCCTGGATCAATATGTTGAGGAACCAAACAGAGATCAGGCCATCTTAGACTGGGTATTATGCAACGAGAAAGGATTAATTAGCAATCTTGTTGTACGAGGCCCCTTGGGTCGGAGCGATCATAATATGATCGAATTCTTCATTAAGATGGAGAATGAAGTAGTTGACTCAGAGACAAGGGTCCTCAATTTAAATAAAGGAAACTACGATGGTCTGAGGAGCGAGTTGGGTAGGATTGAGTGGGGAATGGCGCTCAAAGGGTTGACGGTGGATAGGCAATGGCAAACATTCAAAGACCGAATGGATGAGCTACAGAATTTGTTCATCCCAGTTTGGCGTAAAAATAAAACAAAAAAGGTGACTCAACCGTGGCTAACAAGGGAAATTAGGGATAGCATAAGATCCAAGGAGAGGACATATAAATTGGCTAGAAAAAGCAATAATCCTGAGGATTGGGAGCAGTTTAGGAGTCAACAAAGGAGGACAAAGGGATTAATTAAGAAAGGGAAAATAGAATATGAGAGTAAGCTTGCAGGGAACATAAAAACTGACTGTAAAAGCTTTTATAGATATGTGAAGAGAAAAAGATTAGTGAAGTCAAGCGTAGGTCCCTTACAGTCAGAATCGGGGGAATTTATAATGGGAAACAAGGAAATGGCAGACCAACTAAATGCATACTTTGGTTCTGTCTTCACAAAGGAGGACACAAATAATCTCCCAGAGATGCCGGGGAACATAGGGTCTGATGAAAGCGAGGAACTGAAAGAAATCAGTATTTGTAGGAAAATGGTGTTAGGAAAATTGATGGGACTGAAGGCCGATAAATCCCCAGGGCCTGATGGTCTACATCCCAGGGTACTTAAGGAAGTGGCCCTAGAGATAGTAGATGCACTACTGAACATCTTCCAGAACTCGATAGACTCTGGAATGGTACCCATGGATTGGAGGGTAGCTAATGTTACCCCACTATTCAAAAAAGGTGGTAGAGAAAAAGTGGGGAATTATAGACCGGTAAGCCTGACATCGGTAGTGGGGAAAATGCTAGAGTCTATTATAAAAGATATAATAGCAGAGCACTTGGAAAGCAGTGACAGGATCGGACAAAGTCAACATGGATTTACAAAAGGTAAATCATGCTTGACTAATCTACTGGAATTTTTTGAGGATGTAACTGCTAAAATAGATAAGGGAGAACCAGTGGATGTGGTGTATTTGGACTTTCAGAAGGCTTTCGATAAGGTCCCACACAAGAGATTAGCATGCAAAATTAAGGCACATGGGATTGGGGGCAAGGTATTGACTTGGATAGAGAACTGGTTGGCGGACAGAAAGCAAAGAGTTGGAATAAACGAGTCGTTTTCTGAGTGGCAGGCAGTGACTAGTGGGGTACCGCAAGGATCGGTCCGAGGACCCCAGCTGTTCACAATATATATTAATGATCTGGACGAGGGAATTGGATGTAATATCTCCAAATTTGCAGACAACACAAATCTGGGCGTGAGGGTGAGCTGCGAGGAGGATGTCGGGAAACTCCAGTACGATTTGGACAGGTTGGGTGATTGGGCAGTAACATGGCAAATGCACTATAATGTGGATAAATGTGAGGTTATCCACTTTGGTGGCAAAAACAGGAAGGCAGATTATTATTTGAATGGCAATAGATTGGGAGAAGGGGGAGTGCAAAGCGAACTGGGTGTCCTTGTGCACCAGTCGCTGAAGGTATGCATGCAGGTGCAGCAGGCGGTTAAGAAGGCAAATGGTATGTTGGCCTTCGTAGCAAGAGGGTTCGAGTACAGGAACAAGGATGTCTTGCTACAGTTGTACAGGGCCTTGGTGAGACCGCACCTTGAGTATTGTGTGCAGTTTTGGTCACCATACCTGAGGAAGGACGTTCTTGCCATGGAGGGAGTGCAGCGAAGATTCACCAGGCTGATACCTGGGATGGCAGGAATGACGTATGAGGAGAGATTGTGTCGATTGGTCTTATACTCACTGGAGTTTAGAAGATTGAGAGGGGATCTCATTGAAACCTATAAAATTCTGTCAGGTCTGGACAGACTAGATGCAGGAAGGATGTTTCTGATGGCCGGGGAGTCCAGAACCAGGGGTCATAGTCTAAGGATAAGGGGTAAGCCATTTAGGACTGAAATGAGGAGGAATTTCTTCACCCAGAGAGTGGTGAACCTGTGGAATTCTCTGCCACAGAGGGCAGTGGAGGCCAGTTCATTAAATATATTCAAGAAAGAGTTGGATATGTTTCTTGAGGCTGAAGGGATCAAGGGATATGGGGAAAAGGCGGGGACAGGGTACTGAGTTTGGATGATCAGCCATGATCACATTGAATGGCGGAGCAGGCTCGAAGGGCCGAATTGGCCTACTCCTGCTCCTATCTTCTATGTTTCTATGATCTAGTTCTGCCTCAACCTTGGTTTTTGTAGTGTATGTACCTTTAAGAGGAACTATGTTTTTGAAGCCCCTGTGTACTGTAGTACCAGGAGTGACCACTCGGGCATATAAGCCTGTATAGCGTCTTGTGTAGTTAGTTCACCTCCAGACTTTGTTCAGTGAACACTTGTTAAATCAACTCCTGCATTCCATGTCTTCATTAACACACGGATCTAACAGTAGTGACGAGTTAGAAATGAACTTACCTGCAATTCGGCAGCACCTCAAGGAGATCGATTCCTCAGACGAAGGTCGAAGCAAGAAAAAAAAACTGTGGTTTCACCAGCTAAACGGGCTGGTGGCAGTTAGTGCACTGATCCTTCCTGGGCTGCGGCGGGCTGGGGCTCGATCGGGTGACTCTGCAGCAGGGCCGGGCAGCGAGTCAGAAAGCAGAAGCAAAGAGAGACAGAGGGTGGAACACTCAGGAGGCGGCCGGTGCTGCAAAGCAGGTCGGCGTTCGGACCGAGCAGAGGGAGGGGAAAGTCCCAGAGGGTCCGCTCCATGACGGGAATGGTTCTCCAAGTAACGGAGAAACTATTTAAAAGATATATATAAAAAAAAATAGAAATACCGCGAAAAGCTGCAGGTCGCAACGGGAACCGCGGAGAACAGCGTTGGCAGCAGCGGCAGCGGCGGGAAAGCGCGGGAGGCGCCATCTTGACTTGGCAAGGAAGAAGGAAAAGCGCAGGAGGTGCCATTTTTTTTTCAGGATGCCGAAGACTGGCAATATTACTGCTTTCGATAGTGATATAGAGGATTGGACCACATATGTGGAAAGAGTGGAGGTATATTGCAAGGCGAGTGAAGTAGCGGATGATAAAAAGGCATCGGTACTTCTAAATCTGATGGGTGCAAGGACATATGGGCTGTTACGAAACTTGATCACTCCAGCCAAACTGATGGACAAGAATTTTAAGGAGATTGTTGATACCCTACAGGAGCACTTAAACCGAACGCCGCTGCTGATAGCGGAACGATTCAAATTCTTCAGGAGGAATCAGCACAAGAATGAAAGTAACGCTGATTACCTCACCGAATTACGAAAGCTGTCAAAGCACTGCCAATTCGGGGCAGGACTGGCAGATTCTCTACGAGACAAATTCGTCTGCGGTCTCCTATGCGAAGGAACACAGAAAAGACTACTTTCTGAGAAAGATTTGACACTGGACAAGGCTTTCAGTGTGGCTGTATCATACGAAGCAGCAGCAAGAGGAGCTGCAGAGATACAGCAAAAGCCATGGCACCCATGAAATGACATGGGGTTTCGAGAGATGTTATCGCTGCGGCAGATCCACCCATGACCACAAGGACTGCTGGTTCAAGGACAAAGCATGCAGGCAATGCGGAAAGATGGGACACATTGCACGTGTATGCCGATCTGGAAAAAAATCTGCTGACAGTAAAAAGGTCAATAAGGAAAAGTACAGAAAGGTACAAATGATGACGGACAGTAGCTCCGAAGACCAGAAGAGCGATAGCGACTCCGGAAACAAGAGACTAAGCTGTCTCAAATTACATAATGCAATTGCCAAAGAAGATTACCAGACCATTTGGGTTACCCTCACGATAGCGGGGTCCCCAGTCAAAATGGAGCTAGATACAGGATCAGCTCTGACCATCATAAGCCGACGGGATTACGAGCGGCTATTTCCGCATATACCTTTGAAAGACACATCCATTATCTTGAAGACATATACGGGGCAGAAAGTATACCCAAGAGGGAAAATAAGGGTGCCTGTTGTATACAACGGCAAGGAAATACAGAAGTTGTATTTATACGTTCTGCAAGATGGTGGTCCACTGTTGTTGGGACGTGAATGGATCAGAAAGATACGTTTAGACTGGCACTCCATTCAGGCACTGACGGTGACCAGTAAGAAAAAAAATGATGATGATGTCATACCTGGATGATTAAAAGAAATCTTGGCTAATGCCAAAGAAGTGTTTCAACAGGAACTAGGAACCCTGAAAGGCGCCACCGCCTCAATAAAAGTGGAAGATGCAGCAATTCCCAAGTTTTTTAAGGCAAGGCCGGTGCCATACGCAATTCGTCCAGCCATCGAGGCAGAGTTGGAGAATTTGGAAAAAGCAGGCGTGTTATCCAAGGTAGGTTGGAGCGAGTGGACAACACCCATCATCCCGGTCATGAAGAAAACGTTCAATAATGATAAATCTGAAGAACAGAGAAAAATTCGCATCTGTGGGGACTTCAAGGTGACTGTAAACATGGTTCTTCACACGGTACAGTATCATCTTCCGAGGATAGAAGATATTTTCGCCTCACTATCCAGAGGGAAACGTTTCACCAAAATTGACTTAGCACAGGCATATCTACAGATGGAGGTTGAAGAGGCCTCTAAAAAGTATCTCACGATAAACACACACAAAGGCCTGTACCAGTACAATCGACTGGTTTTCGGAGTGGCATCAGCTCCGGCTATCTGGCAAAGAGCTATGGAGCAAGTCCTGCAAGGGATTCCGGGGACTCAATGCTACCTAGACGACATCCTTGTAACAGGAGAAAACGACAACGAGCACCTTGCCAACTTGCCATCATAAGCCGACGGGATTACGAGCGGCTATTTCCGCATATACCTTTGAAAGACACATCCATTATCTTGAAGACATATACGGGGCAGAAAGTATACCCAAGAGGGAAAATAAGGGTGCCTGTTGTATACAACGGCAAGGAAATACAGAAGTTGTATTTATACGTTCTGCAAGATGGTGGTCCACTGTTGTTGGGACGTGAATGGATCAGAAAGATACGTTTAGACTGGCACTCCATTCAGGCACTGACGGTGACCAGTAAGAAAAAAAATGATGATGATGTCATACCTGGATGATTAAAAGAAATCTTGGCTAATGCCAAAGAAGTGTTTCAACAGGAACTAGGAACCCTGAAAGGCGCCACCGCCTCAATAAAAGTGGAAGATGCAGCAATTCCCAAGTTTTTTAAGGCAAGGCCGGTGCCATACGCAATTCGTCCAGCCGTCGAGGCAGAGTTGGAGAATTTGGAAAAAGCAGGCGTGTTATCCAAGGTAGGTTGGAGCGAGTGGACAACACCCATCATCCCGGTCATGAAGAAAACATTCAATAATGATAAATCTGAAGAACAGAGAAAAATTCGCATCTGTGGGGACTTCAAGGTGACTGTAAACACGGTTCTTCACACGGTACAGTATCATCTTCCGAGGATAGAAGATATTTTCGCCTCACTATCCAGAGGGAAACGTTTCACCAAAATTGACTTAGCACAGGCATATCTACAGATGGAGGTTGAAGAGGCCTCTAAAAAGTATCTCACGATAAACACACACAAAGGCCTGTACCAGTACAATCGACTGGTTTTCGGAGTGGCATCAGCTCCGGCTATCTGGCAAAGAGCTATGGAGCAAGTCCTGCAAGGGATTCCGGGGACTCAATGCTACCTAGACGACATCCTTGTAACAGGAGAAAACGACAACGAGCACCTTGCCAACTTGGAGCAGGTGCTCACGAGGCTGAGAGAACGGGGCCTACGAGCAAATCGCCCCAAGTGTGAATTTTTCCAGAAACAAATATCATATTGTGGCCACGTCATTAACGAAGAAGGGTTGCATAAGTCACCTGAAAAAATTGAAGCGGTCGTAAAAGCCTCCGCGCCTGAAAATGTCTCACAATTAAGGTCGTTCCTGGGATTAATAAATTACTATCATAAATTTTTACCGAACTTGTCAATGGTTCTGCACCCTCTTAATGCACTGCTACAAATGGGAGTAATTTGGAAATGGAGCGAAGACTAAACGTGCCTTCCATAAATGCAAAGGCTTGGTCACGTCCAGGGAAGTGTTGGCTCAATACAACCCATCATTGCCAATCAGACTGGCGTGCGATGCATCCCCTTACGGCGCGGGAGCGGTATTATCGCATAGATTCCCTGATGGCTCGGAGCGGCCGATAGCTTTTGCGTCACGCTCATTGAACTCAGCTGAGCGTAACTATGCCCATATCGACAGGAAGGCACTCAGCCTGGTGTGGGGGGTGAAGAAATTCAACCATTACCTACACGGACAAAAATTTACCTTGTTGACTGACCATCAACCCCTCGTCTTCATATTCAACCCTAAAAAGGGCGTTCCCATTATGACAGCGCAAAGGTTACAGAGGTGGTCCCTTTTCCTAGGGGCACACCAATATGACAGAGAATACAAAGGAACAAAACAGCATGGGAATGCTGACGGGTTATCGCGCCTACCGTTGCCAACGGTAGAAGAGGCGCCTACAGTGGACCCAGTGGAGATGTTCCACTCGACCATAGTGGAATGTCTACCGGTGACAAATTCTACCATTGAAAAGGAAACGATAAATGACCCGACTCTCTCACGAGTCTACGATTTAACGGTGAAGGGATGGCCAGCACATGGCGAACCACTGTTGCCAGCATTCTCGCAAAGAAGAGAACAGCTGTCAGTGTGCCGAGGAACCTTGATGTGTGGATCCAGAGTGGTGGTTCTACCCAAACTCAAGGATAAAATGCTAAAGGAGCTTCACGAGGAGCATCTGGGTGGAGTGAAAATGAAGAACTTAGCCAGAGCGTTTGTGTGGTGGCCAGGTATCGATGGAGACATCAAAGAAATGACCAAGAGCTATCTAGGATGCCAGAAGGTCCAAAACGCCCCACCACAAGCCCCTTTACATCCATGGGAGTGGCCCTCATCTCCATGGCAAAGGGTACATATCGACTTTGCTGGTCCATTTATGGACTCAATGTTCTTAATCGCGGTGGATGCACACTCCAAGTGGCCGGAGGTAATAAAAATGTCCTCCACCACCACGGAAAAAACCATCACAGTATTAAGGACCATATTCGCCAGGAATGGGCTGCCTGAACAGATCTGTTCTGATAATGGACCGCAATTTGTATCCGAAGAATTCAGGAAGTTCTTAAAAAACAATGGGGTTAAGCACTACACGTCCGCCCCATACCATCCCGCCACCAATGGATTAGTTGAAAGGTTTGTCCAGACCTTCAAGAAGGTCATAAAGGCCATGGGTAATGAAGACATAAATCTACAACATAAGGTAGATAACTTCTTGTTTGCATACAGGAATGCAACACATGTGGTTACAAACCAAACCCCCGCCATGATGTTTTTCAATAGAAGACTAAGATGCCGGCTGGATTTGGTCAAGCCAAACATCAGAAGGGACGTAAAGAACCGACAATTTCAAAGCATGAATGAAAGGCCAACTCGAACCTTCCAGATAGGTCAACCAGTTTTGGCCCGGGACTACCGTACCGAGAAATGGCAGCCTGGAACTATTTGCACACGACTAGGACCGCTGATGTATACCGTGGACATTGGAGAAAGCATAATAAGGCGCCATGCTGACCAGATCATAGAGTCATCCGAAAAAGGACAACCTACACCACAACTCTATACGCCGAGTGATGAGGCAGAGATACCCATAGTATCTACCTCCGATCCGGTGATACTGGAACCAGATGAACCCAACACTGGCATTGAAGCCGAATCGACCTTGCCAAAAGAACCTACTACACCACCGAAACCTATTACACCACCGAGGCGTTATCCGGACCGAGTGAGGAAGCCTCCAGAGAGACTGAATTTGTAATTGATTAACTTCAGCAAATGTGTAGATTATTGTTCTTGTAAAAATGTTATTTAATGATTACTTAAAATGTTATGTACTATTTATCTAAAAGGGGAGGAATTGTAGTGTATGTACCTTTAAGAGGAACTATGTTTTTGAAGCCCCTGTGTACTGTAGTACCAGTAGTGACCACTCGGGTATATAAGCCTGTATAGCGTCTTGTGTAGTTAGTTCACCTCCAGACTTTGTTCAGTAAACACTTTTAAAATCAACTCCTGCATTCCATGTCTCCATTAATACACGGACCTAACGGTTTTCATTGCAAAAGGTACCGACCTTGGTTTAAAGAAATGAGGCGTGGCATCACTGGCTACATGAATCTTGGCTGTGGCTCCCCTTAAGGTGCCCAGCTCGTCCTTGAACACTAACTCATGCTTCATCAGCACTTCTTGCAGTGCCTCTGTACTGTCCTCCATTTTATTCATTGCCTGCCAGTACACACTCAACTCAGTGATATACCCTCGCCCTAACAGGTTTGGCCCTGACCCTGCTACCACTACCACCGTAAGCTCTTTGGTGACTCTTTTGTGTTCCACTTGTACTTCTGCCGCCCCCAAAATGTCCACCTTCTGTCCTGTGTAGGTTTTGAGACTAATGGGGCATGTACCTAGCTCTGGTACTTTTGCTTCCCCCCATAGCTTGGCGTACTCAGTCTGCGACATTATGGTTACACTACATCCGGTGTCAATCTCAAACTTTACTTGACCTCCGTTCACTATCAAATACTGAGTGAGAGGGGGTACGTTGGGCCTTGAAGTGTCTATACTGTATACAGTGAAAACCTCCTCACTAGACTCACTAGACTCTTCCTCCTCTTGTATGTAATTTGCCCGCTTTGTGTACTTCTCCCTCCCCCCTTTTGCATGCTTTGCCCCTTTAGCACTGCTTCTCTCACTCACTGCCCTTTTACAGACTTTCTTTAAGTGCCCTATTTTTCCACAATTATGGCACTTTGCCTTTGCAAACCTGCAGTCCTTTGCATAATGGCTCGTCCCGCCACATCGGTAGCAATCCCCAACCCCGACTGGTGGACTTTTCGCGCCAGCTTCCATCTTGAAAACAGCTCCTCCCACTGGTTTACTCCATTTCTCCTTTCTCATACTGTTTAAGTCCTTAATGTCCTTGTTAGCCATTTCCATGGCTTGTGCTTTTTTAAGTGCCGTCTCAAACGTTAATCCTTCTTCTGACAGCAACCTTTGCTGTATACTGTTGTCGTTAACTCCGCATACTAGTCTGTCCCTTAACATGACTGTGAGCGCATTTCCAAAATTACAGTCCTGTGCGAGCTTCCGAAGCTCCTCCACATACTCAGTAACGCTTTCTTCTGGCCTCCTAATCCTCGAATTGAATTTCCATCTCTGTACTATTTCACTAGGTTTCGGATTGAAATGACTCTTTAGTAGACTCACCAACTCGTCAAAAGATTTTTCTCCTGGCCGCTCCGGGCTCAGCAGATTCCTCATCTGTGTATAGGTTTGCGCTCCCACACAACTCAGTAAAATGGCCCTTTTCTTTTCAGCACTGTCCACCTCGTTTGCCACAAAGAAATGGCTCAGTATTTCAATATACTCCTCCCAAGACTGCGACTTGCTGTCAAAAGGTGCCACGGAGCCTACTGTTCCTGCCATCCTTGGAGTCCAGTCACTTCAGCCAAAAAATCAAACTCCGTTTCGACTCCCATGGCCTAGCCTCGTGCTTTTCCGACTAGTTTGCTAACCAACCCGAGCACCTCTTCCGAATACTCCCTAACTATGACTGATCCACCAAAACTTTTCCGTCCTTTATTCTCGTCGCCATATGTGGTATCTTGAGGTGGCCATAGATGGAGACAGACACAGGTTAACTCCTTAACATAGTTTAATCAACACTTGCACATAAAAGCTTCTGCCATGAGGCAGCCAAAACAAAGAGTACAACAGTACAGATCAGACTTAACTCAGGAGAGCAATTGCCACAGCACCACCTGGTGGATCAGGTTACTCATAACCTCCCAGGTTACTACACCCTCCATAACCAGAGGGTGCTGAGGCCAATTAGAAACATAGAAACAAAGCTACAGAGATTGTCTTGAAGACGTATACGGGGCAAAAAGTCTACCCCAAAGGAAAAATAAGGGTGAAAGTGACATATAAAGGCCAGGAAATACCTAAAATGGATATATATGTATTGCCAAATGGAGGACCACCACTGCTAGGACGTGAATGGATCCGGAAGATACAATTAGATTGGCATTCCATACAGGCACTAAAGGTTGAGGCCAAAAAGGATGACGACGTCACACCTGGACAACTGTCAAAAGTGCTAACTGACGCAATAGAAGTGTTCCAGGAGGGACTAGGAACACTAAAAGGAATAACAGCAATGATTAAAATAGAGGGAAATGCAAGGCCAAAGTTTCTGAAGGCCAGACCAGAGCCTTATGCGATCAGACCAGCTGTTGAAGCAGAGCTGGAAAGGTTGGAACGTTCAGGAGTACTGTCCAAAGTGGACTGGAGCGAGTGGGCTACACCCATCGTTCCTGTAATGAAGAGGTCGTTGAGTAATACGCCTGGGGAACCAAAGAAGGTCCGCATCTGTGGGGATTTTAAGGTGACAGTGAACCCAGTCCTTCACATGGTGCAATATCCGCTTCCACGAATTGAGGATATTTTCGCCTCGCTGTCTGGAGGAAAATGCTTCACCAAAATTGATCTAGCACAGGCGTACTTGCAAATTGAGGTAGAAGAAGCTTTGAAACATTACCTTACGATCAACACTCATAAAGGTCTCTATCAATACAACTGGCTGGTGTTTGGAGTAGCCTCAGCTCCGGCTATCTGGCAAAGGGTGATGGATCAGGTCCTGCAAGGGATTCCAGGGACCCAGTGTTATTTGGACGACATCTTGGTCACGGGCGAAAATGACAGTGATCACCTCGCCAACTTGGAGAAGGTGCTCACCAGATTAAAGGAGTATGGGCTACGAGCTAATCGCCACAAGTGCGAGTTTTTCCAGAAACAGATCTCGTATTGTGGCCACGTCATCGATGAAGAGGGGTTACATAAGTCCCCTGACAAAATTGAGGCAGTAGTCAAGGCTCCAGCACCGGAAAATGTGTCACAACTGAGGTCGTTCCTCGGGCTGGTAAACTACTACCACAAGTTGTTACCAAATTTGTCTACGGTATTACACCCGCTGAACACCCTACTGCAAGCAGGGGTACCATGGAAGTGGGATGACGAACGTAGACAAGCTTTCCAGAAGTGTAAAGAATTGATCACATCAAAAGAGGTGTTGGCCCATTTCAACCCAGCACTACCAATTCGTTTGGCATGTGATGCATCACCCTATGGTATTGGAGCGGTGCTGTCGCACAAATTCCCAGACGGGTTGGAGAGGCCAGTAGCCTTTGTGTCTCGGTCACTAACCTCAGCCGAGCGCAACTACGCCCAAATTGACAGGGAGGCCCTCAGCCTAGTATGGGGAGTAAAAAAATTCAACCACTATCTGCATGGGCAGAAGTTCACCTTGCTGACTGACCACCAATCACTTGTCTCCATCTTTAATCCTAAGAAGGGCGTTCCAGTGATGACTGCACAGCGGTTACAAAGATGGCCCCTGTTTCTAGAGGCGAATCAATATGAAATAGAATATAAAGGCACGAAACAGCATGGGAACGCTGATGGGCTATCGCGCCTGCCACTGCCTACTGTGGAGGAAGCACCAGCAGCGGACCCTATCGAGATATTTTATTCGTCAATAATTGAACGATTGCCAGTAACAAACGCGGATATAGAGAAGGAGACCCGCAATGATCCGACGCTGTCGAGGGTATATGAATTGACGGTGAGGGGATGGCCAACACATGGCGACTCACTGTTGCCAGCATTCTCATCCAGAAGAGAACAGCTGTCAGTATGCCAGGGGACAGTGATGTGTGGATCCAGAGTGGTGATTCCACCCAAGTTAAGGGAGAGGGTGCTAAATGAGCTACATGAAGGTCATCTGGGGGGAGTGAAAATGAAAAGCCTTGCTAGGGCTTATGTGTGGTGGCCGGGAATCGATCAACAAATCGAAGACCTAACTAAGAGCTGCTTAGGATGCCAGAAGGTCCAAAATGCACCACCACATGCCCCTCTACACCCATGGGAGTGGCCCTCCTCTCCATGGCAATGGGTGCATATTGATTTCGCTGGTCCATTCATGGACTCAATGTTCTTAATCGCAGTGGACAACGTGAATAGCACATTTACGGAGTTGGACACACCGCAGGTAGAGGTTGGACAGGAAGAAAGGGAACGGGTGACCAACAGGCAGAGTACTAGGCGCAGGCAGATAGTGCAGGGGTCCCCTGTGGCCATCCCCCTCTCCAACAGATACACCACTTTGAGTACTGTTGGGGGGGATGGCTTATCAGAGGAAGGCAGCAGCAGCCAACTTCCTGGCACCAGGGGTGGCTCTGCTGCACAGAATGGGAGGAAAAAGAGGGGTAGAGCCATAGTAATAGGGGATTCTATTGTAAGGGGAATAGATAGGCGGGAGAGCTTAAAGGCTTGAAAGGGAGCAGTCAGAGGCACCGAGGCCCACAGCCCCGAGACCGGAGAAGCAGCGGACCTGTGCGGGAGCAGCCCGAGGCGGGAGAGCTTAAAGGCTTGAAAGGGAGCAGTCAGAGGCACCGAGGCCCACAGCCCCGAGACCGGAGAAGCAGCGGACCTGCGCCGGAGCAGCCCGAGGCGGGAGAGCTTAAAGGCTTGAAAGGGAGCAGTCAGAGGCACCGAGGCCTACAGCTCCGAGACCGGAGAAGCAGCGGACCTGCGCGGGAGCAGCCCGAGGCAGGAGTGCTTAAAGGCTTGAAAGGGAGCAGTCAGAGGCACCGAGGCCCACAGCCCCGAGACCGGAGAAGCAGCGGACCTGCGCGGGAGCAGCCCGAGGCGGGAGAGCTTAAAGGCTTGAAAGAGAGCAGTCAGGGGCACCGAGGCCCACAGCCCCGAGACCGGAGAAGCAGCGGACCTGCGCGGGAGTAGCCCGAGGCGGGAGAGCTTAAAGGCTTGAAAGGGAGCAGTCAGAGGCACCGAGGCCCACAGCCCCGAGACCGGAGAAGCAGCGGACCTGCGCGGGAGCAGCCCGAGGCGGGAGAGCTTAAAGGCTTGAAAGGGAGCAGTCAGAGGCACCGAGGCCCACAGCCCCGAGACCGGAGAAGCAGCGGACCTGCGCGGGAGCAGCCCGAGGCGGGAGAGCTTAAAGGCTTGAAAGGGAGCAGTCAGAGGCACCGACCAATCCAGGTTCCAGGAGAGAGGTAAAAAGTAATCCAAGTGTGACGTCACCAGGGAGCAGGTAAGTGATTGGTTGGTGGGTATTTCTTTCTTTTCAATACAAGCTTGAATTCTGTGGTGTTAAATTTCTGTGGTGTAGTGGGGACAGTTGGCAAATAAAGCACCCTAGAATATACCTGTAACTGGGGTATTGAATAAATTTTTTAATTAATTAAAGGAGTAAGTCATGGCAGGAGAGCTCAGACCCGTGTTCTGCTCCTCTTGCTCCATGTGGGAAGTCAGGGATGCTGCCAGTGTCCCTGACGACCATGTGTGCGGGAAATGCATCCAGCTGCAGCTACTTGTAGACCGCATTGTGGCGCTCGAGCTGCAGGCGGATGAATTTCGGAGCATGCGCGATGCTGAGAGGCTCGTGGATAGCATGTTTAGCGAGTTGTTCACGCCTCAGGGTAGGGCAGCACAGGGGGTGACCATCAGGCGGAGCAACAAAGGCAGGCAGGTAGTGCAGGGAACCCCTGCGGACATCCCCCTTTCAAACAAGTATACCGCTTTGGATACTGTTGAGGGGGATGACTCACCAGGGGAAGGCAGCAGCAGCCAACTTCCTGGCACTGGGGGTGCTCCTGCTGCCCAGGAAGGGGGGAAAAAGAGTGGGAGAGCAATAGTGGTAGGGGATTCTATAGTAAGGGGAACAGATAGGCGTTTCTGTGGCCGTAGACGTGAATCCAGGATGGTTTGTTGCCTCCCTGGTGCCAGGGTCAAGGATGTCACTGAGCGGCTGCAGGGCATTCTGAAGGGGGAGGGTGAACAGCCAGTGGTCGTGGTCCACATTGGTACCAACGACATAGGTAAAAAGAGGGATGAGGTCCTGCAGCAAGAATTTAGGGAGCTAGGTGAAGGATTAAGGAGCAGGACCTCAAGGGTTGTAATCTCTGGATTACTCCCGGTGCCACGTGCTAGTGAGTATAGGAATAGGAAGATAGAACAGATGAATGCGTGGCTAAAGGGATGGTGCAGGAGGGAGGGCTTTAGTTTCCTGGATCACTGGGTCTGCTTCTGGAAAAGGTGGGACTTGTACAAGTCAGACGGTTTACACCTGAACCAGAGGGGAACCAATATCCTTGCGGGGAGGTTTGCTAGCACTGCTGGGGGGGGTTTAAACTAACTTGGCAGGGGGATGGGGTACAGAGTGGAGCTATAGTAGGGGGTGATTTACAGCCAAATACAGAGGGAAAAACAAGTCAGCTGGGAAGGCAGAGCAAATATGTGAAGGCAAAAGAGAATATGGCAGGGCTGGCAGTCATTTATTTTAATGCAAGGAGTCTTGCAAATAAGGTGGATGAACTGAAGTTGTTGTTGAACACATGGGAGTACGATATTGTTGCTATCACGGAGACATGGTTGAGGGAGGGTCAAGACTGGCAGCTCAATATTCCGGGGTATAGAATCTTCAGGCAAGACAGAGGGGGGTGTAAAAGGGGAGGGGGTGTTGCAATATTAATTAAGGAGACAATTACTGCTGTAAGGAGGGATGATATATTAGCGGGTTCCTCTAATGAGGCCATATGGGTAGAACTTAAAAACAAAAAGGGGGCAAGCACTTTGCTGGGAGTGTACTATAGGCCCCCAAACAGTCAGGGGGAGATAGAGGAACAGATATGTAGGCAAATCTCAGAAAAGTGCGAAAATAATAGGGTAATAATAGTGGGGGATTTCAACTTCCCCAATATAAATTGGGATAGTCAGAGTGTGAAAGGCTTAGAGGGTGCAGAATTCTTAAAGTGCATCCAGGAGAGCTTTTTGAGCCAACATGTAGAAAGTCCTACAAGAGAGGGGGCGGTACTGGACCTAATTCTAGGGAATGTAGCCGGGCAAGTGGCGGAAGTGTCAGTAGGAGAGCATTTTGGCGACAGTGACCATAATTCGGTGAGATTTAAGGTGGTCATGGAAAAGGACAAAGACGGCCCGGAAATAAGGGTTCTAAATTGGGGGAAGGCCGATTTTAATATGATAAGGCAGGATCTGGCCAAAGTGGACTGGGAGCAGCTACTTATAGGAAAATCCACATCAAAACAGTGGGAGACTTTCAGAAGGGAAATAGAGAGAGTACAACACCAACATGTTCCTGTAAAGGTCAAGGGTGGGACCAACAAGCAAAGGGAACCTTGGATGACAAGGGATATACAAAAATGCATTAGGAATAAAAGGGTGTCTTTTGGCAGTTACAAAAGACTAAAGACGGAAGAAGCCCGAGAGGAGTATAAAAAGTGCAGGGGCGTACTTAAAAAAGAAATTAGGAGGGCGAGGAGGGGCCATGAAATAACACTGGCGAGCAAAATAAAGGAAAATCCTAAGATGTTTTATAAGTATATTAAGGGCAAGAGGATAACCAGGGAAAGGGTAGGGCCCATTAGGGACCAAAGTGGCAATCTGTGTGTAGAGCCAGATGAGGTAGGCGGGGTTTTAAATGAATTTTTTGCATCTGTGTTCACTATGGAGAAAGACGATGCAGACATAGAAATCGGGCAAGGGGACTGTGACATACTTGAACATATTAGCATCGAGAGGGAGGAGGTGCTAGCGGTTTTAGCAGGCCAAAAAGTGGATAAATCCCCAGGCCCGGACGAGATGTATCCCAGGCTGCTGTGGGAGGCAAAGGAGGAGATTGCAGGGGCTCTGACACAAATTTTCAGAACCTCTCTGGCCACAGGGGATGTACCAGAGGACTGGAGAACAGCTAACGTAGTACCATTATTCAAGAAGGGTAGCAGGGATAAACCAGGGAATTACAGGCCAGTGAGCCTAACATCTGTGGTAGGGAAATTATTGGAAAAAATTCTGAGGGACAAAATTAGTCTCCACTTGGAGAGGCAAGAATTAATCGGAGATAGTCAGCATGGCTTTGTCAAGGGTAAATCATGTCTGACAAACCTGATTGAATTTTTCGAAGGGGTGACTAGGGGGGTGGATGAGGGAAATGCTGTGGATGTGGTTTACATGGACTTCAGTAAAGCTTTTGACAAAGTCCCGCATAGGAGACTGGTCAAGAAGGTAAGAGCCCATGGGATCCAGGGTGCCTTGGCGCGTTGGATCCTAAACTGGCTGAGTGGCAGGAGGCAGAGGGTGATGGTCGAAGGATGCTTTTGTGACTGGAAGCCTGTGTCCAGTGGGGTACCTCAGGGATCGGTGCTGGGTCCCTTGTTGTTTGTGATCTACATAAATGATTTGGATGAGAATGTAAAAGGTATGATCAGTAAGTTCGCAGATGACACGAAAATTGGTGGGGTGGTAAATTGCGAGGAGGAAAGCCTCAGGCTACAGGACGATATAAACGGGTTGGTCAGATGGGCGGAAAAGTGGCAAATGGAATTTAACCCTGAAAAGTGCGAGGTGATGCATTTTGGACGGACAAATAAGGCAAGGGAATACACAATGAGTGGTAGGACCCTAGGAAGTACAGAGGGTCAGAGGGACCTTGGTGTACATGTACATAGATCCCTGAAGGCAGCGGAACAGGTAGATAAGGTGGTTAAAAAGGCATATGGGATACTTGCCTTCATTAGCCGAGGCATAGAATATAAGAGCAGGGAGGTTATGATGGAGCTATACAAAACGCTGGTGAGGCCACAGCTGGAGTACTGTGTGCATTTCTGGTCGCCTCACTATAGGAAGGATGTGATTTCTTTGGAGAGGGTGCAGAGAAGATTCACCAGGATGTTACCTGGGATCGAGCGCCTCAGCTATGAAGAGAGGCTGGACAGGCTGGGGTTGTTTTCCTTGGAGCAAAGAAGGCTGAGGGGGGACCTGATTGAGGTGTACAAAATGATGAGGGGCATAGATAGGGTAGATAAAGAGGAACTTTTCCCCTTAGTAGGGGGGTCAATAACAAGGGGGCATAGATTCAGGGTAAGGGGCAGGAGATTTAGAGGGGATTTGAGGAGGAACTTCTTCACCCAGAGGGTGGTTGGAATGTGGAACTCAATGCCTGAAAGGGTGGTAGAGGCAGGAACCCTCACAACATTCAAGAAGCATTTGGATGAGCACTTGAAATGCCATTGCATACAAGGCTATGGACCAAATGCTGGAAAATGGGATTAGACTGGACAGGGATGGATGGGCGGCGCAGACACGATGGGCCGAAGGGCCTCTTTCTGTGCTGTAAAACTCTATGACTCTATGACTCTATGACTCTAATAGGGGATTCTATTGTAAGGGGAATAGATAGGCGTTTCTGCGGCCGCAAATGAGACTCCAGGATGGTGTGTTGCCTCCCTGGTGCAAGGGTCAAGGATGTCTCCAAGCGACTCCAGAACATCTTGGAAGGGGAGGGTGAACAGCCAGTTGTCATGGTGCATATAGGCACCAACGATATAGGTAAAAAGCGGGATGAGGTCCTGAAAGCGGAGTATAGGGAGTTAGGAGATAAATTAAAAAACAGGACGTCAAAGGTAGTAATCTCAGGATTGCTACCAGTGCCACGTGCTAGTCAGAGTAGAAATAGAAGGATACTTCAGATGAATACGTGGCTAGAGGAATGGTGCCAGGAGGAGGGATTCAAGTTCCTGGGACATTGGAACCGGTTCTGGGGGAGGTGGGACCAGTTCAAACCGGACGGTTTGCACCTGGACAGGGCTGGAACCAATGTCCTAGGGGGAGTGTTTGCTAGTGCTGTGGGGGAGGGTTTAAACTAAAATGGCAGGGGGTTGGGAACCTGAGCATGGAGACAGAGGAAAGGGAAACAAGAATAAAAGCAAAAGATAGGAAGGAGAAAAAAAAAAGTGGCACTCAGAGAAATCAACGGTTTAAATCAAACATGGCCACAGTAAATAATAATTCTAATAGGTCTAAGAGCGTTAAAAAAACAAGCCTGAAGGCTTTGTGTCTTAATGCGAGGAGCATTTGTAATAAGGTGGATGAATTGGCTGCGCAAATAGAAGTAAACAAATACGATTTGGTTGGGGTTACGGAAATGTGGCTCAAGGAAGGCCAGGACTGGGAACTCAACATCCAGGGGTATTCGATATTCAGGAAAGATAGGCAAAAAGGAAAGGGAGGTGGGGTAGCATTACTGGTTAAAGAAGGGATTAACACAATTGTAATGAAGGATATTAGCTCTGATGAGGTGGAATCTGTATGGGTAGAATTGAGAAATACTAAGGGGAAAAAAACGTTAGTGGGAGTAGTTTATAGACCTCCAAACAGTAAGGCAGAGGTTGGGGATGGCATTAAAAGAGAAATTAAAGAAGCGAGCAATAAGGGCACAGCAGTCATCATGGGTGACTTTAATCTACATATAGATTGGGCCAACTAAATGAGTAACAATACTGTGGAGGAGGAATTCCTGGAGTGTTTACAGGATGGTTTCCTGGACCAATATGTCGAGGAACCAACCAGAGATCAGGCCATCTTAGACTGGGTATTATGTAACGAGAAAGGATTAATTAGCAATCTTGTTGTAAGAGGCCCCTTCGGTCGGAGCGATCATAATATGATCGAATTCTTCATTAAGATGGAGAATGAAGTAGTTGACTCAGAGACGAGGGTCCTCAATTTAAATAAAGGAAACTATGATGGTCTGAGGAGCGAGTTGGGTAGGATTGATTGGGGAATGGCACTCAAAGGGTTGACGGTGGATAGGCAATGGCAAACATTCAAAGACCGAATGGATGAACTACAGAAGTTGTTCATCCCAGTTTGGCATAAAAATAAAACAAAAAAGGTGACCCAACCGTGGCTAACAAGGGAAATTAGGGATAGCATAAGGTCCAAGGAGAGGGCATATAAATTGGCCAGAAAAAGCAATAATCCTGAGGATTGGGAGCAGTTTAGGAGCCAACAAAGGGATTAATTAAGAAAGGGAAAAGAGAATATGAGAGTAAGCTTGCAGAGAACATAAAAACTGACTGTAAAAGCTTTTATAGATATGTGAAGAGAAAAAGATTGGTGAAGTCAAGCGTAGGTCCCTTGCAGTCAGAATCGGGGGAATTTATAATGGGGAGCAAAGAAATGGCAGACCAACTAAATACATATTTTGGTTCTGTCTTCACAAAGGAGGACACAAATAACCTCCCAGAGATGTGGGGGAACATAGGGTCTGATGAAAGGGTGGAACTGAAACAAATCAGGATTTGTAGGGAAATGGTGTTAGGAAAATTGATGGGACTGAAGGCCGATAAATCCCCAGGGCCTGATAATCTACATCCCAGGGTACTTAAGGAAGTGGCCCTAGAAATAGTAGATGCATTGCTGGTCATCTTCCAGAACTCGATAGACTCTGGAACAGTACCCATGGATTGGCGGGTAGCTAATGTTATCCCACTATTCAAAAAAGGTGGTAGAGAAAAGGTGGGGAATTATAGACCGGTAAGCTTGACATCGGTAGTGGGGAAAATGCTAGAGTCCATTATAAAAGATGTAATAGCAGAGCACTTGGAAAGCAGTGACTGGATCGGACAAAGTCAACATGGATTTACAAAAGGTAAATCATGCTTGACTAATCTACTGGAATTTTTTGAGGATGTAACTGCTAAAATAGATAAGGGAGAACCAGTGGATGTGGTGTATTTGGACTTTCAGAAGGCTTTCGATAAGGTCCCGCATAAGAGATTAGCGTGCAAAATTAAGGCACATGGGATTGGGGGCAAGGTATTGACTTGGATAGAGAACTGGTTGGCGGACAGAAAGCAAAGAGTTGGAATAAACGGGTCGTTTTCCGAGTGGCAGGCAGTGACTAGTGGGGTACCACAAGGATCGGTCCTAGGACCCCAGCTGTTCACAATATATATTAATGATCTGGACGAGGGAATTGGATGTAATATCTCCAAATTTGCAGACGACACAAAGCTGGGGGGGAGGGTATGCTGTGAGGAGGATGTCGTGAAACTCCAGCACGATTTGGACAGGTTGGGTGATTGGGCAGAAACATGGCAAATGCAGTATAATGTGGATAAATGTGAGGTTATCCACTTTGGTGGCAAAAACAGGAAGGCAGATTATTATTTGAATGGTAATAGATTGGGAGAAGGGGAAGTGCAAAGAGACCTGGGTGTTCTTGTACACCAGTCGCTGAAGGTAAGCATGTAGGTGCAGCAGGCGGTTAAGAAGGCAAATGGTATGTTGGCCTTCGTAGCAAGAGGGTTCGAGTACAGGAACAAGGATGTCTTGCTGCAGTTGTACAGGGCCTTCGTGAGACCACACCTTGAGTATTGTGTGCAGTTTTGGTCACCTTACCTGAGGAAGGACGTTCTTGCCATGGAAGGAGTGCAGCGCAGATTCACCAGGCTGATACCTGGGATGGCAGGAATGACGTATGAGGAGAGATTGTGTCGATTGGGCTTATACTCACTGGAGTTTAGAAGATTGAGAGGGGATCTCTTCGAAACCTATAAAATTATGTCAGGCCTGGACAGACTAGATGCAGGAAGGATGTTTCTGATGGTCGGGGAGTCCAGAACCAGGGGTCATAGTCTAAGGATAAGGGGTAAGCCATTTAGGACTGAAATGAGGAGGAATTTCTTCACCCAGAGAGTGGTGAACCTGTGGAATTCTCTGCCACAGAGGGCGGTGGAGGCCAGTTCATTAAGTGTATTCAAGAAAGAGTTGGATATATTTCTTAAGGCTAAAGGGATTAAGGGATATGGGGAGAAGGCAGGGACCGGGTACTGAATTTGGATGATCAGCCATGATCTCATAGAATGGCGGAGCAGGCTCGAAGGGCCGAATGGCCTACTCCTGCTCCTATCTTCTATGTATCTATGTATGCTCATTCAAAGTGGCCTGAGGTGATAAAAATGTCTTCAACCACTACAGAGAAAACGATTGCAGTCCTACGGACCATAATTGCCAGAAACGGTTTGCCAGAGCAGATTTGCTCTGATAATGGACCACAGTTTTTGTCCGACGAGTTCCAAAAATTTATGAGAAGGAATGGGGTAAGGCATTACACATCCGCCCCGTATCATCCAGCCACAAATGGATTGGCTGAGAGGTTCGTACAAACCTTTAAGAAGGCGATCAAGGCCACGTGCGACGATGAAATTCCACTCCAGCATTAGATGGACAATTTCTTATTAGCCTACCGAAACGCGACACATGCAGTTACCAACCAGACCCCGGCCATGATGTTCTTTAACCGAAGGTTGAGATCTCGTCTGGACTTGCTCAGACCAAATGTGCGAAGAAATGTTGAGGACAAACAATTCCAGCACATCAATGAGAAGCCGACAAGGAGCTTTAATGTAGGGCAACCAGTCTTGCCCCGTGACTATCGAACAGAGAAATGGCAACCCAGAACGATATGTACAAGGCAGGGGCCATTAATGTACACAGTGGATGTCGGGGAGAACATTGTGAGACGCCACGTCGATCAGATCTTAGCGTCACAGAAACGTGTCAACTCCATGTCTCGAGTACCTGGGGATGAACCCGACATACCGGTAACATCTACTTCAGACCCAGTAGCAGTGGAACCCGATGAACTACCCGATGAAAAGGGGTCAGAATCGCCTCTGCACCAAGAATAAGAACCTCCGGAAAGGCGCTATCCCGAAAGGGTCAGGAAGCCGCCCCAAAGACTGAATCTATAAATGGACTTTTATTGTTTAATGTACATGTTGAAATGTTAATTGTTATTTGAATATTAGGGGTACTACTAATCTAAAAGGGGAGGAATTGTAGTGTATGTGCCTTTAAGTTAGAACTACTTTTACAGCTCCTGTATACTGCAGTACCGGCAGTGACCACACCGGTATATAAGCTTTGCGCATGCCTCTGTACCCCCAGTCTAGAGACTACCCTCCTCCAGTAAAGACCTGTTTATTGTTCATGTACAGCATCCGTGTGATTATTTAATAATAGCATATCCACTGAACCACGGATCCAACACCTGCAGTCCCCAGACAGCCTTTGTGGATTCAGCCCACAGTAAGTTCTGGAAGGCCGTTTCAGAGAAAACGAAACCAGACACAACCACATACATATGGATTGGATGCAGATCCAGTCAGATCGGCCTGTAGATAAAGGCCATCTAAATGTTTACCCAGACAAAGGGAAACAGTTTTATATTCATAAGGGGAGCATCAAAGACCCATTAAAGACATCAAGAAGGCATTCAAAACAATACGAGGTCATTCCAGACCAGAGATGGCCATCACCGACCATCCCGAAAGCAGTTTAAATATAATGACTACCCCGTTGTGATACAAGCCTGCCAAAAGTTAAACAAAGACTAACCTTGATTTGGCGGGAGATAAAGGCTTCTTTGAGAAGTATAACTGGAGTCCCGGGTAACCATCGGGGGCGAGCAGCCAGACGCACTTTGAGCTTGTCCTTTTGAGAACCGTGGAGGAACGTCGATCCAGAGACCAAGAAGGTGATTCGAGTCTGCGTCCCACCCTGGGGTAACCATCGGGAGATCATCGACAAACCCCGGGCCGTTGACGAGACAATGGACAGCAGCCCTACAGAAGAAATCTAGCTCAAAATGGTAATCAGCTAGACTCCGCGAAGAGACCTCTTCAACCATGCTCAAACAGGTGGTCGCCATCCCCGCCGACGCCCGGACCTGCCAGTGTCCAGCCTGTCCATGACCTTCACCTCGAGGAAGAAGAGAGAGTGTCGCAGCCCGCAGTGCTGACCACGTGGAGACAGGACGCCTGAAAGGATCAAAACGCAGACCTGTTTCAAAACTCTATACTTTCCAACTGGATTGGTGAGCATGTTTCTGGCCCCTCACAATCTGATCTAGCTAGGCTTAGGGGGTGGGCATTTTAGGGGTAATGAATTGTTGTCCCTTGATGTTCCGTGTGTTTCCCCATTTCATGATGACTGTTGTAAAGTATAATATGCCTGTATCTATCTCAGTTAGTAATGTACTATGAATTTGTTTTTCCCTCCCATGTACCCTTTTATTGACTTACATTTGATTTGTTTTACTCTATGCAATAAAATTTCATTTTGTTTCCATTAAACCTGGCCTATTGAGTATTCTCTACATTGTAGTTCCTGCATCCAAGTCCAGTGTCTAGAACCTAAGGGGTGAGTGGGTCGAACCACTCAAGGTTTTACTGTGCAAGAGAGAGAGGCCTCTAGAGAGAGAGAAACCTCTGCGATCTGAAAACCCCTTACAGAAAATGGCAACCACGGCAGGACACTGGCAGCAGGATTGCAATGTATTAGACCCAGGTTTGAATGGACGAAATTTTATGGATGAGAGGATCGCGGATTATGTTTTTGGCAAGGTAAATCTCACTAAGCAGTGGATTTCCAATCTCTTACTGGATGGGCGTCCGGTAGATGCAGCCATCAGGTGGACAGAGAGCAAAGAACATAAAAAGTCAGTGGAAAAGGCAGTGTGGCTGGTGTGCTACAAGAAACAAGTCCAGATTTTGGACAGAGTCGTTGCAGCACAGGCAGCCAAGATCACTGCCCAGGAAGCAGAAAAGAGGAAAAGGCCATGGGTGGGGAAAAACTCATCACAGCGCTTCACGCGCTGAATCAGGAATGCCAAGTTGTAGCCAGCCAACACCAGGCTAGAATAGAGTACCTGGAATGCCAGGTTACTGAGGCAAAGATACATGAAGCGAGAATACGGGAGAAAAACGCCCGCCTCCCACAACAGCTAAGAGCGCAGGAGGAATGAATAGTAGAGGTTAAGGCAGCTTACAAGCTGGCCCTTGAGCACAGGTTTGAGAGCGCAGACCATGGCCCCTGCCAAAAGACCATAGAGGACCTGAAAACGGCCTTGGTTAAGGCAAAAGGCATGGTATGCCTCGTAAGCCCAAAAGCAAGTCACATAGGCTTTTTGCAGGAATCCAAACGTCCGATTCCTTGTGAAGTAGTTGTGGTACCAGCCACTGAGCCCTCAGCGCCACCGAGCTACAGTGAGGCTTGACCAGAAGGGGAGGTGGTGAAAGAAAGGGTAGCCGAGGTGGAGCAGGAGGAGGAACAACCCCTGGGAGTAAAGCCGGAGCTGGCACCAATGTGTCCTACTCGGCACCAGAGGTTCGGTCCCACCGCCGCAGATGGCGCGGACGGACCCCACGTGAACCAGCTCGTGGTGCCCCACGGTGCCCAACAACTCAGAGCAATGATAAGCCACCTCCCAAAACTCTCTGAGGAGGGAGATCCCTCAGTCCATTTCAGGGAGGTAGAGGAAACAGCCGCCACCAATGATTGTGATGATCTTGAACAGGCAAAGATGCTGCTCTTCTCCCTGGATAGCACAATCCTTCAGTGGCTCTCAGACGGGAGTAAGAGGGGGTGGACAGGGTATGTGGAACTCAGAGACGAGGCCTTGGAGGTTCTGGGAGTGGACGACAGTTAATCCGTTCCTCCGCGTGGAAGGGACTGTGCAGCTAACTGGAGAACCCCCGCGGGTTTTCGCAGAAAGGCTGTGGCCAGTGTATCGGCGCAGTTGTCCGGGCATGCCGGAACGGGCCGCAATGAACGCCGAACAGCGGGTTCATTGGCTCCGTTGCCTGGTTGTTAACAGCTTGCCCCAGATACGGACCCTAGCCAAATCTTGGTTTGACCCCCAAGGTCCCGGTATCACGGAGGAGACCGTGCTCCGACAGCTTAACATTGCGTACAAGAACTGTAGAAGTCAGGAGGCACATCCCTCTGAGGGAAAAGTGCATGAGGCAAAGCCTGCAGCCCCAAGCAAGAAGGAGTGGCGTCAGGAGAGGAATCGCCCTGCCCAAGCCAAGCTCAATTGTAACGGGTGTGGGAAGGATGGACATTGGCGCAGGGACTGTAAAAATCCATGGAAGGATAATAAGGGAAAAGCTCCCGCAGCCCAAGCCCAAGCCCAGACCGCCGCCCCAGCACGAGTCCAGGTCCAAAACGCAGCCCCTGCCCCTGAAAGGGGAACCGATGCAGCTATGGATCCCGCTGCGATAGAGTCAATCATAGAGACAATGCGGTCTCTTATGATAGAGCAGGGGAGGATAGCCGTCGCGACCAGTCCTGTCATTCCCACAGCCCCGACCGCTGCACCCAAATGACTAGAGCCGGTGCAGCCCGTCTACCTGTGCGCACTGCAATATGATGTATGGAGGCGACCCCTCGTGGAGATGGAGGTAGAGCGGGAGAAGGGGGCATATCTGTTGGATACGGGGGCATCGTGCACCGTGATCCACACAGATAATCCTACCACCTCTCCCCTGTCCACCGGGGTTCCCTATACTCTGTCGGGCTTCACAGGCAAAGAGCAGGCTGGCGCATTTTCCATTCCCCTCTCCATTCATTTAGGACCACTCCGCACCAAGTGGAAGTGCATACTGATGAAGTGGGAGGTGGGGGGTGGAAAGGGGATCCTTGGGTCCGATTTCTTGGTAGAACACGGGATCCTTGTGGATCTAAGAAATCATTGTCTTTGGGGAGCAGGTAGGGGTAAGAAGGGCGAGGTAGTCATCATCCCAGGGAAGGGAGAAAAGGGGACCCTATGTACTGTGAAGCCAAAAGAGGGCTACGACCTCGAGCTCATGGTCGCAAGTGTCCCACAAGATCTGCAGGCATTTGTGTCAGACCACCTGACTACGTTTGCCACTCACAAACACGATTGCGGGAGGGTCACCGGGTTTGAGGTCAGAGTAGATGGGGACCCCATGGCCCGACCCCAAAAACAGTACAACTTCCCCAGGGAAGCGGAGCCCGATATGGAGACAGCAATGTCTTCACTGGTGCAGCAGGGCGTGTTGAGACCGATAGTCACCCATGTAAACTCTCCTTTGTGGCCGGTAAAGAAGCCGGACAATTCTTGGAGAGCCACGGTGGACTACAGAGTCCTTAATAGCAACATCCCAGCCTGCGCGCCGACGGTAGCAGCAGTTGCCGACCTGATAGGGAGTATCCCAGCATCCGCGACCACGTTCACGGTGTTGAATATTTCCAACGGGTTTTGGTCCATCCCTTTAAGGAGGGAGGGTCAGTACAAGTTTGCCTTTACTTTTAAAGGGCAACAGTAAACTTGGAACTGCTTGCCACGGGGTTTCCATAACAGCCCCAGCATTTTCCATCAGTGCATGGCAGGAAGCTTAAAGGAGTTCAGCCAGCCCAATCAGCTAGTGCAGTATGTGGATGACCTGCTCCTGTTCACAGATTCCAGGGAGGAGCACGGCCCACTATTGGCCGAGCTATTGGAGCTGTTAGGCAGAAAGGGTTACATAGAAACATAGAAACATAGAAGATAGGAGCAGGAGTAGGCCATTCGGCCCTTCGAGCCTGCTCCGCCATTCAACAAGATCATGGCTGATCATCCAAACCCTAGCACCCGGTCCCTACACCGACAGCCATCCCACCCAAGCCCGTAACCCCACGTATTTAATCCCCCCTAACACTAAGGGTCAATTTTTATCATGGACAATCAACCTAACCCGCACATCTTTGGACTGTGGGAGAAAATCGGAGCACCCGGAGGAAACCCACGCAAACACGGGGAGAATGTGCAAACTCCTTTTAAGGTAAACCCAAAGAAGGCATGGATCGGCCAGCAGGAGGTAAAGTTCCTGGGTCTGACCATCCGCGCTGGAGAGAGAGCCATCGACAAGGCTAGACGGGAATCGGTGCAAGATCTGCCGATCCCCACCACCGTAACGGGTGTGAGGTCCTTTCTGGGACTGACCGGGTACTGCAGAGACTTCATTGAGGACTATGCAGCCACAGCAGCCCCGCTGCTCCGACTCCTACACAAGGGAGTGGAGTGGTCCTGGGATGAGGGTTGCCAGGCAGCATTTCAGAAACTCAAGGGGGACTTGCAGACCGCGCCAGCTCTGGGGGCCATAGATGGGGGGGAGGAGTTCTTTCTGGAGGTAGCGGCTAGCGGGGATAGCTTGAGCGCTATACTGCTTCAATAGCGACACGGCAAGCTAAGGCCGGTGGTTTACTCCTCCAGAGTGCTCACAGATGTGGAAAGGAGTTTTTCCAATTGCGAGCGGCATCTTTTGAACCACGCATTGGGCTGTGAAAAGGTCGTTGATCTTCACAGGCACCTCTCCCATCACTCTCCTCACCCATCACACACCCACCCGGATGCTTCTGGATGGAAGGATTAAGGATGGGACATCAAGCAGTGCCAACGTTGCGCACTGGACCCTCCTCCTTTCACAGATGGATCTGAAGGTGAAGGGTCTCTGCGAGCCCAAGCTCGCGGCCAACATGGTATATCCCGGAACAGCCCACCGGTGTTCTGTAGAAGGGGTATGGGAAGTGAACGTAGGTTTACGGGCCGGGATACATCCCACGGGCCGTGAGATCTACGTAGACGGTTCCAGCACGGTATCTGCTGGCGAACGACTCACAGGGTGTGGAGTTTATGACTCCGCGGCGGACATTGCCCTGGCGATTAAGCTTCCCAGCACTATGAGCGCCCAGCAGGCTGAACTGTCCGCGGTGGTGTACGTCGTTACACACCCCGAGATCTTCCCCACCCCATACACGATTTGCTCGGACAGTATGGTCACATGCAATTCATGTACGGAATACCTGGCCACCTGGTCCCGCCGCGGATATACCTCTGCGGACGGGCGACCCTTGACCGTAAAGCCCCTGTTAGAAAAGATCCTGGCCGCAGTGGGGGAGGAAGGGGAAGTCTTTATCCACAAGGTGAAGGCCCATTCCTCCACGGAACCCCGCAACCAGGGTAACCAACAAGCGGATATGCTAGCCAGGGAAGGTGCCCGCACCGGCACTTTCTGGGATCCCTATGGGTCCAAACCCGTGGCAGTAATCCAAGGCAGGGATGGGACTCAGGGGACCACAGGGGTAACACTGCCCCAGACCTCAAGACCGTCCAAACCCTAGATCCCGCCCTAAAAACAGTCCTCAAGGCCATCACTGAGGGCAAGGAAGTAGAGGGTCCGTACTGTACAGCAGCCCACTCCATCAAGGAAGGCATGCTGTTCCAAGGGGAACAGTAGGTTGTGCCGCAGCAGCACCGGAGGGAATTCCTTCAACTGGCCCATGAGGGTCCAGGAGCGGGACACCCCGGGCCTGAGGTCACCTGGCAAAAGGTAGAACAGGCAGGATGGTGGCCGGGACTTTGGGACGATGTCCGCGAGTTCTGCGCTAATTGTCTTGTGTGCGCTGCAAACAACCCAGACCCCCAGAAAAGGAAGGTGCCCATGGGGCACATCAGGAGAGTAGAGGGTCCATGGCAGTCGATACAGGTCGACTACATCGGGCCCCTGCCCACCGCTCAGGGAGACTATAAGTATTGACTCGTCCTGGTGGATGTGTTCACCAAATGGGTAGAAGCCTTCCCATGCCGAACAGCCACGGCGCTTATTACTGCCAGGCTCTTGGTCCAGGAAGTGTTCTCGCGGTGGGGACTACCACGATTCATGGAGTCTGACCGAGGGAGTCATTTCACCGGCCAAGTGATGCAGAACACCCTCATGCTCTTAGGCATCGAAGGGAAGTGGCACGTGGCCCACAATCCTCAGTCATCCGGGATTGTGGAACGCATGAACCGCACTCTCAAAGAGAAGTTGAGGAAAGAGACGATGGGCTCGCCCCAGAAATGGGTGGAAGCCTTGCCTCTAGTCCTCATGGGGATCTGGGCTAGCCAGTCTAAAAGTACGGGGTACTCCCCGCACGAATTAATAACTGGGAGAGTCATGCGAACCCCCACCCATGTACTAGCCCCGGTGCTCACTGAGGGTCAGCTCCGAGAGGTGAATCGGGACAAGTTTGCCCGGACCCTTTTGGAGCGCCTGAAACAGGTTTATGGGCAAGCGGCTGGGAACATGGGAAAGCAGCATCAGGGCAACCGACTGCTGCTCGAACCCCGAAAGGCACAGGAGTGGGAAATTGGAGATCAGGTCATGGTGAGAAACTATGCCCGAGTAGGGAGTTTAGAACCACTGTACATGGGGCCGTACAGTATCGTGGATAAAGCCAGCCCCATGGTATATGCAGTGAAGTTGCCCCGACGCACTAAATGGTTTCACATCAATCAGTGCAAACTGTTTAAGCTGGGTGCAAAAGAGCCAACAACCGAGGCCAGGTCTGAGGGTGAAGATCCTCAGCCTGAGGCGTGCAATAAGTCACAGACCACACAGGCTGGAACTGCAGCCTGCTTGAAGGGAGAAGCTGTCCCGCCCACCTGGGAGGTTTCCCCATTGGCCTGGGACTCGGACAAGGAGGAGCCCGAAGACCAAGGCCCTCCTCCTGATCCGAACGCCATCGGGGGGGAGCCCGAACAGCTAGGTCCTGCCCCTGACACGATCCTGGAGGAGGTGGAGTCGGAGGACGGAGATCCTGCCCTCGACTCAAGTTTGGGGGAGGTAGAATTTGGGGGCGGAGATTCTCCACCTGTAGGGACAGGTAGGGAGAAGTCGTCTGCCACAGACCCAAATCCCAAAGGGGCGTGTATTGATTTCTTTGTGGGTTCAATGATGAGACATTTATGAAAGAGAATGGCCTAGAAATTCAGTGCCCTTAGCGCCGATTTTGCGGCGCTAGAGGGCCTAGCGCTGCAATTGGCGCCGGCGCCTAAATTGCCTGGGGCCCTTCCGCCGCGGTAGACCGGTAGCGCTGCGCCGGCACCGATGACGTCATCGGTGTGCGCAGCGTCCCGGTTGCTATGCCGACGGGCCCCAGCGCCGAAATTCAGTTGCGGCCGCCTCGCCTGGGGCAGCCGCAACTAAGACTCTGGCAACAGAGTCCAACATGTTTTTGCGCCGGCGCATTAAAGGCCCCGCGGCGGCCGGCCGCTTTCCCGCCGGCCGCCTGGCCGCAGCTCCCTCCCCGGACTTCCCCCCCCCCCCCCCGGAACAGAAGCAAGCCCGGCACTTGTCCGAGGTGCCGGGCTCATTTTTAAAAAGATTTTCGCGGGCCGCGGCCGGGTGCAGGCAGCTCCTCCTTAAGGGAAGGAGGAGGCCTGCACTTCCCGAACCTGCCGCACCGCAGCGGGCGCCGCAGCGCCGGAATAGCGCCGAAATTCAGCGCGTTGCGCCAGTTTTCAGGCGCAAACAGCTCTCAGCAGCGCCGGCAGCCGTTTGGGCGCAGAACTATTGAATTTTGGGCCCGACCAGCGCGACTTAGCTCCGGCACTAACTTCCGGCGCTAAAGCCCTGGCTGCGCCAAAACTCAATTTCTAGGCCAATGTCTTTTAATCTAAAGTCTGTTCAACTCTTTACCAGCATTTACAGGAGTCCATCAAGCTAGTGATGCATCTAGAACGAAACTGAAACTAAACTCCTCTGCTTGTCTCTCACATGACCTCTGCTGGTCAGGCATAAGTAATCAATACATGCAACTATGCTGGTAAGGCATGATAATCAAACAGGCAAATAACATCACTATTTGCTGATATCATCATAGGGCGGAGCCTGAGGAAAGGGAGCCGAAGCCGGCAGCCATGGAGGAGCCACGGGCTGTGAGGGCTAAAGCCCCAACCACAGGTCCATTCGCTAAGGGAGCCTCACCAAAGGTACCCCCTCGCAGATCGGTTCGAACGCCTCAGCCAAGGAAACTCTGGCCAGATTCCCCTTACCCCAGCCGACACCAACTTGGGAGATCCCTAGAGAAACGCAGTTCCCCATTGGCAGCAAAAGGCTGCGGGGGACCCAAGCCGCAGGCCAGTGCAGCCCTGCCACAGGGAGCGGTGAGCTGCAGTCCAAACAGGGATTAGGTAAGCCGCCCGGAGACGGGCGGCGCTGTACATAAGTTTAGTTAAGTTAAGTTTAGTTTAAGTTAAGGTATGAGCTTTTAAGATAATAGGGTGTTATAAGGAATAGTTTTGGAATCTGCCCAGCATGTGTGTTGTTTGGATCGAGGTCAAAAGACCCGATCATGCCTTCACCTAGGCCAGAATCTCTTGGGAGCCTGGCTGTATCGTTTAATTTGTTACTGGAACCAAAAGGATAATGAAAGGGATTCTCGTCACGTTCACGGTGGTCGGGTGTAGCCTGGCCTACTGGGGCTACACCAAGGACTCGACCGTGTACGGCTGCTCCGGAGACACAGCCCCCATCGCGACCGATGGGATGGGAAGACGTGACGTCGAGGAGACAGCCACCTATTTCCACGAAGGGAGGTGGCCAGGATGGCTGGGGTCGAACTCTATGGAATACTCCAGCCAGTTCGGTTTTAAGTACAGAGAGACTTCTCTAATGTGTCCCAGGGTGAGGATCATCGCACCCAGAGTCAGTGTTACCGTCGGGAAAAGGATTTGCTTGAACTGCACGGGACATGTTCCTTTGGACCGATGGTGGTGGCTCAGGAAGCTGAGTAAGACCATGAAGAACTCCACGATCGAGTGGGAGAGACTGGGTAACAATACCCATCGGACTATTACGGGGACTCATGGGGGGTTGAGTGTCTGTTGGGACAAATGGTGGGAACCAGATGAGGGGATTTACATCTGTGTGTGGGGTTCAGAACGCGTCTGCCCCACAGGCGTCTCCATCTTTTTCCAAAGACAGTGGCAGGATGCTGGAAAAGGGATGAGATTGGACGTCAGCACATGGGTGTGTGGAGTCCCATACTCTCAGATCCCAGTAAACGCCACTGAGCTCATAACCCGCCCCCGCAAGCCCCTGCCCACGATTCTGGTAGCCAAAGCCTGCAAGGAAGGGTGCCCCACCACTACCAAGGGACCCGGGAACGGATTGGTATTAGTGCCCACAGGTCAGGTGTTGTACCAAGGGGTGCACTACGCGGTGGCCTCGGTGATTTTAAACCTCACCGAGGTGCGATTGCCAGAGTGGTGCCCCAAAGAAACGGAGAAATTGTACCAGGTCCTGTTAACAAACATGTTCAGACAGTTTTATGAATTCGACTTTGCTGATGTAGACAGAGCCGGATTGTACACCACACCACATGAGGTTTTGGACAGGGTAGGGAGACAAAGAAGGGGTGCAGTAAATGATATTTTTACAGCTTTTAACACGGGGACTTCCATCATCAAGACTCTGGATGACGTGGAGCTGCAGACTCAGATCAATGATTTAAAAGGGCAGTTAAGAAAGATACTGACGGATGAGAATAAGGTAGTGGGTTCTGAGTTACATGAGGACCAGGCCATGACACTACACTTAAAAGAAATTATAGCGGAGCTGGAGAAACACGCTAAAACGGTAAATGCTCTCATCAGGGAGGATTGGAATGCGTCCGATCAGGCTGCGCAGAACGAAGCGTGCGTGCTGTACGGAGCGTGGTTACTGGGCGAGGGCCACAGTAATCTGGAGGATTTAAAACAAGGTTTGGTCCCCTCCTGGATCAGCAACAAGCACCTCGCAGCCCTCCACCCTTTTGAGAACGCATTGAGTCCGTGCCAGCTCAGACTAGCTTCAGAGGCCTACCCAGTCCCAGTGGACTGTGGGTGGTCTAATCACACCATTATGGGTATAGTGGTAAGGATGCCGGTGATGGGAAAGACAGCTAAACCCGCCCCGGTATACAGGGTGGAGAACATTGGAGTCATTCAAGGGGGTGCACACATTCGCTACACAGTGGTCCCACCTTACATCATTCGATGGGAGCATGCAATGACGGGTACCAACCTCTCGGGGTGCCGGAGCTGGGGAGCACACATCATCCTGTGTCCCCAGCACTTGAATGCCTATTCGAAACCACAGTGTGGGTTCAGAACTGCTGGCGCGAAGTCTATAAATTGCACCATGGAGGCAATGGCACAAGGCCATGTGCCCCCGCAGGTGGCATATATAGGAGGTGGGACATACGGTGTCACCATTGCAGCGCCCCACTACCAACATGGACAGCACGGCTGGTGTCCGGTGAGTGACAGCAGTTTCTGCTTCAAACCCAAGGCAGAAGTTCAAGGGGCCCAAGAGTGAATTGTCCCTATTCCTGAGCCTTCCACTGTTCACCTCACTGTCAAAGAGAATTTCATCGATCTGTAACGATTCGTTGCACATTTTGGGTATATCATTCCCCCTCTCCCTGAACACCTCACCAAGATACTAAAAGCCGTTGTCGTTTCACAGAAACATTTTTACACACTGGAGCAGAAGACTTTAGAAATAGGGACAAACATACTAGATATAGTAACCCCACCGTGGTGGGATCTGTTCACTAATATAGAAGTCCCTTCTTGGATTAGGATAGCCTCCCACATCCTTGTAGTGTGTCAGGTTTTTATTGTGATTTATTTACTGTTTGTACACTGTAAAAAGGTCAGACATTCGCAGAAGTATATGAGAATAGAGGAGAATGGAGGGAGCATTATGTGCGGGTAGACAAGGAGACACCCGTTTAGATTTCCGCTGCTATGTATAAAGTTAAAGTTTCCCTCCCTCCTCTATGTTTGATGGTTGTCCATGTGTAATTTTGTGTGTACATTATTTTTATTATTGAAATTCATTAAGTGAGTTGTTGTTAATAAAAGATAATGTGTATGAACCAGGTGGTGTAGGGGTATTAGGCCCCCCTCCACAACTGGAAATGAGTGTGTCAGATTTTAAATCCAATGTATTGCCATCTATAGATGCTTAATGTACACTGCAGGTTTTCTGAAATGGGAAATGCATGTGTCGTGGGGTCATAGATAGGTAATTACAGGGGATGGTTTTATTGTGGAGAGTCAGAAAATTTTGCTCACCCAGAATTATGATACTTCAAGCAAGTTATAGTATCATCAGGGGGGACTGTAAGATCCGCAAAATTAATATTGTCAGATAAGGGTCCTTTGGCAGAAGAGGCCTTTACTTTTAAAAGGCTGTTTTAAAATGAAGCCCAGAAAAGGGACACATAAAATGGCCACCAGACCCCGTGACTAGCTTTCTGGACACTTTAAAATGGTTCCTGAAGTCCCCAGACAGCCTTTGTGGATTCAGCCCACAGTAAGTTCTGGAAGGCCGTTTCGGAGAAAACGAAACCAGACACAACCACATACATATGGATTGGATGCAGATCCAGCCAGATCGGCCTGTAGATAAAGGCCATCTAAATGTTTACCCAGACAAAGGGAAACAGTTTTATATTCATAAGGGGAGCATCAAAGACCCATTAAAGACATCAAGAAGACATTCAAAACAATACGAGGTCATTCCAGACGAGAGATGGCCATCACCGGCCATCCCGAAAGCAGTTTAAATATAATGACTACCCCGTTGTGATACAAGCCCGCCAAAAGTTAAACAAAGACTAACCTTGATTTGGCAGGAGATAAAGGCTTCTTTGAGAAGTATAACTGGAGTCCCGGGTAGCCATCAGGAGAGCAGCCAAACACACTTTGAGCCCTGAGAGAGCGAAGAGTCGGTGGACATGTGAGGGAGCACCAAAGGCAGCACATAAAGAGCACCAGAGGTGGCGAGCAGCGAGGCCCAGAGCCCCGAGAGAGCGGAGAGTCGGTGGACCTGTGAGGGAGCACCAGAGGCGGCACATAAAGAGCACCAGAGGCGGCGAGCAGCGAGGCCCAGAGCCCCGAGAGATCGGATAGTGGGCAGACCTGCGAGGGAGCACCAGAGGCGGCACATAAAGAGCACCAGAGGTGGCGAGCAGCGAGGCCCAGAGCCCCGAGAGAGCAGAGAGTTGGTGGACCTGTGAAGGAGCACCAGAGGCGGCACATAAAGAGCACCAGAGGTGGCGAGCAGCGAGGCCCAGAGCCCCGAGAGAGCGGAGAGTCGGCGGACCTGTGAGGGAGCACCAGAGGCGGCACATGAAGAGCACCAGAGGCGGCGAGCAGCGAGGCCCAGAGCCCCGAGAGATCGGATAGTGGGCAGACCTGCGAGGGAGCACCAGAGGCGGCGAGCAGCGAGGCCCAGAGCCCCGAGAGAGCGGAGAGTCGGTGGACCTGTGAGGGAGCACCAGAGGCGGCACGTAAAGAGCACCAGAGGTGGCGAGCAGCGAGGCCCAGACCCCGAGAGAGCGGTGAGTCGGCGGACCTGCGAGGGAGCACCAGAGGCGGCACATAAAGAGCACCAGAGGCGGCGAGCAGCGAGGCCCAGACCCCGAGAGAGCGGAGAGTCGGCGGACCTGTGAGGGAGCACCAGAGGCGGCACATGAAGAGCACCAGAGGCGGCGAGCAGCGAGGCCCAGAGCCCCGAGAGAGCGGAGAGTCGGCGGACCTGTGAGGGAGCACCAGAGGCGGCACATGAAGAGCACCAGAGACGGCGAGCAGCGAGGCCCAGACCCCGAGAGAGCGGAGAGTCGGCGGATCTGTGAGGGAGCACCAGAGGCGGCACATGAAGAGCACCAGAGACGTACCAATCCAGGTTCTGGGAGAGAGGTAAAAAGTAATCCAAGTGTGACATCACCAGGAAGCAGGTAAGTGATTGGTTGGTGAGTATTTCTTTCTCCTTTTCATTACAAGCTTAAATTCTGCGGTTTATATTTTCTTGGGTCTCTGTGGTGTAGTGGGGACAGTTGGTAAATAAGCGCCCTAGAGTATATCTTTAACTGGTGGTATTGAATTAATTTTAATTAATTAAAGGGGTAAGTCACGCCAGGAGAGCCCAGCCCCGTGTTATGCTCCTGTTGCTCTATGTAGGAATTCATGGACGCTGCCAGTGTCCCTGATGACCACGTGTGCCAGAAATGCATCCAGCTGCAGCTACTAATGGGCCGTATTGAGCTGCTGGAGTTGCAGATGGATGGGTTGTGGAGCATTCATGATGCTGAGAGGGTCGTGGATTACACGTTTGATGAGTTGGTCACACCGTAGGGTAGGGCTGCACAGGCAGAAGGGAAATGGGTGACCACCAGGCGGAGCAATAGAAGCAGGCAGGTAGTGCAGGGGACCCCTGTGGCCATCCCCCTTTCAAACAGGTATACCAATTTGGATACTGTTGAGGGGGATGACTCACCAAGAGAAGGCAGCAGCAGCCAACTTCCTGGCATCAGGGGTGCTTCTGCTGCTCAGGAAGGGAGGAAAAAGAGTGGGAGAGCAATAGTGGTAGGGGATTCTATCGTAAGGGGAACAGATAGGCGTTTCTGTGGCCGTAGACATGACTCCAAGATGGTTTGTTGCCTCCCTGGTGCCAGGGTCAAGGATGTCACTGAACAGCTGCAGGGCATTCTGAAGGGGGAGGGTGAACAGGCAGAGGTTGTGGTTCACATTGGGACCAACGACATAGGTAGGAAGAGGGATGAGGTCCTGCAGCAAGAATTTAGGGAGCTAGGTAGCAGATTAAAGAGTAGGACCTCAACGGTTGTAATCACTGGATTACTCCTGGTGCCACGTGCTAGTGAGTATATAGGAATAGGAGGATAGAGCAGATGAATGCGTGGCTAAAGAGTTGGTGCAGGAGGGAGGGCTTTAGTTTCCTGGATCACTGGGCCTGCTTCTGGGGAAGGTGGGACTTGTACAAGTCAGACGGGTTGCACCTGAACCAGAGCGGGACAAATATCCTTGCGGGGAGGTTTGCTAGCACTGTTCGGGGGGGTTTAAACTAAAATGGCAGGGGGTTGGGAACCTGAGCAGGGAGACAGAGGAAAGGGAAACAGGGATAAAAGCAAAAGATAGGAAGGAGAAAAACAAAAGTGGCAGTCAGAGAAATCAACGGTTTAAATCAAACGTGGCCACAGTTAATAATAATTCTAATAGGTCTAAGAGCGTTAAAAAAACAAGCCTGAAGGCTTTGTGTCTTAATGCGAGGAGCATTTGTAATAAGGTGGATGAATTGGCTGCGCAAATAGAGGTAAATGAATATGATTTGGTTGGGATTACGGAAACGTGGCTCAAGGATGGCCAAGACTGTGAACTCAACATCCAGGGGTATTCGATATTCAGGAAAGATAGGCAAAAAGGAAAGGGAGGTGGGGTAGCATTACTGGTTAAAGAAGGGATTAATACAATTGTAATGAAGGATATTAGCTCTGATGATGTGGAATCTGTATGGGTAGAATTGAGAAATACTAAGGGGAAAAAAACATTAGTGGGAGTGGTACATAGACCTCCAAACAGGAAGGCGGAGGTTGGGGATGGCATTAAAAGGGAAATTAAAGAAGCGTGCAAAAAGGGCACAGCAGTCATCATGGGTGACTTTAATCTACATATAGATTGGGCCAACCAAATTAGTAACAATACTGTGGAGGAGGAATTCCTGGAGTGTTTACGGGATGGTTTCCTGGACCAATATGTCGAGGAACCAACCAGAGATCAGGCCATCTTAAACTGGATATTATGTAACGAGAAAGGATTAATTAGCAATCTTGTTGTACGAGGCCTCTTGGGTCGGAGCGATCATAATATGATCGAATTCTTCATTAAGATGGAGAATGAAGTAGTTGACTCAGAGACAAGGGTCCTCAATTTAAATAAAGGAAACTACGATGGTCTGAGGGGCGAGTTGGGTAGGATTGATTGGGGAATGTCACTCAAAGGGTTGACGGTGGATAGGCAATGGTAAACATTCAAAGACCGAATGGATGAGCTACGGAATATAAAAATAAAACAAAAAAGGTGACTCAACCGTGGCTAACAAGGGAAATTAGGGATAGCATATGATCCAAGGAGAGGACATATAAATTGGCTAGAAAAAGCAATAATCCTGAGGATTGGGAGCAGTTTAGGAGTCAACAAAGGAGGACAAAGGGATTAATTAAGAAAGGGAAAATAGAATATGAGAGTAAGCTAGCAAGGAACATAAAAACTGACTGTAAAAGCTTTTATAGATTTGTGAAGAGAAAAAGATTGGTGAAGTCAAACGTAGGTCCCTTACAGTCAGAATCAGGGGAATTTATAATGGGAAACAAGGAAATGGCAGACCAACTAAATACATACTTTGGTTCTGTCTTCACAAAGGAGGACACAAATAACCTCTTAGAGTTGCCAGAGAACATAGGGTCTGATGAAAGGGAGGAACTGAAAGAAATCAGTATTTGTAGGGAAACGGTGTTAGGAAAATTGATGGGACTGAAGGCCGATAAATCCCCAGGGCCTGATGGTCTACATCCCAGGGTACTTAAGGAGGTGGCCCTAGAAATAGTAGATGCATTGCTGGTCATCTTCCAGAACTCGATAGACTCTGGAACGGTACCCATGGATTGGAGGGTAGATAATGTTACCCCACTATTCAAAAAAGGTGGTAGAGAAAAAGCGGGGAATTATAGACCGGTAAGCCTGACATCGGTAGTGGGGAAAATGCTAGAGTCTATTGTAAAAGATGTAATAGCAGAGCTCTTGGAAAGCAATGACAGGTTCGGACAAAGTCAACATGGATTTACAAAAGGTAAATCATGCTTGACTAATCTACTGGAATTTTTTGTGGATGTAACTGGTAAAATAGATAAAGGAGAACCAGTGGATGTGATGTATTTGGACTTTCAGAAGGCTTTCGATAAGGTCCCACATAAGAGATTAGCGTGCAAAATTAAGGCACATGGGATTGGGGGCAAGGTATTGACTTGGATAGAGAACTGGTTGGCGGACAGAAAGCAAAGAGTTGGAATAAACGGGTCGTTTTCCGAGTGGCAGGCAGTGACTAGTGGGGTACCGCAAGGATCGGTCCTAGCTGTTCACAATGTATATTAATGATCTGGACGAGGGAATTGAATGTAATATCTCCAAATTTGCAGATGACACAAAGCTGGGTGGGAGGGTAAGCTGTGAGGAGGATGTCGTGAAACTCCAGTACGATTTGGACAGGTTGGGTGATTGGGCAGAAACATGGCAAATGCACTATAATGTGGATAAATGTGAGGTTATCCACTTTGGTGGCAAAAACAGGAAGGCAGATTATTATTTGAATGGCAATAGATTGGGAGAAGGGGAAGTGCAAAGAGACCTGGGTGTTATTGTGCACCAGTCGCTGAAGGTAAGCATGCATGTGTGTGAGTATCTGTGTCGCTCTGTCTGTGTGTAAGTCCATGGTTACATAAGAACATAAGAAATAGGAGCAGGAGTAGGCCAATTGGCCCCTCGAGCCTGCTCCGCCATTCAATAAGATCATGGCTGATCTGATCCTAACCGCCAATCCACTATGACAGGACTATCTCCTGAATCTAACAGCATTAGACACACGAAAACAGGAGCAGGATCAGGCTACATGGCCCCTGGGCCCGCTCCGCTACCCACAGGGCCATGACCTATCCGAACCTAGACTCATGTCCAAATTCCTGCCCGCTCCCCGTAACCCTTAATTCCCTTTTCTACTAGGAAACTGTCTATTTCTGTTTTTAATTTATGCAATGATGTAGCTTCGACAGCTTTTTGGGGCAGCATATTCCATGGACCTACCACCCTCTGAGTGAAGTAGTTCCTCCTCATCTCAGTTTTGAAAGAGCAGCCCCTTATTCTAAGACTATGCCCCCTAGTTCTAGTTTCACCCATCATCTGGAACATCCTCCCTGCATCCACCCGATCCAACCCCTTCATAATCTTATATGTTTCAATAAGATCGCCTCTCATTCTTCTGAACTCCAATGAGTAGAGTCCCAATCTACTCAACCTCTCCTCATATGTCCATCCCCTCATCCCCGGGATTAATCGAGTGAACCTTCTTTGTACTGACTCGAGAGCAAGTATGTCCTTTCTTAAGTATGGACACCAAAACTGTATGCAGTATTCCAGGTGCGGTCTCACCAATACCTTGTACAACTGAAGCAATACCTCCCTATTTTTATATTCTATCCCCCTAGCAATGAAAGCCAACATTCCATTGGCCTTCTTAATCACTTGCTGCACCTGCATACTAACCTTTTGAGTTTCGTGCACCAGGACCCCCAGATCCCTTTGTACTTCAGTACTTTCAAGTTTCTTGCCATTAAGATAATAACTTGCTCTACGATTTTTCCTGCCAAAGTGCATAACCTCACACTTTCCAGTATTGTATTCCATCTGCCAAATCTCTGCCCACTTACTTAGCCTGTCTATGTCCCCTTGCAGGTTTTTTATGTCCTCCTCACTCACTACTTTCCCTCCCATCTTAGTATCATCTGCAAATTTTGATGTGTTACACTCGGTCCCCTCCTCCAAATCGTTAATATAGATTGTAAAGAGTTGGGGACCCAGCACTGACCCCTGCGGAACACCACTGGTTACTGATTGCCAGTCTGAATATGAACCATTTATCCCAACTCTTTGCCTTCTGTTAGATAGCCAATCCTCTATCCATGCCAGAATATTACCCCCAATCCCGTGATGTTTTATCTTAAGCAATAATCTTTTGTGTGGCACCTTGTCAAATGGTTGTGTCTGTCTGTGTGTCTGTGTCTATCTGTGTGTGGTGTGTGAGTGTCTGTGTCACTCAGTCTGTGTGTGAGTCTGTGTGTGTGTGTTTCTGTGTCGATCTGTCTGTGTGTGAGTCTGTGTTTTGCTCTGTCTGTGTGTGTGTCTGTGTCGATCTGTCTGTGTCTGAGTCTATGTGTGAGTATCTGTGTTGCTCTCTCTCTCTCTCTGTGTCTGTGTCTATCTGTCTGTGTGTGTCTGTGCGTGTGAGTATCTGTGTCGCTCTGTTTGTGTGTGAGTATCTGTGTCGCTCTGTCTGTGTGTGAGTATCTGTGTCGATCTGTCTGTGTGTGTCTCTGTGTGTGTGTTTCTGTGTTGCTCTGTCTGTGTGTGTGTCTGTCTGTATGTCTGTGTCGATCTGTCTGTGTGTGAGTATCTGTGTTGCTCTGTCTGTGTGTGAGTATTTGTGTCACTCAGTTTGCGTGTGAGTCTGTGTATCGCTCTGTCTGTGTGTGTGAGTCCGTGTGTGAGTATCTGTGTTGCACTGTCTGTGTGGGACATTGGAACTGGTCCTGGGGGAGGTGGGAGCAGTACAAACTGGATGGTTTGCACCTGGGCGGGACCGGGACTGATGTCCTAGGGGGAGTGTTTGCTTGTGCTCTGGGGGAGGGTTTAAACTAAAATTGCAGGGGGTTGGGAACCTGTGCAGGGAGACTGAGGAAAGGGAAACAAGGATAGAAGCAACAGACAGGAAGGAGAAAAGCAAAAGTGGAAGGCAGAGAAATCAAGGGTTTAAATCAAACATGGCCACAGTAAATAATAATTCTAAAAGGTCTAAAAGTGTTAAAAAAAACAAGCCTGAAGGCTTTGTGTCTTAATGAGAGGAGCATTCGTAATAAGGTGGATGAATTAGCTGTGCAAATAGATGTAAACGGATATGATATGATTGGGATTACAGAAACATGTCTCCAGGGTGACCAAGGCTGGGAACTCAACATCCAGTGGTATTCAATGTTCAGGAAAGACAGCAAAAAGGAAAAGGAGGTGGGGTAACATTGCTGGTTAAAGAGGAAATTAACACAATTGTAAGGAAGGATATTAGCTCTGATGATGTGGAATCTGTATGGGTAGAGCTGAGAAATGCCAAGGGGCAGAAAATGTTAGTGGGAGTTGTATACAGACCCCCAAACAGTAATGCGGAGGTTGGGGATGACATTAAATGGGAAATTAGAGACGCGTGCAATAAGGGCACAGCAGTTATCATGGGTGACTTTAATCTACATATAGATTGGGCTAACCAAATTAGTAACAATACTGTGGAAGAGGAATTCCTGGAGTGTATACGGGATAGTTTACTGGACCAATATGTTGAGGAACCAACTGGAGTTCAGGCCATCTTAGACTGCGTATTATGTAATGAGAAAGGAATAATTAGCAATCTTGTTGTGCAAGGCCCCTTGGGGTGGAGCGATCATAATATGATAGAATTCTTCATTAAGATGGAGAGTGAAGTAGTTGACTCAGAGACTAGAGTCCTGAATTTAAATAAAGGAAACTACGATGGTATGAGGCGCGAGTTGGGCAGGATTGATTGGGGAATGTCACTCAAAGGGTTGACGGTGGATAGGCAATGGCAAACATTCAAAGATCGCATGGATGAACTACAGAATTTGTTCATCTCAGTTTGGCATAAAAATAAAACAAAGAAGGTGACTCAACTGTGGCTAACAACGGAAATTAGGGATAGCATAAGTTCCAAGGAGAGGACATATAAATTGGCCAGAAAAAGCAGTAAACCTAAGGATTGGGAGCAGTTTACGATTCAGCAAAGGAGGACAAAGGGATTAATTAAGAGGGGGAAAATAGAGTATGAGAGTGCGCTTGCAGGGAACATAAAAACTGACTATAAAAGCCTCTATAGATATGTGAAGAGAAAAAGATTGTTGAAGTCAAGCGCAGGTCCTTTGCAGTCAGAATCAGGGGAATTTATAATGGGGAACAAAGAAATGGCTGACCAATTAAATACATACTTTGGTTCTGTCTTCACAAAGGAGGACACATATAACCTCCCAGAGATGTCAGGGAACATAGGATCTAATGAAAGGGAGGAACTGAAAGAAATCAGTATTTGTAGAGAAATGGTGTTAGGGAAATTGACGGGATTGAAGGCCGATAAATCCCCAGGGCCTGATAATCTACATCCTAGGGTACTTAAGGAAGTGGCCCTAGAAATAGTAGATGCATTGCTGGTCATCTTCCAAAATTCTATAAACTTTGGAACAGTTCCCATGGATTGGAGGGTAGCTAATGTTACCCCACTATTCAAAAAAGGTGTTAGAAAGAAAATGGGGAATTATAGACCAGTAAGCCTGACATCAGCAGTGGGGATAATGCTAGAGTCCATTATAAAAGATGTAATAGCAGAGCACTTGGAAAACAGTGACAGGATCGGACAAAGTCAACATGGAGTTACAAAAGGTAAATCGTGCTTGACTAATATACTGGAACATTTTGAGGATGTAACTGGTAGAATAAGTAAGGGAGAGCCAGTGGATGTGGTGTATTTGGACTTTCAGAAGGCTTTCGATAAGGTCCCGCATAGAGGTAAGCGTGTAAATTTAGGACACATTGGATTGGGGTTAAGGTACTGACTTGGATGGAGAACTGGTTGGCAGACAAGAAGCAAAGAGTTGGAATAAACGGGTCTTTTTCCAAGTGGCAGGCAGTGACTAGTGGGGTACCGCAGGGATCGGTGCTAGGAGCCCAGCTATTTCACAATATATATTAATGATCTAGACGAGGGAACTAGATGTAATATCTCCAAGTTTGCAGACGACACAAAGCTGGGTGGGCATGTGTGCTGTGAGGAGGATGCCGAGAAACTCCAGTATGATTTGGACAGGTTGGGTGATTGGGCAGATGCATGACAAATGCAGTATAATGTGGATAAATGCGAGGTTATCCACTTTGGTGGCAAAAACAGGAAGGCAGATTATTATCTGAACGGCAATAGATTGGGAGAAGGGGAAGTGCAATGAGACCTGGGTGTCCTTGTGCACCAGTCGCTGAAGGTAAGCATGCAGGTGCAGCAGGCAGTTAAGAAGGCAAATGGTATGTTGGCCTTCGTAGCGAGCGGATTCGAGTACAGGAACAAGGATGTCTTGCTGCAGTTGTACAGGGCCTTGGTAAGACCACATCTTGAGTATTGTGTGCAGTTTTGGTCGCCTTATCTGAGTAAGGATGTTCTTGCCATGGAGGGAGTGCATCGAAGATTCACCAGACTGATGCCTGGGATGGCAGGAATGACATATGAGGAGAGATTGGGTCGATTGGTCTTATACTCGCTGGAGTTTAGAAGAATGAGAGGGGATCTCATTGAAATTTATAAAATTCTAACAGGACTAGACAGACTAGATGCAGGAAGGATGTTCGTGATGGCGGGGGAGTCCAGAACCAGGGGTCACAGTCTAAGGATAAGGGGTAAGCCATTTAGATGAGGAAGAATTTCTTCACCCAGAGAGCGGTGAACCTGTTGAATTCTCTACCACAGAAGGCAGTTGAGGCCAATTCATTAAATATATTCACGAAGGAGTTAGATAGATTTCTTAAGGCTAAAGGGATCAAGGGATATGGGGAGAAGGCAGGGACAGGGTACTGAGTTTGGATGATCAGCTATGATCTCATTGAACGGTGGAGCAGGCTCCATGCAAGCTTACTCTCATACTCTATTTTCCCCCTCTTAATTAATCCCTTTGTCCTCCTTTGTTGAATCCTAAACTGCTCCCAATCCTCAGGTTTACTGCTTTTTCTGGCCAATTTATATGTCCTTTGTGTCGATTTGTCTGTGTGTGTGTGTCTGTGTTGATCTGTTTGTGTGTGTCTGTGTTGATCTGTCTGTGTGTGAGTATCTGTGTCGATCTGTCTGTGTGTGAGTCTGTGTGTGTGTTTCTGTGTCGCTCTGTCTGTGTGTCTGTGTGTGTGTGTCTGTGTCGATCTGTCTGTGTGTGAGTATCTGTGTTGCTCTGTCTGTGTGTGTCTGTGTGTCTGTGTCTGTGTCCCTCTGGCTGTGTGTGTGTGTCTGTGTCGATCTGTCTGTGTGTGTGTCTGTGTGTGAGTATCTGTGTCACTCTGTCTGTGTGTGAGTCTGTGTTGCTCTGTCTGTGTGTGTGTCTGTGTCGATCTGTATGTGTGTGTGTCTGTGTGTGAATATCTGTGTCGCTCTGTCTGTGTGTGAGTCTGTGTGTGTGTCTGTGTCGCTCTGTCTCTGTGTGAGTCTGTGTGTGAGTGTTTGTGTCGCTCTGTGTGTGTGTGTGTGTGTCTGTGTCGCTCTGTCTGTGTGTGTGTATCTGTGTTGCTCTGTCTGTGTGTGAGTCTGTGTGTGTGTATCTGTCTCGATCTGCATGTGTGTGAGTCTGTGTATGAGTGTTTGTGTCACTCTGTCTGTGTGAGTCTGTGTGTGTATCTGTGTCGCTCTGTCTGTGTGAGTCTGTGTGTGTGTATCTGTGTCGCTCTGTCTGTGTGAGTCTGTGTGAGACCAGGGGGCAAGTAACCTTAGATCTGGTCCTGTGTAACGAGACAGGATTAATTAAAAATGTCCTAGTAAAGGATCCCCTTGGAATGAGTGACCATAACATGGTTGAATTCCATATTCAATTAGAGGGTGAGAAGGTTGGATCTCAAACAAGCGTGCTAAGCTTGAATAAAGGAGACTATGAAGGTATGAGAGCGGAATTGAGTAGAGTGGATTGGGAAAATAGATTAAAGGGTAAGACGATACATGATCAGTGGTGTACATTTAAGGAGTTATTTTACAACTTCCAAAAAATATATATTCCACTGAGAAGAAAACGGTGTAAAAGAAAAGACAGCCATCCGTGGCTAAGTAAAGAAATTAAGGATAGTATTTGACTAAAAACAAGGGCATATAAGGTAGCCAAATCTAGTGGGAGGATAGAGGATTGGGAAAACTTTAAAAGACAGCAAAAAATAACAAAAAGATTGATTAAGAAAGGGAAGATAGATTATGAAAGTAAATTAGCAAAAAATATAAAAACAGATAGTAAGAGTTTTTATAGTTATATAAAAAGAAAAAGGGTGGCTAAAGTAAATGTTGGTCCCTTAGAGGATGAGACCGGGAAATTAATGGTGGGAAATATGGAGATGGCAAAAACACTGAATGAATATTTTGTATCAGTCTTTACAGTAGAGGACACTAAGAATATCCCACCACTGGACAAACAGGGGGCTATAGGGGGGAGGAGCTAAACATGATCAAAATCACTAAGGAAGTGGTACTCAGTAAAATAATGGGACTCAAGGCGGATAAATCACCTGGACCTGATGGCTTACATCCTAGGGTCTTGAGGGAAGTGGCGGTAGGGATTGTGGATGCATTAGTGTGGTGATTATTCTTGTGTCATAAGAAGCATTGTAATTGGCTGCCTGTTTCCTGCCTTGAGATATATGCTGTAAACTCATTGGTAGTTGATGTCATGTGATTTGTGGTGGCCATCTTAAATTCAGTTCTCTACAGCCTTGGTTGGGACTGGGTGTTGAAGATGTGCTGCTGGGTTTTTAAGGTTAATAAAGCCTAGATTTAGAAAGGCAAATCGACTCTTTATTTCAATTTATTAACCTTTTGTTAGAATGGAGCTATATCTTCAACCGGAACGATTTAATGCTGACCCTGATTCTGCAGGAGTGGATGATAAATGGAAACACTGGTATTGTACATTTAAAAACTTTTTGGGTGTGTTGGATCAAGAGTCTCTAAATAAGTTGAATATACTGATCAACTACATTGCTCCGGATGTGTATAAGTATATCTTGGACTGTGAAACTTACGATTTGGCTATTGCTACATTGGAAAAGATTTTTGTTAAACCAAAGAATGAGGTATTTGCACGTCACCTTCTATCTGCCCGTAGGCAGCAGGTGGGAGAATCTTTGGATGCTTATTTACAAGCACTTCGGCGCCTTGGTGCTAACTGTAATTATAAGGCTGTGTCGGCAGAAGAATATAAGGAAGAATCGGTACGGGATGCTTTTATTAATGGATTACTGTCTCGATCAATTCGTCAGCGGTTATTAGAAAATAAGACTTTGGATCTCAAGAGTGCTTTTGAGCAAGCCTCTACATTGGATTTGGCTCAGAGAAGTTCGGATTCTTACGCTCTTTTTAATCGGCCTGCGACTGTGGTTTTGGCAGTTCCGGATGAAAAGGAATTATGTGGACTTAATAGGAGTGGTTTACCAGATTCTGAAACAGTTTCTACTTCGGCTGCTGTTGCCTCTAGGATTCAGAAGTGTTATTTTTGTGGGAACGCCCGGCACCCTCGTCTGAAGTGTCCTGCTCGGGAGGCTGTATGTAGTAAATGCGGCAAGAGAGGTCATTATGCACGTGTTTGTAAATCAATTGCCTCCTCTGCGACTATTCAGCCTTTAGATAGGGCGTTTATTGCATCAGTTTCTGCTGCCTTTGCTCATGGCCTAAACAAAGCTATAGTTACGGCCCAAGTTAATGGGTTAGGAGTGGAGGCCCTTATAGATACGGGTAGTACCGAGAGTTTTATAAGTCTTCAGTTTGTGAAGGAGAAGCGTTTGAAAATTTTGCCTGTTACTTATCAGGTGTGTATGGCTCAGACGACTCTCACCTCACAAGTAGCTGGTTGTTGCCTTGTGAAATTAATTCTTCTAGGTAATATGTATACTGATATACGCCTATCTGTTTTGCCTAATCTCTGTGCGGATGTTTTGATTGGTCATGATGTGCTTCAATTACACGAGTCTCTCAGTCTTTCTTTTGGAGGAACTAAGCCACCTTTATCTATTTGTGGATTAACTTCTTTATCCATTTCTCCATTATCGCTTTTTTCCAATTTGATGCCGGATTGTAAGCCAATTGCGACCAAGTCAAGAAGGTATAGCAGTCAGGATAAAGAATTTATTAATTCTGAAGTTCAACGTCTTTTATTGGAAGGAATCATTGAACCTAGTTGTTCGCCCTGGCGGGCACAAGTAGTTGTCACCACTAATGAGAGACATAAGAAACGAATGGTGATAGACTACTCTCAAACTATTAATAGGTATACTCAATTAGATGCGTACCCTTTGCCTAAGATTGATGAGCTTATCAACAAAGTATCTCAGTATAAGGTTTTTAACACTATTGACCTAAAGAGTGCTTATCATCAGATTCCTATCGTTAAGAGGGATCAACCATATACGGTCTTTGAGGCTGGCGGAAAGCTGTATCAGTTTTGCCGAGTACCATTTGGTGTTACTAATGGTGTTGCCTGTTTTCAACGGGCAATGGATGCCTTTATAAGTGATAACTCTCTCTCTGACACCTTTTCATATTTAGATGACATCACGGTGTGTGACAAATCAAGGGTGGAGCATGATTCTAATTTAGAAAGATTCCTTCAAGCTGCGGAAAAAGTTGGTTTAACTTTCAATAAAGAGAAGTGTATCTTTTCGACCACTGAGGTAAATCTACTGGGGTATATTATCTCGGGAAACAAGATGAAACCAGATCCAGAACGCCTGCGGCCATTGATTGATTTACCTTGTCCTACTAATTCTAAGGCTTTGCAACGAGTTGTTGGACTGTTTTCTTATTATTCTAATTGGATTGCAAACTTTTCACAGAAGATCCGGCCCCTTATTCGGGTTACGACATATCCTCTATCATGGGAGGCCAGGATGTGTTTTGATAATTTCAAAAAGGATATCCTTGGAGCAGTTGTGCATTCTATTGATGAGCAGGTTCCCTTTGTGATTGAGACGGACGCTTCCAATTTTGCAATTGGGGCTACTCTGAACCAAAATGGAAGACCTGTGGCCTTTTTCTCACATACTTTGAACAATAGTGAGAAAAGACACTCCTCAATAGAGAAAGAGGCGTATGCAATAGTAGAAGCACTGCGTAAATGGAGACATTATTTATCGGGGCGACATTTTACGTTGGTAACTGACCAAAAATCTGTGTCCTTTATGTTTGATGTCAAACATTTTGGAAAGATCAAGAATGATAAAATAATGAGGTGGAGGATTGAGTTGGCATGTTACCATTTTGATATAGTTTACCGTCCGGGGAAGGATAATGTTGCTGCTGATGCGCTGTCGAGGGCTTATTGTTCTGTGATTCACGGAGATACGCTTATTAATCTTCATAATGCTTTGTGCCATCCTGGTGTTACGAGGATGATACACTTCATACGCAGTAAGAATTTGCCCTTTTCAGTTGAAGACGTCAAGCGGATGACTTCATCATGTTCTATCTGTGCTCGGTGTAAACCGAATTTCTTTAAGCCTCAACAAACTCATCTTATAAAGGCTACTTCTCCTTTTGAACGTTTGAGCGTTGATTTTAAGGGGCCTCTTCTTTCAACGACTCAGAATCGATATGTATTTACTGTTGTGGATGAGTTTTCAAGGTTCCCTTTTGCTTTTCCTTGCGCAGATGTATCAGCTGCTACAGTTATCAAATGTCTGACTCAACTTTTTGTCACCTTTGGGATGCCTGCGTATATCCATTCGGATCAGGGAAGTTCTTTTATGTCTTCCCAGTTGAAGGAATACCTCCAGAGTCGGGGAATCTCTACTAGTAGAACTACCCCGTATAATCCCCAGGGTAATGGACAGTGTGAACGATATAATGGGGTGATCTGGAAGGCAGTTATGTTGGCTTTGACATCCCGGAACCTTAAGAATACACAGTGGGAAATGGTATTGCCTGATGCCCTGCATTCCATTAGATCATTGCTTTCAACGGCTACTAATGTGACCCCCCCATGAAAGGCTCTTTGACTATCCGCAGAGATCTACTACGGGATATTCGGTACCTTCATGGCTTACTATGCAGGGACCTGTGCTGCTTCGACGCCATGTTAGATTGTCAAAATATGATCCTTTAGTGGAGGAGGTGGAGCTGTTGGAGGCAAATTCCCAATATGCTCATATTCGATTCCAAGATGGGAAAAAAAGTACTGTTTCAATTAAAGATTTGGCTCCTTGTGGTGGCCAGCCCTCTTCTGAGGATATTAACAATAGTCATGATTCAGATAATGTGGATGTCGTCACAGATACTACGAATACTTCCAATCCTATTGCAGATAATTATAATTCTATTAGTCAGCCCTCGATGGATGTTCATGACCGTCCCAGTTTACCTTCTGATGGGATTTCCAATCCGGAAACCGTTGATAATCAGGATATGGATAGCCTTCCTGCAGAAGATACTTCCGTGTCTCCTGGTGCGGGAGGGCAAGGAATTTCACCAAGGTTAAGAATTTCGGCACGAACAAGATATCCAGTCGACCGATTGAAAATGGATTTTTAAAATAATTTGATAGTAATGTTTTAAAATTGTTGAAATATTATATTTGTATTATTTTAGTTATAAATAATTAATTGTAAATGGTAAAGGCTACCTAGGTTGGAGTATGTTTTAAAAGGAGGGGTGAATGTGGTGATTATTCTTGTGTCGTAAGAGGCGTTGTAATTGGTTGCCTGTTTCCTGCCTTGAGATATATGCTGTAAACTCATTGGTAGTTGATGTCATGTGATTTGTGGTGGCCATCTTAAATTCAGTTCTCTACAGCCTTGGTTGGGACTGGGTGTTGAAGATGTGCTGCTGGGTTTTTAAGGTTAATAAAGCCTAGATTTAGAAAGGCAAATCTACTCTTTATTTCAATTAGTAATAATTTTCCAAAACTCCCTGGACTCAGCAAAGGTCCCGGCAGACTGGAAAACTGCCAATGTAACACCCTTATTTAAAAAGGGCAGTAGAGAGAAGGCTGGAAACTATAGACCGGTTAGCCTAACATCTGTGGTAGGTAAAATTTTGGAGTCCATTATTAAGGAGACAGTAACAGGACATTTGGATAATCATAATTTAATAGGACAAAGTCAGCATGGTTTTATGAAGGGGAAGTCATGTTTGACAAATTTGCTGGAGTTCTTTGAGGAAGTAACATATAGGGTGGATAAAGGGGAACCAGTGAACGTAGTGTAGTTAGACTTCCAAAAGGCATTTGACAAGGTGCCACACAAAAGATTATTGCTTAAGATAAAAAATCACGGGATTGGGGGTAATATTCTGGCATGGATAGAGGATTGGCTATCTAACAGAAGGCAGAGAGTTGGGATAAATGGTTGATTCTCAGACTGGCAATCAGTAACTAGTAGTGTTCCGCAGGGGTCAGTGCTGGGTCCCCAACTCTTTACAATCTATATTAACAATTTGGAGGAGGGGACCGAGCATAACATATCAAAGTTTGCAGATGATACTAAGATGGGAGGGAAAGTAGTGAGTGAGGAGGACATAAAAAACCTGCAAGGGGACATAGACAGGCTAAGTAAGTGGGCAGAGATTTGGCAGATGGAATACAATACTGGAAAGTGTGAGGTTATGCACTTTGGCAGGAAAAATCGTAGAGCAAGTTATTATCTTAATGGCAAGAAACTGGAAAGTACTGAAGTACAAAGGGATCTGGGGGTCCTGGTGCACGAAACTCAAAAGGTTAGTATGCAGGTGCAGCAAGTGATTAAGAAGGCCAATGGAATGTTGGCTTTCATTGCTAGGGGGATAGAATATAAAAATAGGGAGGTATTGCTTCAGTTGTACAAGGTATTGGTGAGACCGCACCTGGAATACTGCATACAGTTTTGGTGTCCATACTTAAGAAAAGACATACTTGCTCTCGAGTCAGTACAAAGAAGGTTCACTCGGTTAATCCCGGGGATGAGGGGATGGACATATGAGGAGAGGTTGAGTAGATTGGGACTCTACTCATTGGAGTTCAGAAGAATGAGAGGCGATCTTATTGAAACATATAAGATTGTGAAGGGGTTGGATCGGGTGGATGCGGGGAGGATGTTCCCGATGATGGGTGAAACTAGAACTAGGGGGCATAGTCTTAGAATAAGGGGCTGCTCTTTCAAAACTGAGATGAGGAGGAACTACTTCACTCAGAGGGTGGTAGTTCCATGGAATATGCTGCCCCAAAAAGCTGTAGAAGCTACATCATTACATAAATTTAAAACAGAAATAGACAGTTTCCTAGAAGTAAACGGAATAAAGGGTTACGGGGAGCGGGCAGGAATTTGGACATGAGTCTAGGTTCGGATCAGGCATGGCCCTGTGGGTAGCGGAGCGGGCCCAGGGGCCATGTAGCCTGATCCTGCTCCTATTTTGTGTGTCTAATTCTGTTAGATTCAGGAGATGGTTCTGTGATAGTAGATTGGCGGTTAGGATCAGATCAGCCATGATCTTATTGAATGGCGGAGCAGGCTCGAGGGGCCGATTGGCCTACTCCTGCTCCTATTTCTTATGTTCTTATGTTCTTATGTTCTTATCTGTGTCGATCTGTTTGTGTGAGTATCTGTGTCGATCTGTCTGTCTGTGCGTGTGTGTGTCTGTGTGTGTGTGTCTGTGTGTGAGTATCTGTGTCGTTCCATCTGTGTGTGTGTGTGTCTGTGTGTGTGTGTCTGTATCTATCTGTGTGCATGTGTCTGTAGCTAAACACAAGCTTAATTATCCAATTTAAAAGACATCTTTGTGTCATAAGGCTTCACTGTGTATCATATTCATTGCTGCTGTGTGTCGCCCTCCCTCTGCAAATACTGCCAAGCCCCTGTAATATATAATGGTGAAACAGCAGAAAAAGATAGCCTGTTGTTTGCGTGTAGTGAGCATTACACTGAGTAGGTACGATCTGCTCAGCCCTGTCCTGTAAACCATCCCTCCCACTCTGCACCCGACAGCTGAGAACATCTAACAGATCAACACAATCAACAAGGACGCAGAACAAATCCCTTTCTGAGTACAACTGTATCACGTGATGGTCCTGCCACCACCGGACTGGGAAACCCCCTTCCCATCCCCCTTCCCATCCCTGCTCCCTTTCCTTAAATAGCTCGGTGCCTTGTGCAGCTCCATGTGATAACATCTTCTGGGCCATGGTACGCCTTTGGCCCAGCAGGCTGCTTCCAGTTTCCACTTAGAGGATCCGGAGGAGGCCATTCAGCCCCTCGAGCCTGTTCTGTCATTCAATCAGATCATGGCTGATCTGCATCTCAACCCTATTTACCTGCCTTTGCTCCATATTGAACTCAAGATTTGATTCAGCTGAACAGTTCTTCCCGGTGTCCTGCTCACTATTTATCCCTCAACCAACACCACTAAAAGCAGATTACCACGTCATTATCTGTTTGTGGGTGCTTGCTGTGCACAAACTGCATGCCGTGTTTCCTACATTACAACAGTGGCTACACTTCAAAAGAACTTCAAGACTCCAGCCTATAATTCACTCCCGGGTATCCATTATTCAATATATAAACCATCTGAACTCCTCGATTAGATTCCAGCCTGTAACTCACTCCCGGGTATCCATTATTCTACATATAAACCATCTGAACCCCTCGATTAGATTCCAGCCTGTAACTCACTCCCAGGTATCCATTATTCTATATATAAACCATCTGAACCTCTCGATTAGATTCCAGCCTGTAACTCACTCCCAGGTATCCATTATTCTCTATAGAAACTATTTGAAACCCTCGATTAGATTCCAGCTTGTAATCCACTACTGGGGCTCCATTCCTTTATATAATGACCATCTCATCCCTTCACTTGTACCTGTCCAGGGACATTAATGTGCTGTACAGGAGAACATTCTGGTTCAGAAATTCGGGTCTCCACGGGTGAGTACGCACGGGGTACTCACCCGTAGGCCCAACGGAAGTGCCGGTTTCGTGCATGCACTGCGCATGCGCGGGAAACTGGAACTTCCGTTCCCTTAAAGGAAGGGGTTCAGAGTTCAAACGCGTGCACCAGAGAGGCAGCGCGTGCGCATGGAACTTACGTTTTTTTTGCCAGTTTCTCCGGGAGGGTAAGTCTCCAGGAGTTACACATGTAAAACGCAGGCGCAAGGCCTGCTTTTAACAAGGTAAGTGGAGAATTAATTAAAATTAAAACATTTTTTCCACAGGTTTATTATTTTTAAATACTTTAAAGAAAGGTAAGTTTATTTTTAGCCCCGTTAGAAAATGTAATTAATTTTTCCAAAAATTTAAATTATTGTTTAAAATAGTTATTTTATGTAATTTATAGTTATTTTAAAAATGTGATTTAAAAAAAAATTTATTTGAAGTTTTAGTGATGTTTTGGGGCTTATACTGTAGTATTTATAGTTTTGACAGCTCTTCCTGTCAATTTTATGAATGGGCATTTCCCTGCTACCATTGGCTCTCCATGGCCCATGTTATCCCAGGAGACGCATCGAACTAACTGCGCCGCTGGGATACGCAAACACTGCACGCCGGCAGTTGGAGGAGGCCCAAGATCGGAATCCCACGCGGGCCCACAGCTCAACGGCCGGCGCACTAGGTAAGTGCAGGTCGGAGGCTTGCACCTGCGGGAAGCATCCGACCTGAATTTCTGGGCCTCTATGTCAGAGATTTTGAGGCATAAAGTCCACATCATTGCACCAGTTTATGGTCTTAAAACAGGCACAACGATAACCAATTTAGCAGGGCAGAGGTCCACGCCCGATCTGCTGCTGATAAAATGGTAGGGGGCCTTTTTTTAGACCATTATGTGCACAACCCTCAATTCACTATTGAAATGAGGCTGCTGCTCCCATGTCCGACTCGCATTTCTAAACTTGGCCAGGCTATTCCGTGCTTGCGCTGCGCAACCTCCGATTAGTATATCCGGGTCATGAGGGCCTTCAAGTGACCGCTGGAGGTTGTAGGAAAAAAAAGGCCCGAAAACTTTGAGAAATATTCTGCTTTGTGGACTAAAACAACCAGCCTGCCCTTGCCCTCGTTCGCCCATCCCCCACCCCCGTCCCGGCCGCCTTCCACACTTACCCGTGGGCCTCAGCTCCAGCCAGAATTGGATAGGCTTCAACCAACGAGCTGACCTGGGGGTTCACCAGAATTATAGTGACTCGAGCCTCTCGTTTCATGACAGGCTGAGCATTTCTCAGCTGCTATCGGGCACTATTGAATTTAAGCCCCTTTGTTTCTCGGAGATATTTGCAGGATTCCAATGGATCTCAGCAGGAGGCATTTCACAATTGGAAGCCGGGAAAACTCCACTTCACTCCAATCTAAAAGTCGGCATCTCGCGTGTTTCTGTCGCTAGCTCTGTGTGCATTTCAGAAATGTTTACTACTGTCTGCCCTCGAACCAATGTTTCAGTGGGCTCTCTATGGAAAGAATCAATTACACATTTCTAACACGGCCCGGAGGCTGACAGCAAATTAAAAGATAATAAATTGTGAAGAGCAGAGGGGCCTAATCAGGAGTTCTTCCACGCACGCATCCTCATTATCTGTAGATTACATAGAATGGACAAGGCAAGACGTTGTTTGTCAACATGAAGGATGCCTCCGTGTTGGAGTCTGATGTTTCGTAGTTTGTTTGACGGGGATGGGGGGGAGGGCAATAAAAAATTGGAACAAAGAACCCTCACACCATTTAAAACAGGAGAAAATCTGCAGCTGAGTAAAGGCTACACGAAACTCAAGAGAACGCAATTCTATGATCCCGGCTCTCGCGTTTCCATTTTTTCACTAATTTTAATTTGCTTCTGCACAGTGGCTTTATTGACCGTGGAAAACAATGGTATTTCCTTTTGGGATTCCCCTGGTCTGAAGAGGTAGAGGGGGAACAGGAGAAACTACTCGGGGAGGTCAGGCTGATCAAGAACCAAAGGTGGTGTCTGGCTGCCACCTACAGGGACCAAAATCTCTGTGTGTACAGAACACCCAAACTTCAATGCTCCGTGTTCCTGCACACACAGCGCTGATCCAGGTTCCTGCACACACAATGCTGATCAATGTTCCTGCACACACAACACGGATCCATGTTCCTGCACACACAGCGCTGATCCATGTTCCTGCACACACAACGCTGATCCATGTTCCTGCACACACAATGTTGACCAATGTTCCTGCACACACAATGCTGATCCATGTTCCTTCACACACAATGCTGATCGGTGTTCCTTCACACACAATGCTGATCCGTGTTCCTGTACACACAAAGCTGATCCGTGTTCCTGTACACACAACGCTGATCCGTGTTCCTGCACACACAACGCTGATCCCTGTACCTGCACACACAACGCTGATCCCTGTACATGCACACAAAATGCTGATCCGTGTTCCAGCACACACAATGCTGATTCATGTTCCTGCACACACAACACTGATCCGTGTTCCTGTACACACAACGCTGATCTGTGTTCCAGCACACACAACGCTGATCCGTGTCACTGCAGAAACAACGCTGATCCATGTTCCTGCACACACAATGATGATTGATGTTCCTGCACATACAATGCTGATCCCTGTTCCTGCACACACAACGCTGATCCGTGTTCCTACACACACAACGCTGATCCCTGTCCCTGCACACACAACGCTGATCCCTGTCCCTGCACACACAATGCTGATCAATATCACTGTAGGAACAACACTGATCCATGTTCCTGCACACAAAATGCTGATCGGTGTTCCTGCACATACAATGCTGATCCATGTTCCTGCACACAAAATGTTGATCCGTGTTCCTGCACACACAACGCTGATCCATGTTCCTGCACACAAAATGCTGATCCGTGTTCCTGCACACACAACGCTGATCCGTGTTCCACCACACAAAATGCTGATCCGTGTTCCTACACACACAACGCTGATCCATGTTCCTGCAAACACAGTGCTGATCTGTGTTCCTGCACATATAAATGCTGATCCGTGTTCCAGCACACAAAATGCTGATTCGTGTTCCTGCACACACAATGCTGGTCCATGTTCCTGCACACACAACGCTGATCCATGTTCCTGCACACACAACACTGATCCATGTTCCTGCACACTCAACGCTGGTCCTTGTTCCAGCACACACAATGCTGATTCATGTTCCTGCACACACAATGCTGATCCGTGTTCCTGCACACACAACGCTGATCCCTGTTCCTGCACACAAAACGCTGATCCGTGTTCCTGCACACTATAAAGTATGTGTCTATACTTAATGCAATAATGACGAGACAGCTTGGAAGATTCAACGTAGGTCTTTACTTAATACCAACAGGCGGGAAACTGAGGGGAGATCAGTACCCACAGTACTATTTATACCCCTATGGCCAGGAGTGGTACTACGGTATCACTACGCCCTACAAAGTAGTGCTGCCTGGCCATAGGTTTAAAGTAACATACCTATTACATACACAACATTCCTCCCCTTTTAATTAAAATGTACCCGTGCAATTAAGTCAATAGATGCCCCATAACTAGGGCTAATAACATTTGGTAACACAATATACATAACATATTTACATCAAGAGTTGTCTACTTATATATATATAAACAGAAACATGTTATAGATTCAGTCTCTGAGGAGGCCTCCTGTCTCGACTAGGATAACGTCTTTCTCTAGTCGGTCTCGGTGTAGGCGGCGGTACTTCCGTCACCCCTTCATCGCTGGACTCGTCGGTGTCTGATGGCACATCCTGTGCCGTGGAGATCACTGGAGTGCTGAACTCCTCGCAATCCTGAGACCTCTGTAACGACGAGCTGGGCCGTGATTCCGCTGTAACAATGTGCTGAGACGTTTGAGGTGGTGAATCAGTTGGGTTTCTGGACTCCACAAGTTGATCAGCATGTCGTCTGATTATGCCTTCCCCTGTCTCAACTGTGTACACCAAGGGTCCCTGGCGGGCCTTTATCGTACCAGACCGCCACTTTTCCTTCCTATAATCACGGGCCAACACTTGCTGCCCCACCTCGAAGCTCCGTGTCTGTCTGTCAGGAGCCCTACGAAATACTCGGTTTTCCACATCTCTCCGAGTGTTTGGTCTGAGCAATTCAAGGCGAGACCTTAACCTTCTATTAAAGAACATGACAGCGGGGGCCTGGTTGGTCACCGTATGTGCAGCATTACGGTATGCGAATAGAAAGTTGTCCACCTTGTGTTGTAGTGGCAACCTTTCCTCCCCCATCGCCTTGATGGCCTTTTTAAAAGTCTGTACAAATCGCTCTGCCAGCCCATTTGTAGCCGGATGATATGGTGCAGATGTATAATGTCGCACTCCATTCCTTTTTAGGAATGCTTGAAATTCTTCTGCCACAAATTGTGGCCCATTGTCCGAACAGACTTGCTCGGGCACCCCGTTCCGGGCAAAAATGGTCCTTAAGACTGCGACCGTCTTTTCGGCTGTCGTTGATGACATCTTTATGACCTCCGGCCATTTTGAATGGGCGTCCACTACAATAAGGAACATCGCATCCAGGAAGGGGCCAGCAAAGTTCACGTGGATCCTTTGCCATGGCGTTGAGGGCCACTCCCACGGATGTAGTGGGGCTTGTGGTGGTACGTTCTGTACCATCTGGCACCCTTGGCATGCTTTTGCTACTTCCTCAATGTCCCTGTCAATGCCGGGCCACCAGACGTAGGCTCTGGCGAGGCTTTTCATTTTGACACCCCCCAGATGACCTTCGTGTAAGTCCTGCAACACATTATGTTGTAATTTTTGAGGGACCACCACCCTGGCTCCGCACATCAATGTGCCCCGGCAGACGGACAACTGGTCCTTCCTTGCCGAAAACGCCGGCAATGATGCGTCACCCTGCGCCGGCCAGCCTTTCACGGTTAATTCGTAAACCCTTGCCAATGTTGGGTTGTTCCGTGTTTCCCGTTCGATACATTGGCTGGTGATGGGCAAGTGTTCCATAACAGCCGTATGATATATTTCCACGGGGTCCTGTACTATCTCTTCGATCTCGGCAGGCAAGGGTAGCCGCGACAGGCCATCCGCATTGCCATGCTGGTTGGTACCCTTATATTCGATAAGGTACTGGTGTGCTCCTAAGAACAGTGACCATCTCTGTAGCCTTTGGGCCGTCATCAGGGGCGCCCCTTTTGTTGGATTAAATATCGACACCAATGGTTGATGAACCGTCAGTAGTGTGAAACGTTGCCCATGCAGGTAGTGGTGGAATTTTTTTACACCCCACACCAGACTGAGGGCCTCCCTGTCGACTTGCGCATAGTTTCTTTCGGCTGTAGTTAACGACCTTGAGGCAAATGCTATTGGCCTCTTCATCCCGTTGGGAAATTTGTGTGACAACACTGCCCCTATACCGTACGGGGAGGCGTCACATGCCAACCTCATTGGCATTTTTGGGTCAAAGTGTGCGAGCACTTCCTTTGATGTAATGAGTTGTTTACCCTTTTTAAAAGCAGCCTCACACGCTTCGTCCCAATTCCAGGAGACTCCCTTTTGTAGCAATGAATTTAGTGGATGTAAAATGGACGATAAGTTCGGGAGGAACTTATGGTAATAGTTTATAAGGCCTAAGAATGGTCGTAACTGAGATACATTCTCAGGGGGCGGGGCCTTCACTACTGCCTCGATCTTTTCCGGGGACTTATGCAGGCCTTCCTTATCTATAATGTGACCACAGTATGAGATACGTTCCTGGAAAAACTCACATTTCTGCTTGTTCGCCCTGAGTCCGTATTGTTGTAACCGCAGAAGTACTCGCTCCAGGTGAGCGAGGTGGTCGTTATCCATTTGTCCTGTCACCAGGATGTCATCCAGGTAGCATTGCGTTCCTGGAATGCCCTGTAGGACCTGTTCCATGGTCCTCTGCCATATTGCTGGGGCGGACGCCACACCAAATACCAGGCGATTGTACTGGTACAATCCCTTGTGTGTGTTAATCGTTAGGAGCTTTTTCAAGTCCTGCTCCACCTCCATCTGTAAATAAGCTTGACAAAGGTCAATCTTCGTAAAGTGTCTACCCCCAGCTAACGATGCGAATATGTCCTCTATCCGCGGCAGCGGATACTGTACCGTGTGCAGGACTGGGTTAATAGTTATCTTAAAATCCCCGCAAATGCGAATCTTCTTTGGTTCCCCCGGTGTGTTATTTGCAGATTTCTTTATAACTGGGATGATGGGCATGGCCCACTCGCTCCATTCAATCTTTGTAAGGACACCTGCACTCTCTAAGGCATCCAGTTCTGCTTCCACCGCTGGCCGAATGGCATAAGGCACCGGTCTGGCCTTACAAAACTTGGGGTTTGCGTCTTGAGCAATAGTTATTTTTGCTTTAATGTCCTTTAAGGTCCCCAGCCCTTGTTGGAACACCTCTGGTGTTTTTGCCAATAGTTTCGACAACCTGCTTGTAATGGTTGTATCATCCGTGGTGGTCTCTACTTTTAACTCGTGTATCGACTTCCAGTCGAAATGGATTTTTCTTATCCATTCCCTACCCAAAAGTGATGGTCCACCGTTTGGTAGGACGTATAAATAAAGTCCTGGCACTTTTCTGCCATTGTATTTAACTGTTACTTGCATTTTTCCCTTCGGGTAAACTTTTTGTCCCGTATATGTTTTTAATTTAATTTCCGTATCCTTTAAGGGAATGCGTTTGAACAGCCTGTTATAATCTTGTTCATTAATTACTGATAGGGCTGAACCCGTGTCCAGCTCCATATTAACCTCGACGTCTGCTACCTTCATTTTAACCCACATTGTGCTGTGGTCCTCCGTTTTGTCTACACCATATAACTTGAGACATCCCAGACCTTTAGGCTCTGCTTTTGTGCCTTCCTGTGACTCATCTGAGCTACTGTCAGACATCTTATGTATTTTTGTCCTTGCCTTGGTACTGCTCGGATTGCCCCCACGATTGGGTTTCGTACCAGACCGACAAACTTTCGCTATATGCCCCTTTTTCCCACACTGCCGGCATATTTTATCATGAAACCAACAATTACTTTGGTCGTGGGTGGTTTTGCCACAACGGTAGCATTTACCTTTGTGAAATGTCACCTCATGGGTGTCATAGCCAGTTGTGTTTTGTTGTATTTGAGCAGCACCCTGTGCTGCTGCTTCGTGGTCCGATGCTATTTCAATCGCCTGATCTAGGCTGAGCTGTTTCTTGGCTAGCAACCGTTTACGTGTATTCTCATTTAACATGCCACAGACAAATCTGTCTCTGATCGCGTCCGCCAATATGGCTCCAAACTAGCAATGTTTGGACAACCTTCTGAGCTCAGCTAAATAGGCTGCCTACGACTCATCATTCCTTTGGTCGCGTCTGTAGAAGCGGTACCTTTCCGCTATAAATGGTGGCTTAGGGTTTAAATGTTCCCTTAACGTATCAACAATTTGGGCGTACGTTTTGTCTGCTGGCTTTTCTGGAGTAAGAAGATTCCTCAGCAGACCGTATGTTTTTGCCCCCATAAAATTTAATAAGGTTACTACCTTTTGGCCATCTTCCACCTTGTTTACTATGCAATAAAGTTCATGCCTTTTGATATAGGCATCCTACTCTTCTGTGTCCTCAACAAATGCTGGCAACCAACCTTCTTTAGCCATTTTAAACTTTTGAAGAGAAAAAAAAAACGTTTCCCGCTTTCTCCCTCTGCTGTCAACGACCTCTCTCCAGCGTCGTTATTTTTGGCCCTTGCAGCTCCCGTTCCCGGGAAGGATTTCAGTTTACCTGGCCTTGGGTGGACTTTTGCCCCGTGGCTGGAGCGCCGGTTCAGCCTCTTCTTTCTCGCTTCGTTGCTGCCGCTCCTCCCAAACCCGGAGTGCTGGGCGGCCTCCTTCGGCCGACGCTGGACTCTGCAGGCTGGCTGGTAAGAAGCCTCTCTCCTTCTCTCTCCGTACTGCTACTGTTCCTTTGTTGCACCGTGTACTGGTGAGTTCGAACCTTACTCGTTGCCAGTATAAAGTATGTGTCTATACTTAATGCAATAATGACGAGACAGCTTGGAAGATTCAACGTAGGTCTTTACTTAATACCAACAGGCGGGAAACTGAGGGGAGATCAGTACCCACAGTACTATTTATACCCCTATGGCCAGGAGTGGTACTACGGTATCACTACGCCCTACAAAGTAGTGCTGCCCTGGCCATAGGTTTAAAGTAACATACCTATTACATACACAACACACACTAAATGCTGATCCGTGTTCCTGCACACACAACGTGGATCCCTGTTCATGCACACACAATGCTGATCCGTGTTCCTGCGCACACAACGCTGATCCCTGTTCCTGCACACACAACGCTGATCCCTGTTCCTGCACACACAATGCTGATTCATGTTCCTGCACACTCAACTCTGATCTGTGTTCCTGCACACACAATGCTGATCCATGTTCCTGCACACACAACGCTGATCCATGTTCCTGTACACACAATGCTGATCCATGTTCCCGCACATACAATGCTGATCTGTGTTCCTGCGCACACAACGTTGATCCGTGTTCCTGCACACACAACACTGATCCGTGTTCCTGCACACACAATGCTGATCCATGTTCCTGCACACACAACGCTGATCCCTGTTCATGCACATACAAGGCTGATCCATGTTCCTGCACACACAATGCTGATCCATGTTCCTGCACACACAATGCTGATCCATGTTCCTGCACACACAACGCTGATCCGTGTTCCTGCACACTCAATGCTGATCTGTGTTCCTGCACACATAATGCTGATCTGTGTTCCTGTGCACACAACGTTGATCCGTGTTCCTGCACACACAATGCTGATCCATGTTCCTGCACACACAACGCTGATCCATGTTCCTGCACACACAATGCTGATCCCTGTTCATGCACACACAAGGCTGATCCATGTTCCTGCACACACAATGCTGATCCATGTTCCTGCACACACAACGCTGATCCGTGTTCCTGCACACTCAATGCTGGTCTGTGTTCCTGCACACAAAACGCTGATCCGTATTCCTGCACACACAATACTGATTCATGTTCCTGCACACTCAACGCTGATCTGTGTTCCTGCACACACAACGCTGATCCATGTTCCTGTACACACAATGCTGATCCGTGTTCCTGCACACACAATGCTGATCCATGTTCCTGCACACTCAACGCTGATCCATGTTCCTGCACACACAATGCTGATCCGTGTTCCTGTACACACAATGCTGATCCGTGTTCCTGTACACACATTGCTGATCCATGTTCCTGCATAAACAACACTGATCCATGTTCCTGCATACACAACACTGATCCATGTTCCTTGTGATAAATCCATGTCGTGAAACAAGGAACTCAAAGAGGTGAGATATTAGAATTAGTCCGTGTACTTTATTAAACAACTGCGTAACAAAACATACAGGTCTGCATGCTTCCATTCCACCTTTGCTGACCTTTGCTCCCTAACCAGTAGCAGCACTAGCTACAGCACCACCTGGTGGATAACCTTAATCATAACATCCCAGATTACTATATTCCTCCTCCCTTAAGATTTCAGTATGAATTCCTAACAAACAACCATTCCTAAAGGACACATAAGAAGTCTCCATTCACTATGTTTAATACTTGATGAATCTAACTGGTCAGTACCAATCTCTCTGGTGGCTTGCGAGTCCTTTGTGAACGTCAAACAGTAAAGTCCCTGCTTGTTTGTGGTGAAGCCACCAGCTGCTCCTGCGCAGTGCTCAGTGTATCTGACTCTGCAACGATGGTTTCCTCTTGACGAAGGGGTTCCTGTGGAATTGTCTCTGTCCCTGGTGGTGGCACCACAGATGCACTTGGATAACTGGGGGCAAACCTGTCCTCAGCCATTGCATCTGGAACCTCGATTTCCCATTGTCTGGTAAGTATCTGATCTACATGTCTGCGTACTACCCTACCATCTCCCACCATGACCTTGCATGATACTGGACCTGTCATTGAGTCTATGAAGCCAGGAATCCACTTTGGTCCATAACTGAAATTCCTGGTAAGGACCGCATCTCCTTCTCCAAAACTTCGGCTCTTTGTTCTTTTGTCATGGTTCTCTTTTTGTTTGTTTTGTCTGTTTTCCATTTTCCTTTTTAGGTCTGGGTGGACAAGGTCAAGAGTGGAGCATAGTCTATGACCTAATAACATCTCAGCAGGAGAGAGTCCTGTGGTGGATTGAGGTGTTATTCTGTAGCTGAACAGAACCCGTGAGACTTTGGCTGCTAAACTCCCTTCTGCACTTTTTTTTATCATCTCTTTAAATGTTTGTATGGCTCTCTCTGCATGTCCATTTGAGGATGGATAATATGGAGCTGAGGTCACCTGCACTATGCCATTGTTTCTCAAGAACTCTTTTGTCTCTGTACTCACAAAATAAGTGGCATTGTCACTTACCATGACCTCCGGTAGCCCTTGATTACTGAAGCTCTGACACAGGCAGTCTATAGTAGTAGCGGAAGAAGCAGAATTAACAGGATAAACATCCATCCATTTGGAATGTGCATCAATGATTTATGAAGAACATCTTCCCCATGAATGGACCCGCATAATCTAAGTGCAATCTTCTCCATGGTTTATCCGGCCACTCCCAGGGGTGGAGAGGAGCCGCTGCTGGTGCCTTCCTGTATACCTGACAAGTGCTGCATGTCTTGACTAGATTTTCTATCTCCTCATCTAGCTTTGGCCACCACAAGTAACTCCTAGCCAAGGCTTTCATACGCGAGACCCCAGGATGACACTGATGTAGTTGCTCTAAGATAGACTGTCGTGCTGTCTGTGAAATAATCACTCATGCTCCCTACAACACGCAACCATCCTACACACTCAGCTCTGTTTTCCTGACACTGTAGGGTGTGAAGTCAGTCCCTTCCGGATGCTGTGGCCATCCACTCACCACATATTCTCGAACTCTAGACAGTACTGGATCTTTACCTATCCATGTTCTTACTTGCTCTGCAGTCACAAGTGCCGTGTCAGTGTCCCCCAACATCAAAACTCTGTCCTCTGGAGCTGCAAGGATAGGTGTGCCTGGCAGTGGAAGATGGCTCAAGGCATCTGCGTTCCCATGGTACTTGCCCGCCTTGTAGACAATGACATACTCATATGCCCTCAACGTCACTGCCCACCTCTGGATCCGGGGTGACACCATCTGTGGAACTGCTTTCATTTCATTGAAATGAGAGAGAAGAGGTTTATGATTGGTGCATATGGTGAACTTCCTGCCATATATGTACTTGTGGAACCTCTGTAACCCAAACATTACTGCTAACCCCTCTTTGTCTAACTGGGAATAGTTTTTTTCCGCTGGTGATAGAGTTCGGGACATAAACCCTATTGGTCTTTCAGTTCCATCTTCCATGTGGTGTGAAAGAACTGCCTCCACCCTGTAAGGTGAAGCGTCGCAAGAGAGAATGATGTCTTTCTCTTCATTGTAGTGAACCAGCACATCCGACGACAGCATCAGTTTCTTGGACGGTTCAAATGAAACCCCCTGCTCCTCTCCCCACTGCCACTGTGTCTCCTTGTGCAGTAGTTTGTGAAGAGGTGCTAACACTGTTGACAAGTTTGGTAAAAACCTGTTACAATAGTTCAGCAGTCCCAGGTAAGCTTTTAACTCAGCCACATTGGTCGGAGCAGGGGCGTCCTGCAGTGCTTGTACCTTCTCCTTGAGTGGATGGAGCACGGTGGCGTCCACTCTGTGTCCCAGGAACACTGCCTCCTTCCCCAGGAAAGTGCACTTACTCCTCTTGAGCCATAACCCTGCCCTCTCCAATCTCTGCAGTACCTCTCTCAGAGTGCTCAGATGCTCCTGGTCGGTTCTTCCCGTCACCAGAATGTCATCCAGATAGATGGAAACATGTGGAATCCCTTGCAGTACACCTTCGATTGTCCTCTGGAAGATAGCTGGACTAGATGAGACACCAAATGGTAAGCGGTTATATGTAAACAAGCCCTTGTGTGTATTTATGGTAACGTGCTTCTTTGATTCATCATCCAGTGTAATCTGCAAGTATGCATGACTCATATCCAACTTTGTGAATTTCTTTCCTCCAGCCAGGTTTGCAAAGAGATCCTTTGTTTTGGGAATAGGATACTGCTCTAGTTTGGACACCCAATTGACTGTCAATTTATAATCTCCACAGAGCCTTACCGAATTGTCCAGTTTTAGAACAGGTACTATGGGAGCTGCCCATTCTGAACATTTCATTGGCTCCAGTATGTTCTCTCTCAATAGACGGTCAAGCTCACCCTCTACCTTTGGTTTCATGGCATAAGGCACAGGTCATTGTTTAAAAAACCTTGGCGGTGCCTCCTTGTCTACATAAATCTTAGCTGGGGGGCCATTAAATGTGCCAAGTTCCTCCTTGAACATATTCTCATGTTCACTCAACACTTCTTGCAAAGTCAGCTGTTTGCCCTCATCTATTTGATTTACTGCTCCCCAGTCTAATTTAAGTTCTTTTATCCAGCCCCGACCTAACAGGTTTGGTCCGGTACCCGATACTATAACTACAGGTAGCTGTTCCACTGTGTCTCTGTGTTGCATAGTTACATTAGCTACACCTAATGTCGCTACTCATTCACCTGTATATGTTTTAAGATGCAGAGAGCAAGACTTTAACTCTGGAACTTTTGCACGGTTCTCCAATTTTGAGTACTCTGCCCTGTTCATTATGGTTACACCGCACCCTGTATCAACTTCAAAGTTCACCTTAGAGTCATTTACTGTCAGTTGCAATGTGATAGAAGCCACTTTTGGAATGTTCTCTAACAATGCTATATATTATGAACATGTCCTCTTCTTCTTCAGCTTCCCCACTGATGTGGTGTGCTCCATGTTTTTTCACTTCTCTTCCTTGGTTTTCCTCCACAGGTGATTTTGCCCTCCATGCTCATTTTATGTGTCCTTGTTTCCCACACTTGTGGCACTTTTCCTCCAGAAACCGGCATTCACTCGCCAGGTGATCGCCCTTGCATCTATAACATGCCTTCATATGCTCATGTTGTGGTTTCTGACACATGTTTAACTTGTGCACAATAATCTGACCTGCGACTAGCATTAGCCCTGTCTGAACCCTATATTTCTTTTACATCTCGGTTCGCTGTCTCTATGGCTTGAGCAAGTTCCAATGCTTTTTCATAAGTAAGCCCAGTCTCGGATAATAATCTACACTGCATTCGGTCGTCCATTATTCCACAAACTAGCCTATCTCTCAGCATTTCCTTCAGGTTGTTCCCATAATTGCAATCTTGTGCTAATTTACGCAACACCGCTACATAGTCCATTACACTCTCTTCCTCTTTTCTGTTCCTTGAATTAAAATTGAACCGCTGTACATTCTCACGAGGCTTAGGGTTGAAATGTTCTTTTAGCAAGGCCACTAATTCAACAATTGATTTGTCTCCAGGCTTTTCAGGACTGAGCAGATTCTTCATCAAACTGTAGGTTTGGCTTCCCACTGAACTAAGCAGAATGGCTTTCCTTTTTCCGACATCATTTATTTCATTTGCTTCAAAGAAATAACCCAACACTTCACAGTATTCCTCCCAGGTTTGTTCTTGAATATCAAAAGCGGAGACCGTTCCTACCGTGGCAGCCATGCTCTCGTCCAATTTGTAGCTAACTTTAACTTGTGAGTTTTTTTTTTAAAGTCCCATTAGACGTCTCTTCTTTATTCAGTGTCCTTTTACCTCATTGCCAAATGTGATAAATCCATGTAGTGAAACAAGGAACTCGAAGAGGCGAGATATTAGAATTAGTCTGTGTACTTTATTAAACAACTGCGTAACAAAAGGATGGCTAAAGTGAACATTGGTCCCTTAGAGGATGAGACCGGGAAATTAGTGGTGGGAAACATGGAGATGGCAAAAACGCTGAACCAATATTTTGTATCAGTCTTTACAGTAGAGGATACTAATAATATCCTAACACTGGACAAACAGGAGGCTATGGGGGGGAGGAGCTAAACATGATAAAAATCACTAAGGAGGTGGTACTCGGTAAAATAATGGGACTTAAGGCGGATAAATCCCCCGGACCTGATGGCTTACATCCTAGGGTCTTGAGAGAAGTAGCAGTAGGGATCGTGGATGCATTGGTGATTATTTTCCAAAACTCCCTGGACTCAGAAAAGGTCCCAGTAGATTGGAAAATTGCTAATGTAACACCCGTATTTAAAAAGGGAAGTAGACAAAGGGCTGGAAACTATAGACCAGTTAGCCTGACATCTGTGGTTGGTAAAATGTTGGAGTCCATTATTAAGGAAACAGTAACAGGGCATTTGGATAAACATAATTTAATAGGACAGAGTCAGCATGGTTTTGTGAAGGGGAAGTCATGTTTGACAAATTTGCTCGAATTTTTTGAGGACGTAACATACAGGGTGGATTATGGGGAACCAGTGGATGTGGTGTATTTGGACTTCCAAAAGGCATTTGACAAGGTGCCACACAAAAGATTACTGACCAAGATAAAAAATCACAGAATTGGGGGTAATATACTGGCACGGGTGGAAGATTGGCTATCTAACAGAAAACAAAGAGTTGGGATAAATGGTTCATTCTCGGGCTGGCAATCAGTAACTAGTGGTGTTCCGCAGGGGTCAGTGCTAGGACCCCAACTCTTTACAATCTATATTAATGATTTGGAGGAAGGGACCGAGTGCAACATATCCAAGTTTGCCAATGATACAAAGGTGGGAGGGAAAGCAGTGAGTGAGGAGGACATAAAAAACCTGCAAAAGGACATAGACAGGCTAAGTGAGTGGGCAGAGACTTGGCAGATGAAATATAATACTGGAAAGTGTGAGGTTATGCTCTTTGGCGGAAAAAAATCAAAGAGCAAGTTATTATCTAAATGGAGAGAAACTGCAAAGTGCTACAGTACAAAGGGATCTGGGGGTCCTGGTGCATGAAACACAAAAAGTTAGTATGCAGGTGCAGCAGGTGATCAGGAAGGCCAATGGAATCTTGGCTTTCATTGCAAGGGGGATGGAGTATAAAAACAGGGAAGTCTTGCTGCAGTTATACAGGGTATTGGTGAGGCCACACCTGGAATACTGCATGCAGTTTTGGTTTCCATATTTAAGAAAAGATATACTTGCTCTCGAGGCAGTTCAGAGAAGGTTCACTCGGTTGATTCCGGAGAAGAGGGGGTTGACGTATGCGGAAAGGTTAAGTAGGTTGGGCCTCTACTCATTGGAGTTCAGAAGAATGAGAGGCGATGTTATCGAAACATATAAGATTGTGAGGGGGCTTGATCGGGTGGATTCGGTGAGGATGTTTCCACTGATGGGTGAGACTAGAACTAGGGGGCATAATCTTAGAATAAGGGGCTGCCGTTTCAAAACTGAGATGAGGAGAAACTTCTTCACTCAGAAGGTAGTAAATTTATGGAATTTGCTACCCCAGAGAGCTGTGGAAGCTGCAACATTAAATACATTTAAAACGGATATAGACAGTGTAGTGTCTGTAACCTGTACCACCTTAAGAGGATACCTTAAGGTGATGGACTACTTTTTGATGGCTCCTGTACATTGTAGTACCGGTGGTGACCACACCGGTATATAAACCCTGCGGAGCAAAGTGTATCCCAGTTCAGCCCTGACCCTCAATCACTAAAGACCTGTTTACTTACTTCTGTAGTCTGTGTCCTGTTATTCAGTATAACTGCAATTGAAACCACAGACTCAACAGTGGCGACGAGTCTGATCTTACCTTGCAGCAGTTTTGCATCAAAGGAAGCTTCGTCCTCAGGAACGGGCGTCGAAAAAGGGCACCCACCCTCAACATCCTGCATCACACGGGAGGCCATCGGAAACCCGGATTGGTTTGCTGACCATGAAGTCAAGCATCAGTGAGCATCCCTGCTACGACAGCGGCGGGTAAGCCCAATCGAGCGACACGGGGGGGAAGTCGGCCGAGTTGTCAGTGGGAGAAGGGGAGGGAAAATGACGAAAAGGGCGGAGAACACGACCGCAGCCGGTGTCAGGGGCGGGGCTGCAATCGGGACAGAGACACGCAGCAGCCAGAAAAGCGTTTATGGCCACAAGGACCGCGGGAGCGGCGGGGGAACAAGAGCAGCAACGCAGGGGAAAATAAAGGACCGCTGGGAGGCGTGGACGGCAACAGCGCGGGAATCGCCATTTTGAGTCGGCGGGGGAAGAAGACAAGCGCGGGAAAAGCCGCCAAGCACGGGAAAAGCCGCCATCTTGGAAAAAAAAAAAAATAATAATAATATCCAAAGGGGAAGGAGAAACTCAGCAAGGATGCCAAAAACGGGCAACATCACTGCTTTTGATAACGATGTGGAAGATTGGGCCACTTATGTGGAACGCATCGAAGTTTACTGTGCAACGAATGAGGTACCGGAGGATAAGAAAGCACTAACCCTATTAAACTCAATGGGTGCGAAGACGTACGGGTTATTAAGGAACCTTGAAACACCAGACAAACCGGTAGGGAAGAGTTTCGCGGATATTGTTACTATCCTGCAGGAGCATTTAAACCCCACGCCGCTGCTGATAGCGGAACGATTTAAATTCTACAAAAGAATTCAACTTAAAGAAGAAAGCAACGCTGAATTCCTAACAGAACTGCGCAAGTTATCAAAGTACTGCCAGTTCGGAACAGGACTAGCAGACGCACTGAGAGATAAGTTTGTGTGTGGGCTCCTAAGGGAAGGAACCCAGAAGCGACTGCTAGAGGAAAAGGACCTTACGCTGGACAAAGCTTTCAGCATTGCAGCATCCCACGAGGCAGCAGCACGGGGCACTGCAGAGATACAGCAAAGGCCATTGGAATTCAGCACCAATGAAATGGCATTGGGCACAGTAAAGTGCTATCGTTGTGGAAGGACAATGCATGACCAGAACCAGTGCTGGTTCAAAGATAAAGAATGCAGGCAATGTGGCAAACTTGGTCACATAGCGAGAGTATGCCGGTCTGGAAAGAAGACCAGCAGCAAAAAGTCACCGCAGGAGAAGTACAAAAAAGTACACAAGGTGGCAGAGAACAGTTCGGATGAACAGAAGACGATTCAGACTCCAGCAGTAAGCAACTGGGTTGTCTGAAAATACATAATGTGGGTAACACAGCAGACCACCAAACTATCTGGGTCATGCTTCGGATTGCAGGGGTCCAAGTGAAGATGGAATTGGACACTGGGTCGGCATTAACGGTCATGAATAAGCATGATTACAAAAGGTTATTCTCGCACATTCCCCTGAGGGATACGGAGATTGTATTGAAAACATACACGGGGCAAATAGTATACCCCAAAGGAAAGATAAAAGTAAACGTGGTCTACAATGGTAAAGAAAGTCAGAAAATGGACTTGTATGTGTTACCTGATGGAGGTCCGCCACTACTGGGACGGGAATGGATCCGGAGAATAAATGTGGACTGGCATTCCATACAAGCACTGACTGTAGATGCCTGTAAGGAGGACGACGTCAAACCTAAATGACTGTCAAAAATCTTAGATGATGCTAAGGAGGTGTTCCAACAGGGACTTGGAACACTGAAAGGAATTACGGCAACCATCAAGGTTGAAGAACATGCAAACCCAAAAATTTTCAAAGCCAGACTGGTGCCTTATACGATACGACCTGCTGTGGAAGCAGAGCTGGAAGGGCTAGAACATTCAGGGGTACTGTCCAAGGTGGACTGGAGCGAATGGGCTACACCCATTGTTCCTGTCATGAAGTGTTCGTTGAGCAACAAGCTGGGGGAACCTGGGAAGGTTCGCATCTGTGGCGATTTCAAGATCACTGTTAATCCGGTTCTTCACACGGTGCAATATCCGCTTCCGCAGATTGAAGATATCTTCGCTTCGCTGTCTGGCGGGAAACACTTCACTAAGATAGACCTGGCGCAGGAGTACCTACAGATGGAAGTTGATGAAGCGTCACGTCAGTATCTCACGATCAACACGCATAAGGGCTTATATCGGTACAATAGACTGATTTTTGGAGTGGCATCGGCTCCAGCGATTTGGCAAAAGGCCATGGAGTAGGTATTGCAGGGAATTCCAGGCACACAATGCTACCTGGATGACATCCTGATTACAGGAGATAACGATAAGGATCACCTCGCGAATTTGGAGCAGACGCTCATCAGATTGAAAGAATATGGGCTCAGAGTTAATCGCAAGAAATGCGAGTTCTTTCAAAAGCGAATCTCGTACTGCGGCCACGTCATTGACCAGGAGGGGCTCCATAAGTCACCTGACAAGATCGAAGCTGTGGTAAAAGCTCCTGCACCGGAAAATGTATCCCAGTTGAGGTCGTTCCTCGGGTTGGTTAACTATTACCACAAGTTTCTTCCAAATTTATCCACGGTGTTACACCCGCTAAACACTCTTTTGCAAATGGGAATACCATGGAAGTGGAGCGATGATTGTAAGCGGGCTTTTCAAAAGAGCAAGGCACTGATCACCTCTAAGGAAGTGTTGGCTCACTTTAACCCAACACTGCCTATTCGCTTAGCTTGTGATGCTTCTCCATATGGTATCGGGGCAGTGCTCTCACATAAGTTTCCAGATGGCTCGGAAAGGCCAGTCGCTTTCGCATCCAGATCATTGACCTCCGCTGAGCGCAACTATGCTCAGATAGATAGGGAGGCTCTCAGCCTCGTGTGGGGAGTTAAGAAATTTAACCATTACCTGCAAGGCCAAAAGTTTACGCTGCTGACAGATCACCAGCCGTTGGTTTCCATTTTCAACCCTAAGAAGGGTGTTCCGTTAATGACAGTGCAGAGGCTTCAGAGATGGTCCCTTTTCCTAGGGGCACATCAATATGATATTGAATTCAAAGGTACAAAGCAACATGGTAATGCTGATGGGCTGTCGCGATTGCCACTACCTACAGCGGAAGAGGCACCGGCAGTTGACCCTATCGAGATATTTCACTCGACCATCATCGAATGCTTACCAGTCACCAATGCGGGTATTGAGAGAGAGACCCGAAATGACCCGACACTGTCTCGGGTCTACGACTTGACAGTGAAGGGATGACCAGCACATGGCGAACCACTGTTACCAGCATTCTCGGCCAGACGAGAACAGCTGTCTGTATGTCAAGGAACATTGATGTTTGGAACAAGGGTGATTATTCCTCCAAAATTAAGAGAGAGAGTTCTGAAAGAATTGCACGAAGGTCATCTGGGGGGAGTCAAGATGAAAAGCCTTGCTAGGGCTTATGTGTGGTGGCCAGGTATCAACAAACAAATAGAGGATCTGACTAAAAGCTGCTCAGGGTGCCAAAAAGTTCAAAACGCACCTCCAATTGCACCGCTGCATCCGTGGGAATGGCCTTCAGCCCCATGGCAACGTGTGCATATCGACTTTGCAGGTCCATTCATGGATTCCATGTTTTTGGTAGCAGTAGACGCACATTCTAAATGGCCAGAAGTGATGAAGATGTCGACCACTACCTCTGAGAAGACGATCGCAGTTCTAAGAACCATATTTGCAAGGAATGGGTTGCCGGAGCAAATATGTTCAGACAACGGACCACAGTTCGTGTCAGAAGAATTCCAGAAATTCATGAAAAAGAATGGGGTGAAACATTATACATCTGCCCCATATCATCCGGCTACAAATGGGTTGGCCGAGAGATTTGTACAAACGTTCAAAAAGGCGATAAAGGCCATGAGTGAAGACCATATTCCACTACAACACAAGGTGGACAATTTCCTGATGGCGTATCGAAACGCCACGCATGCAGTGACAAATCAAAGCCCTGCCATAATGTTCTATAACAGAAGGTTGCGGTCCCGGTTGGATTTGTTAAAACCCAATGTGCGAAGGGAAGTCGAAAACAAGCAATTTCAGCACGTAAATAACAAGGCCACTCGGAGTTTCGAAATAGGACAACCAGTGTTGGCCAGGGACTATAGGAATGATAAATGGCAATCCGGAACAATTCGTGCACGACAAGGACCCTTGATGTACACGGTAGACGTTGGAGAGAACGTAATACGATGTCATGCTGACCAACTTGTGGAATCGAGAACAAGGGTCGACCCCATGTCTACGGCAGAGACACCAGTTGAAGAACTTATTGAGCCTGTAGCATCTACCTCAGACGAACGTACCTGATGATGTTCAATCCATAGGAGATCAAGTGGATGAGTCACCCCAGCAACGAGAACCAGAGACCCCTGAAAGGCGTTATCCGGCCCGGATCAGGAGGCCTCCTCAGAGACTGAATCTTTGAACAGTTTGTGTGTAAATTGTACATATGTTATCCATGTTATGTTTAATTTGGGGTGTACACTGTTAAGCTAAAAGGGGAGGAATTGTAGTGCATGTAACCTGTACCACCTTAAGAGGATACCGTAAGGTGAGGGACTACTTTTTGATGGCTCCTGTACATTGTAGTACCGGTGGTGACCACACCGGTATATAAACCCTGCGGAGCAAAGTGTATCCCAGTTCAGCCCTGACCCTCAATCACTAAAGACCTGTTTACATACTTCTGTAGTCTGTGTCCTGTTATTCAGTATAACTGCAATTGAAACCACAGACTCAACAGACAGTTACCTAGCAGATAAGGGAATTAGGGGTTACGGGGAGAGGGCAGGGAAGTGGACGTGAGTCTAGGTTCGGATCAGCCATGATCCTATTGAATGGCGGAGCAGGCCCAAGGGCCCGTATGGCCTACTCCTGCTCCTACTTCTTATTAAAACATACAGGTCTGCATGCTTCCATTCTGCCTTTGCTGACCTTTGCTCCCTAACCAGTAGCAGCACTAGCTACAGCACCACCTGGTGGATAACCTTAACCATAACATCCCAGATTACTATATTCCAGCACACACAAAGCTGATGCGTCTTCCTGTACACACAACGCTGATCCATGTTCCTGCACACACCATGCTGATCCAATTTCCTGTACATACAATGCTGATCCGTGTTCCTGTGCACACAATGCTGATCCATGTTCCTGTACACACAATGTTGATCCGTGTTTCTGCGCACAAAACACTGATCCGTGTTCCTGTGCACACAAACCTGATCCATGTTCCTGTACACACAATGCTGATCCATGGTTCTGCACACAGAATGCTGATTGTGTTCCTGTACACACAATGCTGATACATGTTCCTGCACACACAACGCTGATCCGTGTTCCTGCACAAACAATGCTGTTCCATGTTCCTGCACACACAACGCTGATCCATGTTCCTGGACACACCACACTGGTCCATTCTCCTGCACACACAATGCTGATCCGTGTTCCTGTACAAACAACGCTGATCCGTGTTCCTGCGCACACAACGCTGATTCATGTTCCTGTACACACAACGATGATCCGTGTTCCTGCGTACACAATGCTGATCCGTTATCCTGTACACACAATGCTAATCCGTGTTCCTGCACACAACAACAGTGATCCATATTCCTGCACACACAACGCTAATCCATGTTCCTGTACACACAATGCTGCTCCGTGTTCCTGCAAACACAATGCTGATCCGTGTTCCTCCAGACACAATGCTGATCCGTGTTACTGCACACACAATGCTGATCCCTGTTCCTGCACACACAACGCTGATCCCTGTTCCTGCACACACAATGCTGATCCGTGTTCCTGCACACACAATGCTGATCTGTGTTCCTGCACACACAACGCTGATCCGCGTTCCTGCACATACAATGCTGATCTGAGTTCCTGCACACACAATGCTGATCCGTGTTCCTGTACACACAATGCGGATCTGTGTTTCTGCACACACAACGCTGATCCATGTTCCTGCACACACAATGCTGATCCGTGTTGCTGCACATACAATACTGATCCGTTTTCCTGTATACACAATGCTGACCCGTGTACTTTACACACAATGCTGATCCATGCTCCTGCACACACAACGCTGATTCGTGTTCTTGCACACACAACGCTGATCCATGTTCCTGCACACACAACACTGATCCATTTTCCTGCACACACAATGCTGATCCATGTTCCTGCACACACAACGCTGATCCATTTTCCTGCAAATACAATGCTGATCCATGTTCCTGCACACACAATGCTGATTTGTGTTCCTGTACACACAATGCTGATCCATGTTACTGCACACACAAAGCTGATGCATCTTCCTGTAAACACAACGCTGATCCATGTTCCTGCACACACAAAGCTGATGCATCTTCCTGTAAACACAACGCTGATCACTGTTCCTGCACATAAAATGCTGATACGTGTTCCTGCACACAACGCTGATCCATGTTCCTGAACACACAATGCAGATCCCTGTTCCTGCACACACCATGCTGATCCAATTTCCTGTGCACACAACGCTGATCCGTGTTCCTGTGAACACAACGCTGATCCATGTTCCTTTACACACAATGTTGATCCGTGTTTCAGCACACAAAATGCTGATCCATGTTCCTCCACACACAAACCTGAACCATGTTCCTGTACACACAACGCTGATCCATGTTCCTGCACACAGAACGCTGATTGTGTTCCTGTACACACAACACTGATCCATGTTCCTTCACACACAACGCTGATCCGTGTTCCTGCACAAACAATGCTGATTCATGTTCCTGCACACACAGCACTGATCCATGTTTCTGGACACACAACACTGATCCATGTTCCTGCACACACAATGCTGATCCATACTCATGCACACAACAACAGTGATCTGTGTTCCTGCACACACAACGCTAATCCACGTTCCAGTACACACAATGCTGATCCGTGTTCCTGCACACACAACGCTGATCCATGTTCCTGCACACACAATGCTGATCTGTGCTCCTGCACACACAACGCTGATCCCTGTTCCTGCACACAAAACACTGATCACTGTTCCTGCACATACAACGCTGTTCCGTGTTCCTGCACACACAATGCTGATCCATGTTCCTGCACACACAATGCTGATCCGCGTTCCTGCACACACAATGCGGATCCCTGTTCATGCACACACAATGCTGATCCGTGTTCCTGCAAACACAACGCTGATCCATGTTCGAACACACACAACGCTGATCCCTGTTCATGCACACACAATGCTGATTCATATTCCTCCACACTCAACGCTGATCTGTGTTTCTGCACACACAATGCTGATCCATGTTCCTGGACACAGAATGCTGATCCGTGTTCCTGCAAACACAACACTGATTCATGTTCGAACAAACACAACGCTGATCCCTGTTCATCCACACACAATGCTGATTCATATTCCTGCACACTCAACGTTGATCCATATTCCCGCACACACAACGCTGATCAATGCTCCTGTACGCACAACGCTGATCCGTGTTCCTGCACACTCAATGCTGATCCATGTTCCTGCACACACAATGCTGATCCGTGTTCTTGCACACACAATGCTGATCCGTGTTCCTGTACACACAATGCTGATCCGTGTTCCTGCACACAAAATGCTGATCCATGTTCCTGCACACACAACGCTGATCCATGTTCCAGCACACACAATGCTGATCCATGTTCCTGCAGACACAATGCTGATCCATGTTCCAGCACCTACAATGCTGATCCATGTTCCTGCACACTCAACGCTGATCCGTGTTCCTGCACACACAACTCTGATCCGTGTTCCTGCACACTCAACTCTGATCCGTGTTCCTGCGCATACAACGCTGATCCTTGTTCCCGCACACACAACGCTGATCCATGTTCCTGCACACACAATGCTGATCCGTCTTCCTGCACACACAATGCTGATCCATGTTCTTTTACACACAATGCTGATCCTTGTCCCTGTACACACAAAGCTAATCCTTGTTCCTGCACACACAACGCTGATCCATGTTCCTGCACACACAATGCTGATCCATCTTCCTGTACACACAATGCTGATCCATGTTCCTGCACACACAATGCTGATCCATCTTCCTGTACACACAATGCTGATCCATGTTCCTGTGCACACAACGCTGATCCTTGTTCCTGTACACACAACGCTGATCCATGTTCCTGCACACACAACGCTAATCCGTGTTCCTGTACACACAAAGCTAATCCTTGTTCCTGCACACACAACGCTGATCCATGTTCCTGCACACACAATGCTGATCTGTCTTCCTGCACACACAAAGCTAATCCTTGTTCCTGCACACACAACGCTGATCCATGTTCCTGCACACACAATGCTGATCCATCTTCCTGTACACACAATGCTGATCCATGTTCCTGCACACACAATGCTGATCCATCTTCCTGTACACACAATGCTGATCCATGTTCCTTTACACACAACGCTAATCCGTGTTCCTGTACACACAATGCAAATCCCTGTTCCTGTACACACAACACTGATCCATGTTCCTGCGGACACAACGCTGATCCATGTTCCTGCACACACAATGCTGATCCATCTTCCTGTACACACAATGCAAATCCCTGTTCCTGTACACACAACGCTGATCCGTGTTCCTGCGGACACAACGCTGATCCATGTTCCTGCACACACAATGCTGATCCCTGTTCCTACATACACATCGCTGATCCATGTTCCTGCACACACAACGCTGATCCATGTTCCTGCAGACACAATGCTGATCCATGTTCCAGCACCTACAATGCTGATCCGTGTTCCTGCACACTCAACGCTAATCCGTGTTCCTGCGCATACAACTCTGATCCGTGTTCCTGCACACACAATGCTGATCCATGTTCCTGTGCACACAACGCTGATCCTTGTTCCCGCACACACAATGCTGATCCATGTTCCTGCGCATACAACTCTGATCCGTGTTCCTGCACACACAATGCTGATCCATGTTCCTGTGCACACAACGCTGATCCTTGTTCCCGCACACACAATGCTGATCCATGTTCCTGCGCATACAACTCTGATCCGTGTTCCTGCACACACAATGCTGATCCATGTTCCCGCACACACAATGCTGATCCATGTTCCTGCGCATACAACTCTGATCCGTGTTCCTGCACACACAAAGCTAATCCTTGTTCCTGCACACACAACGCTGATCCATGTTCTTTTACACACAACGCTGATCCTTGTTCCTGTACACACAACGCTAATCCGTGTTCCTGTACATACAATGCTGTTCCATGTTCCTGTACACACAACGTTGATCCATGTTCCTGTGCACACAACGCTGATCCTTGTTCCTGCACACACAAAGCTAATCCTTGTTCCTGCACACACAACGCTGATCCATGTTCCTGCACACACAATGCTGATCCGTCTTCCTGCACACACAATGCTGATCCATGTTCCTTTACACACAATGATGATCCATGTTCCTGCACACACAACGCTAATCCGTGTTCCTGTACACACAATGCAAATCCCTGTTCCTGTACACACAACACTGATCCGTGTTCCTGCGGACACAACGCTGATCCATGTTGCTGCACACACAATGCTGATCCCTGTTCCTACATACACATCGCTGATCCATGTTCCTGCACACACAACGCTGATCCATGTTCCTGTACACACAACGCTGATCCGTGTTCCTGCACACGCAATGCTGATCCTTGTTCCTGCGCGCACAATGCTGATCCGCGTTCCTGCACACACAATGCGGATCCCTGTTCATGCACACACAATGCTGATCCGTGTTCCTGCAAACACAACGCTGATCCCTGTTCCTGCACACAAAACACTGATCACTGTTCCTGCACATACAACGCTGTTCCGTGTTCCTGCACACACAATGCTGATCCATGTTCCTGCACACACAATGCTGATCCGCGTTCCTGCACACACAATGCGGATCCCTGTTCATGCACACACAATGCTGATCCGTGTTCCTGCAAACACAACGCTGATCCATGTTCGAACACACACAACGCTGATCCCTGTTCATGCACACACAACGCTGATCCATGTTCCTGGACACAGAATGCTGATCCGTGTTCCTGCAAACACAACACTGATTCATGTTCGAACAAACACAACGCTGATCCCTGTTCATTCACACACAATGCTGATTCATATTCCTGCACACTCAACGTTGATCCATATTCCTGCACACACAACGCTGATCAATGCTCCTGTACGCACAACGCTGATCCGTGTTCCTGCACACTCAATGCTGATCCATGTTCCTGCACACACAATGCTGATCCGTGTTCTTGCACACACAATGCTGATCCGTGTTCCTGTACACACAAAGCTAATCCTTGTTCCTGCACACACAACGCTGATCCATGTTCCTGCACACACAATGCTGATCCGTCTTCCTGCACACACAATGCTGATCCATGTTCTTTTACACACAATGCTGATCCTTGTCCCTGTACACACAAAGCTAATCCTTGTTCCTGCACACACAACGCTAATCCGTGTTCCTGTACATACAATGCTGTTCCATGTTCCTGCACACACAACGCTGATCCATGTTCCTGTGCACACAACGCTGATCCTTGTTCCTGCACACACAAAGCTAATCCTTGTTCCTGCACACACAACGCTGATCCGTGTTCCTGCACACACAACGCTGATCCATGTTCCTGCACACACAATGCTGATCTGTCTTCCTGCACACACAAAGCTAATCCTTGTTCCTGCACACACAACGCTGATCCATGTTCCTGCACACACAATGCTGATCCATCTTCCTGTACACACAATGCTGATCCAGGTTCCTTTACACACACAACGCTAATCCGTGTTCCTGTACACACAATGCAAATCCCTGTTCCTGTACACACAACGCTGATCCATGTTCCTGCGGACACAACGCTGATCCATGTTCCTGCACACACAATGCTGATCCCTGTTCCTACATACACATCGCTGATCCATGTTCCTGCACACACAACGCTGATCCATGTTCCTGCAGACACAATGCTGATCCATGTTCCTGCAGACACAATGCTGATCCATGTTCCAGCACCTACAATGCTGATCCATGTTCCTGCACACTCAACGCTGATCCGTGTTCCTGCGCATACAACGCTGATCCTTGTTCCTGCACACACAACGCTGATCCATGTTCCTGCACACACAATGCTGATCCGTCTTCCTGCACACACAACGCTGATCCATGTTCCTGCACACACAACGCTGATCCATGTTCCTGCACACACAATGCTGATCCGTCTTCCTGCACACACAAAGCTAATCCTTGTTCCTGCACACACAACGCTGATCCATGTTCCTGCACACACAATGCTGATCCGTCTTCCTGCACACACAACGCTGATCCATGTTCCTGCACACACAACGCTGATCCATGTTCCTGCACACACAATGCTGATCCGTCTTCCTGCACACACAATGCTGATCCATGTTCTTTTACACACAACGCTGATCCTTGTTCCTGTACACACAAAGCTAATCCTTGTTCCTGTACACACAACGCTAATCCGTGTTCCTGTACATACAATGCTGATCTGTCTTCCTGCACACACAAAGCTAATCCGTGTTCCTGTACACACAATGCTGTTCCATGTTCCTGTGCACACAATGCTGATCCTTGTTCCTGCACACACAACGCTGATCCATGTTCCTGCACACACAACGCTGATCCATGTTCCTGCACACACAATGCTGATCCTTGTTCCTGCACACACAACGCTAATCCGTGTTCCTGTGCACACAATGCTGATCCTTGTTCCTGTACACACAATGCTGTTCCATGTTCCTGTACACACAACGCTGATCCTTGTTCCTGCACAAACAAATCTAATTCTTGTTCCTGCACACACAATGCAAATCCCTGTTCCTGTACACACAACGCTGATCCGTGTTCCTGTACATACAATGCTGTTCCATGTTCCTGTACACACAACGCTAATCCGTGTTCCTGTACATACAATGCTGTTCCATGTTCCTGTACACACAACGTTGATCCATGTTCCTGCACACACAATGCTGATCCATGTTCCTTTACACAAAATGCTGATCCTTGTTCCTGCACAAACAAATCTAATTCATGTTCCTGTGCACACAACGCTAATCCATGTTCCTGTACACACAATGCTGATCCGTGTTCCTGCGGACACAACGCTGATCCATGTTGCTGCACACACAATGCTGATCCCTGTTCCTACATACACATCGCTGATCCATGTTCCTGCACACACAACGCTGATCCATGTTCCTGTACACACAACGCTGATCCATGTTCCTGCACACACAACGCTGATCCATGTTCCTGTACACACAACGCTGATCCATGTTCCTGTGCACACAATGCTGATCCCTGTTCCTACATACACATCGCTGATCCATGTTCCTGCACACACAACGCTGATCCATGTTCCTGTACACACAACGCTGATCCATGTTCCTGCACACACAACGCTGATCCATGTTCCTGTACACACAACGCTGATCCATGTTCCTGTACACACAACGCTGATCCTTGTTCCTGCACACACAACGCTGATCCGTGTTCCTGCGGACACAATGCTGATCCCTGTTCCTGCAGACACAAGACTGATCCATGCTCCTGCACACACAGTGCTGATCCATGTTCCTGAACACACAACGCAGATCCCTATTCCTGCGCACACCATGCTGATCCATGTTCCTGTACACACAACGCTGATCCGTGTTCCTGTGCACACAACGCTGATCCATGTTCCTGTACATACAATGCTGATCCAGTTTCCTGCACACACAACGCTGGTCCATGTTCCTACACACACAATGCTGACCTGTGTTCCTGCACACACAATGTTGGTCCATGTTCCTGCACAGACAACGCTGATCCATTTTCCTGCACACACAATGCAGATCACTGTTCCTGCACACACAATGCTGGTCCGTGTTCCTGAACACTCAATGATTATCTGTGTTCCTGAACACACAAGGCTGATCCATGTTCCTGCACACACAAGGCTGATCCATGTTCCTGCACATACAATGCTGACCCATGTTCCTGCACACACAATGCTGATCCATGTTCCTGCACACACAGCACTGATCCATGTTCCTGCACACACAACACTGACCTGTCTTCCTGCACACACAACGCTGATCCATTTTCCTGCACACGCCATGGTGATACATCTTCCTGCGCACAAAACGCTGATCCGTGTTCCTGTACACACAACACTGATCCATGTTCCTGCACATCAACGCTGATCCATGTTCCTGCACACACAGCACTGATCCGTGTTCCTGCACACACAATAATGATCACTGTTCTTGCACACACAAGGCTTATCCGTGTTCCTGCACACTCAACACTGATCCATGTTCCTGTACACACAATGCAGATCCCTGTTCCTGTATACACCAGGCTGATCCATGTTCCTGTACACAAACTCTGATCCGTGTTCCTGTGCACACAATGCAGACCCGTGTTCCTGCACATAAAATGCTGATCCGTTTTCCTGTACAAACAACGCTGATCCATGTTCCAGCACAAACAATGCTGATCCATGTGCCTGCACACACCAGGCTGATCCATGTACCTGCACACACAATGCTGATCCATGTGCCTGCACACACCAGGCTGATCCATGTTCCTGCACACACAACGCTGATCTGTGTTCCTGCACACACAACTCTGATACATGTTCCTGCGCACACAAAGCTGATCCATGTTCTGGCACACACAACTCTGAGCCATGTTCCTGCACACACAACGCTGATCCATGTTCCTGCGCCCACAATGCAAATCCCTGTTCCTGTACACACAACGCTGATCCATGTTCCTGCGCCCACAATGCAAATCCCTGTTCCTGTACACACAATGCTGATCCATGTTCCTTTACACACAACACTGATCCATGTTCCTGAACACACAATGCAAATCCCTGTTCCTACACACACATCGCTGATCCATGTTCCTGCACACACAACGCTGATCCATGTTCCTGTACACACATCGCTGATCCCTGTTCCTGCAGACACAAGACTGATCCATGTTCCGGAACACACAACGCAGATCCCTATTCCTGCGCACACCATGCTGATCCATGTTCCTGTACACACAACGCTGATCCGTGTTCCTGTGCACACAACGCTGATCCATGTTCCTGTACACACAATGCTGATCCATGTTCCTGCACACACAGCACTGATCCATGTTCCTGCACACACAATGCTGATCCATGTGCCTGCACACACAATGCTGATCTGTGTTCCTGTACATACAACGCTGATCCATGTTCCTGTATACACAATGTTGATCCGTGTTTCTGCACACAAAAAGCTCATCCATGTTCCTGCACACACAAACCTGATCCATGTTCCTGCACACACAAACCTGATCCGTGATCCTGCACACACAATCCTGATCCGTGTTCCTGCACACTCTACTCTGATCTGTGTTCCTGCACACACAACGCTAATCCGTGTTCCTGTACACACAATGCTGATCCGTGTTCCTGTACACACAACGCTGATCCATGTTCCTTCACACACAACGCTGATCCGTGTTCCTGCACAAACATTGCTGATTCATGTTCCTGCACACACAGCACTGATCCATGTTTCTGGACACACAACACTGATCCATGTTCCTGCACACACAATGCTGATCCATATTCCTGCACACAACAACAGTGATCTGTGTTCCTTCACACACAACGCTAATCCATGTTCCAGTACACACAATGCTGATCCGTGTTCCTGCAAACACAACACTGATCCATGTTCCTGCACACACAATGCTGATCCGTGTTCCTGCACACACAACGTTGATCCCTGTTCCTGCACACACAATGCTGGTCACTGTTCCTGCACATACAACGCTGTTCCGTGTTGCTGCACACACAACGCTGATCCATGTTCCTGCACACACAACGCTGATCCGCGTTCCTGCACACACAATGCGGATCCCTGTTCATGCACACACAATGCTGATCCGTGTTCCTGCAAACACAACGCTGATCCATGTTCGAACACACACAACGCTGATCCCTGTTCATGTACACGCAATGCACATTCATATTCCTGCACACTCAACGCTGATCTGTGTTCCAGCACACACAACGCTGATCCATGTTCCTGGACACAGAATGCTGATCCGTGTTCCTGCAAACACAACGCTGATCCATGTTCGAACAAACACAATGCTGATCCCTGTTCATGCACACACAATGCTGATTCATATTCCTGCACACTCAACGTTGATCCATATTCCTGCACACACAATGCTGATCAATGTTCCTGTACGCACAACGCTGATCTGTGTTCCTGCACACTCAATGCTGATCCATGTTCCTGCACAGACAATGCTGATCCGTGTTCTTGCACACACAATGCTGATCCGTGTTCCTGTACACACAATGCTGATCCGTGTTCCTGCACACACAACACTGATCCGTGTTCCTGCACACACAATGCTGATCCATGTTCCTGCACACACAATGCTGATCCATGTTCCTGCAGACACAATGCTGATCCATGTTCCAGCACATACAATGCTGATCCGTGTTCCTGCACACTCAACGCTGATCCATGTTCCTGCACATACAATGCTGACCCATGTTCCTGCACACACAATGCTGATCCATGTTCCTGCACACACAATGCTGATCCATGTTCCTGCACACACAGCACTGATCCGTGTTCCTGCACACACAATAATGATCTGTGATCCTACACACACAACACTGATCTGTCTTCCTGCACACACAGTGCTGATCCATTTTCCTGCACACGCCATGGTGATACGTCTTCCTGCGCACAAAACGCTGATCCGTGTTCCTGTACACACAACGCTGATCCATGTTCCTGCACATCAACGCTGATTCATGTTCCCGCACACACAACGCAGATTGTGTTCCTGTACACACAACACTGATCCATATTCCTGCACACACAACACTGATCCGTGTTCCTGCACACACAACGCTGATTGTGTTCCTGTACACACAATGCTGATCCATGTTCTGCACAAACAATGCTGATCCGTGTTCCTGCACACACAATGCTGACATGTGTTCCTGCGCACTCAATGCTGATCACTGTTCTTGCACACACAAGGCTTATCCGTGATCCTGCACACTCAACACTGATCCATGTTCCTGAACACACAATGCAGATCCCTGTTCCTGTATACACCAGGCTGATCCATGTTCCTGTACACAAACTCTGATCCGTGTTCCTGTGCACACAACGCTGATTGATGTTCCTGTACACACAATGCAGATCCGTGTTCCTGCACATAAAATGCTGATCCGTGTTCCTGTACAAACAACGCTGATCCATGTGCCTGCACACACCAGGCTGATCCATGTTCCTGCACACACAACACTGATTCGTGTTCCTGCACACACAACGCTGATCGATGTTCATGCAAACACAACGCTGATCTGTGTTCCTGCACACACAACTCTGATACATGTTCCTGCGCACACAAAGCTGATCCATGTTCTGGCACACACAACTCTGATCCATGTTCCTGCGCCCACAATGCAAATCCCTGTTCCTGTACACACAACGCTGATCCATGTTCCTGTGCACACAACGCTGATCCGTGTTCCTGTACACACAACACTGATCCATGTTCCTGAACACACAATGCAAATCCCTGTTCCTGTACACACAACGCTGATCCATGTTCCTGCAGACACAACGCTGGTCCATGTTCCTGCACACACAATGCTGATCCCTGTTCCTACACACACATCGCTGATCCATGTTCCTGCACACACAACGCTGATCCATGTTCCTGTACACACAACGCTGATCCGTGTTCCTGCACACGCAATGCTGATCCTTGTTCCTGCGCGCACAATGCTGATCCCTGTTCCTGCAGACACAAGACTGATCCATGTTCCTGAACACACAACGCAGATCCCTATTCCTGTGCACACCATGCTGATCCATGTTCCTGTACACACAACGCTGATCCGTGTTCCTGTGCACACAACGCTGATCCATGTTCCTGTACACACAATGTTGATCTGTGTATCTGCACACAAAAAGCTCATCCATGTTCCTGCACACACAAACCTGATCCATGTTCCTGTACACACAATGTTGGTCCGTGTGTCTGCACAGAAAAAGCTGATCCATGTTCCTGCACACTCAAACCTGATCCGTGTTCCTACACTCAAAATGCTGATCCATGTTCCTGTACACACAACGCTAATCCGTGTTGCTGCACACAAAATGCTGATCCATGTTCCTGTACACAAAACGCTGATCCATGTTCCTGCACACTCAACGCTGATCGGTGTTCCTGCACACACAACTCTGATCCGTGTTCCTGCACACTCAACGCTAATCCGTGATCCTGTACACACAATGCTAATCCGTGATCCTGTACACACAATGCTGTTCCGTGTTCCTGTACACACAACGCTGATCCATGTTCCTGCGCACACAACGCTGATCCTTGTTCCTGCACACACAATGCTGACCCATGTTCCTGCACACATAATGCTGATCCATGTTCCTGCACACACAATGCTGATCTGTGTTCCTGTACATACAACGCTGATCCATGTTCCTGTACACACAATGTTGATCCGTGTTTCTGCACACAAAAAGCTCATCCATGTTCCTGTACACACAAACCTGATCCATGTTCCTGCACACACAAACCTGATCCGTGTTCCTGTACACACAATGCTGATCCGTGTTCCTGTACACACAACGCTGATCCATCTTCCTTCACACACAACGCTGATCCGTGTTCCTGCACAAACAATGCTGATTCATGTTCCTGCACACACAGCACTGATCCATATTTCTGGACACACAACACTGATCCATGTTCCTGCACACACAATGCTGATCCATATTCCTGCACACAACAACAGTGATCTGTGTTCCTGCACACACAATGCTAATCCATGTTCCAGTACACACAATGCTGATCCGTGTTCCTGCACACACAACACTGATCCATGTTACTGCACACACAATGCTGATCCGTGTTCCTGCACACAAAACGTTGATCCCTGTTCCTGCACACACAATGCTGGTCACTGTTCCTGCACATACAACGCTGTTCCGTGTTCCTGCACACACAACGCTGATCCATGTTCCTGCACACACAACGCTGATCCGCGTTCCTGCACACACAATGCGGATCCCTGTTCATGCACACACAATGCTGATCCATGTTCCTGCAAACACAACGCTGATCCATGTTCGAACACACACAACGCTGATCCCTGTTCATGCACACACAATGCTGATTCATATTCCTGCACACTCAACGCTGATCTGTGTTCCTGCACACACAACGCTGATCCATGTTCCTGGACACAGAATGCTGATCCGTGTTCCTGCAAACACAACGCTGATCCATGTTCGAACAAACACAATGCTGATCCCTGTTCATGCACACACAATGCTGATTCATATTCCTGCACACTCAACGTTGATCCATATTCCTGCACACACAACGCTGATCAATGCTCCTGTACGCACAACGCTGATCTGTGTTCCTGCATACTCAATGCTGATCCATGTTCCTGCACAGACAATGCTGATCCGTGTTCTTGCACACACAATGCTGATCCGTGTTCCTGTACACACAATGCTGATCCGTGTTCCTGCACACACAACACTGATCCGTGTTCCTGCACACACAATGCTGATCCATGTTCCTGCACACACAATGCTGATCCATGTTCCTGCAGACACAATGCTGATCCATGTTCCAGCACATACAATGCTGATCCATGTTCCTGCACACTCAACGCTGATCCGTGTTCCTGCACACACAACTCTGATCCGTGTTCCTGCACACTCAACGCTAATCCGTGTTCCTGTACACACAATGCTGTTCCGTGTTCCTGTACACACAATGCTGTTCCATGTTCCTGCGCACACAAAGCTGATCCTTGTTCTTGCACACACAAGGCTGATCCATGTTCCTGCACATACAATGCTGACCCATGCTCCTGTACACACAATGCTGTTCCATGTTCCTGTACACACAATGCTGTTCCATGTTCCTGCGCACACAAGGCTGATCCATGTTCCTGCACACACAAGGCTGATCCATGTTCCTGCACATACAATGCTGACCCATGTTCCTGCACACACAATGCTGATCCATGTTCCTGCACACACAATGCTGATCCATGTTCCTGCACACACAGCACTGATCCGTGTTCCTGCACACACAATAATGATCTGTGATCCTACACACACAACATTGATCTGTCTGCCTGCACACACAACGCTGATCCATTTTCCTGCACACGCAATGGTGATACGTCTTCCTGCGCACAAAACGCTGATCCGTGTTCCTGTACACACAACGCTGATCCATGTTCCTGCACATCAACGCTGATCCATGTTCCCGCACACACAACGCTGATTGTGTACTGTACACACAACACTGATCCATGTTCCTGCACACACAACACTGATCCGTGTTCCTGCACACACAACGCTGATTGTGTTCCTGTACACACAATGCTGATCCATGTTCTGCACACACAATGCTGATCCGTGTTCCTGCACACACAATGCTGACACGTGTTCCTGCGCACTCAATGCTGATCACTGTTCTTGCACACACAAGGCTTATCCGTGTTCCTGCACACTCAACACTGATCCATGTTCCTGAACAGACAATGCAGATCCCTGTTCCTGTACACACCAGGCTGATCCATGTTCCTGTACACAAACTCTGATCCATGTTCCTGTGCACACAACGCTGATTGGTGTTCCTATACACACAATGCAGATCCGTGTTCCTGCACATAAAATGCTGATCCGTGTTCCTGTACAAACAACGCTGATCCATGTTCCTGCACACACAAACCTGATCCATGTTCCTGTACACACAACGCTGATCCATGTTCCAGCACAAACAATGCTGATTGTGTTCCTGCACACACCAGGCTGATCCATGTACCTGCACACACAACGCTGATCCACGTTCCTGCACACACCAGGCGGATCCATGTTCCTGCACACACAACACTGATTCGTGTTCCTGCAAACACAACGCTGATCGATGTTCATGCAAACACAACGCTGATCTGTGTTCCTGCACACACAACTCTGATACATGTTCCTGCGCACACAAAGCTGATCCATGTTCTGGCACACACAACTCTGCGCCATGTTCCTGCACACACAACGCTGATCCATGTTCCTGCGCCCACAATGCAAATCCCTGTTCCTGTACACACAACGCTGATCCATGTTCCTGTGCATACAACGCTGATCCATGTTCCTGTACACACAACACTGATCCATGTTCCTGAACACACAATGCAAATCCCTGTTCCTGTACACACAACGCTGATCCATGTTCCTGCGGACACAACGCTGGTCCATGTTCCTGCACACACAATGCTGATCCCTGTTCCTACACACACATCGCTGATCCATGTTCCTGCACACACAACGCTGATCCATGTTCCTGTACACACAATGCTGATCCGTGTTCCTGCACACGCAATGCTGATCCTTGTTCCTGCGCGCACAATGCTGACCCCTGTTCCTGCAGACACAAGACTGATCCATGTTCCTGAACACACAACGCAGATCCCTATTCCTGCGCACACCATGCTGATCCATGTTCCTGTACATACAACGCTGATCCGTGTTCCTGTGCACACAACGCTGATCCATGTTCCTGTACACACAATGTTGATCTGTGTATCTGCACACAAAAAGCTCATCCATGTTCCTGCACACACAAACCTGATCCATGTTCCTGTACACACAATGTTGGTCCATGTGTCTGCACAGAAAAAGCTGGTCCATGTTCCTGCACACACAAACCTGATCCGTGTTCCTACACACAAAATGCTGATCCATGTTCCTGTACACACAACGCTAATCCGTGTTGCTGCACACAAAATGCTGATCCATGTTCCTGTACACAAAACGCTGATCCATGTTCCTGCACACTCAACGCTGATCGGTGTTCCTGCACACACAACACTGATCCGTGTTCCTGCACACTCAACGCTAATCCGTGATCCTGTACACACAATGCTGTTCCGTGTTCCTGTACACACAACGCTGATCCATGTTCCTGCGCACACAACGCTGATCCTTGTTCCTGCACACACAATGCTGACCCATGTTCCTGCACACATAATGCTGATCCATGTTCCTGCACACACAATGCTGATCTGTGTTCCTGTACATACAACGCTGATCCATGTTCCTGTACACACAATGTTGATCCGTGTTTCTGCACACAAAAAGCTCATCCATGTTCCTGCACACACAAACCTGATCCATGTTCCTGCACACACAAACCTGATCCGTGATCTGGCACACACAATCCTGATCTGTGTTCCTGCACACTCTACTCTGATCTGTGTTCCTGCACACACAACGCTAACCCGTGTTCCTGTACACACAATGCTGATCCGTGTTCCTGTACACTCAACTCTGATCCATGTTCCTTCACACACAACGCTGATCCGTGTTCCTGCACAAACAATGCTGATTCATGTTCCTGCACACACAGCACTGATCCATGTTTCTGGACACACAACACTGATCCATGTTCCTGCACACACAATGCTGATCCATATTCCTGCACACAACAAGTGATCTGTGTTCCTGCACACACAACGCTAATCCATGTTCCAGTACACACAATGCTGATCCGTGTTCCTGCACACACAACACTGATCCATGTTCCTGCACACACAATGCTGATCCGTGTTCCTGCACACACAACGTTGATCCCTGTTCCTGCACACACAATGCTGGTCACTGCTCCTGCACATACAACGCTGTTCCGTGTTCCTGTACACACAATGCTGTTCCGTGTTCCTGTACAAACAATGCTGTTCCATGTTCCTGCGCACACAATGCTGATCCTTGTTCCTGCACACACAAAGCTAATCCTTGTTCCTGCACACACAACGCTGATCCATGTTCCCACACACACAATGCTGATCCGTCTTCCTGCACACACAACGCTGATCCATGTTCCTGCGCACACAACGCTGATCCTTGTTCCTGCGCACACAATGCTGATCCTTATTCATGCACACACAAAGCTAATCCTTGTTCCTGCACACACAACGCTGATCCATGTTCCTGCACACACAATGCTGATCCGTCTTCCTGCACACACAAAGCTAATCCTTGTTCCTGCACACACAACACTGATCCATGTTCCTGCACACACAATGCTGATCCGTCTTCCTGTACACACAATGCTGATCCATGTTCCTTTACACACAACGCTGATCCTTGCTCCTGCACACACAAAGCTAATCCTTGTTCCTGCACACACAACGCTAATCCGTGTTCCTGTACACACAATGCAAATCCCTGTTCCTGTACACACAACGTTGATCCGTGTTCCTGCGGACACAACGCTGATCCATGTTCCTGCAGACACAAGACTGATCCATGCTCCTGCACACACAATGCTGATCCATGTTCCTGAACACACAACGCAGAGCCCTATTCCTGCGCACACCATGCTGATCCATGTTCCTGTACACACAACGCTGATCCGTGTTCCTGTGCACACAATGCTGATCCATGTTCCTGTACACACAATGTTGATCCATGTTCCTGCACACACAACGCTGGTCCATGTTCCTACACACACAATGCTGATCTGTGTTCCTGCACACACAATGCTGGTCCATGTTCCTGCACAGACAACGCTGATCCATTTTCCTGCACACACAACGCAGATCACTGTTCCTGCACACACAATGCTGGTCCCTGTTCCTGCACACTCAATTATTATCTGTGTTCCTGAACACACAAGGCTGATCCATGTTCCTGCACATACAATGCTGACCCATGTTCCTGCACACACAATGCTGATCCATGTTCCTGCACACACAATGCTGATCCATGTTCCTGCACACACAGCACTGATCCGTGTTCCTGCACACACAATAATGATCTGTGATCCTACACACACAACACTGATCTGTCTTCCTGCACACACAACGCTGATTCATTTTCCTGCACACGCAATGGTGATACGTCTTCCTGTGCACAAAAGGCTGATCCGTGTTCCTGTACACACAATGTTGATCCATGTTCCTGCACATCAACGCTGATCCGTGTTCCCGCACACACAATGCTGATTGTGTTCCTGTACACACAACGCTGATCCATGTTCTGCACACACAATGCTGATCCGTGTTCCTGCACACACAATGCTGACACGTGTTCCTGCGCACTCAATGCTGATCACTGTTCCTGCACACACAAGTCTTATCCGTGTTCCTGCACACACAACACAGATCCATGTTCCTGAACACACAATGCAGATCCCTGTTCCTGTACACACCAGGCTGATCCATGTTCCTGTACACAAACTCTGATCCGTGTTCCTGTGCACACAACGCTGATTGATGTTCCTGTACGCACAATGCAGATCTGTGTTCCTGCACATAAAATGCTGATCCGTGTTCCTGTACAAACAACGCTGATCCATGTTCCTGCAAACACAAACCTGATCCATGTTCCTGTACACACAACACTGATCCATGTTCCAGCACACACAATGCTGATTGTGTTCCTGCACACACCGGGCTGATCCATGTACCTGCACACACAACGCTGATCCATGTTCCTGCACACACCAGGCTGATCCATGTTCCTGCACACACAACACTGATTCGTGTTCCTGCACACACAACGCTGATCCATGTTCATGCAAACACAATGCTGATCTGTGTTCCTCCAGACACAACTCTGATACATGTTCCTGTGCACACAGCGCTGATCCATGTTCCGGCACACACAACTCTGAGCCATGTTCCTGCACACACAATGCTGATCCATGTTCCTGCACACACAATGCTGACACGTGTTCCTGCGCACTCAATGCTGATCACTGTTCCTGCACACACAAGTCTTATCCGTGTTCCTGCACACACAACACTGATCCATGTTCCTGAACACACAATGCAGATCCCTGTTCCTGTACACACCAGGCTGATCCATGTTCCTGTACACAAACTCTGATCCGTGTTCCTGTGCACACAACGCTGATTGATGTTCCTGTACACACAATGCAGATCCGTGTTCCTGCACATAAAATGCTGATCCGTGTTCCTGTACAAACAACGCTGATCCATGTTCCTGCAAACACAAACCTGATCCATGTTCCTGTACACACAACACTGATCCATGTTCCAGCACACACAATGCTGATTGTGTTCCTGCACACACCGGGCTGATCCATGTACCTGCACACACAACGCTGATCCATGTTCCTGCACACACCAGGCTGATCCATGTTCCTGCACACACAACGCTGATCCATGTTCATGCAAACACAATGCTGATCTGTGTTCCTCCAGACACAACTCTGATACATGTTCCTGTGCACACAGCGCTGATCCATGTTCCGGCACACACAACTCTGAGCCATGTTCCTGCACACACAATGCTGATCCATGTTCCTGCGCCCACATTGCAAATACCTGTTCCTGTACACGCAACGCTGATCCATGTTCCTGTGCACACAACGCTGATCCATGTTCCTGTACACACAGCACTGATTCATGTTCCTGAACACACAATGCAAATCCCTGTTCCTGTACACACACCGCTGATCCGTGTTCCTGCGGACACAACGCTGATCCATGTTCCTGCACACACAATGCTGATCCCTGTTCCTACACACACATCGCTAATCCATGTTCCTGCACACACAGCGCTGATCCATGTTCCTGTACACACAACGCTGCTCCGTGTTCCTGACACGCAATGCTGATCCTTGTTCCTGCGCGCACAATGCTGATCCCTGTTCCTGCAGACACAAGACTGATCCATGCTCCTGAACACAAAATGCTGATCCATGTCCTGAACACACAACGCAGATCCCTATTCCTGCGCACACCATGCTGATCCATGTTCCTGTACACACAACGCTGATCCGTCTTCCTGTGCACACAACGCTGATCCATGTTCCTGTACACACAATGTTGATCCGTGTTTCTGCACACAAAAAGCTCATCTATGTTCCTGCACACACAAACCTGATCCATGTTCCTGTACACACAATGTTGATCCGTGTATCTGCACAGAAAAAGCTGATCCATGTTCCTGCACACACAAACCTGATCCGTGTTCCTGCACACAAAATGCTGATCCATGTTCCTGTACACACAACGCTAATCCGTGTTGCTGCACACAAAATGCTGATCCATGTTCCTGTACACAAAACGCTGATCCATGTTCCTGCACACTCAACGCTGATCGGTGTTCCTGCACACACAACTCTGATCCGTGTTCCTGCACACTCAACGCTAATCCGTGATCCTGTACACACAATGCTGTTCCGTGTTCCTGTACACACAACGCTGATCCATGTTCCTGCGCACACAACGCTGATCCTTGTTCCTGCACACACAATGCTGACCCATGTTCCTGCACACACAATCCTGATCCGTGTTCCTGCACACTCAACTCTGATCTGTGTTCCTGCACACACAACGCTAATCCGTGTTCCTGTATACACAATGTTGATCCATGTATCTGCACACAAAAAGCTGATCCATGTGCCTGCACACACAAACCTGATCCGTGTTCTTGCACACACAATCCTGATCCGTGTTCCTGCACACTCAACTCTGATCTGTGTTCCTGCACACACAACGCTAATCCGTGTTCCTATACATACAATGCTGATCCGTGTTCCTGTACACACAACGCTGATCCATGTTCCTGCACACACAACTCTGATCCTTGTTGCTGCACACACAAAGCTGATCCGTGTTCCTGCACACACAACACTGATCCGTGTTCCTGCACACACAATGCTGATCCATGTTCCTGCACACACAACGCTGATCCATATTCCAGTACACACAATGCTGATCCATGTTCCTGCAGACACAGCGCTGATCCATGTTCCAGCACATAAAATGCTGATCCATGTTCCTGCACACTCAACGCTGATCCATGTTCCTGCACACACAACTCTGATTCGTGTTCCTGCACACTCAACGCTAATCCGTGTTCCTGTACACACAATGTTGTTCCATGTTCCTGTACACACAACGCTGATCCATGTTCCTGCGCACACAACGCTGATCCTTGTTCCTGCACACACAAAGCTAATCCTTGTTCCTGCACACACAACGCTGATCCATGTTCCTGCACACACAATGCTGATCCGTCTTCCTGCACACACAACGCTGATCCATGTTCCTGCACACACAATGCTGATCCTTGTTCCTGCACATACAATGCTGACCCATGTTCCTGCACACACAATGCTGATCCATGTTCCTGCACTCAATGCTGATCTGTGTTCCTGTACACACAATGCTGATCTGTGTTCCTGTACACACAATGCTGAGCCATGTTCCTGCACACTCAACGCTGATCCACCTTCCTGCACACTCAACTCTGATCTGTGTTCCTGCACACACAATGCTGATCCATGTTCCTGCACACACAACACTGATCCTTGTTGCTGCACACACAAAGCTGGTCCGTGTTCCAGCACACACAACGCTGATCCGTCTTCCTGCACACACAACACTGATCCATGTTCCTGCACACACAAAGCTGATCTGTCTTCCTGTACACACAACGCTGATCACTGTTCCTGCACACACAATGCTGATCCGTGTTCCTGCACAAACAATGCTGATCCATGTTCCTGCACACACAGCACTGATCCATGTTCCTGGACCCACAACGCAGATCCCTATTCCTGCACACACCATGCTGATCCATGTTCCTGTACACACAACGCTGATCCGTGTTCCTGTGCACACAACGCTGATCGATGTTCCTGTACACACAATGTTGATCCGTGGTTCTGCACACAAAAAGCTCATCCATGTTCCTGCACACACAAACCTGATCCATGTTCCTGTACACACAATGTGGATCCATGTATCTGCACAGAAAAAGCTGATCCATGTTCCTGCACAAACAAACCTGATCCGTGTACCTGCACACAAAATGCTGATCCATGTTCCTGTATACACAACGCTGATCTGTGTTGCTGCACATAAAATGCTGATCCATGTTCCAATACACACAACGCTGATCCGCGTTCCTGCACGAACAATGCTGATCCATGTTCCTGCACACTCAACGCTGATCCGTGTTCCTGCACACACAACTCTGTTCCGTGTTCCTGCACACACAACGCTGATCCATGTTCCTGCACACACAACGCTGATACTTGTTCCTGCACACACAATGCTGACCCATGTTCCTGCACACATAATGCTGATCCATGTTCCTGCACACACAATGCTGATCTGTGTTCCTGCACACACAAACCTGATCCATGTTCCTGTATACACAATGTTGATCCATGTATCTGCACAGAAAAAGCTGATCCATGTGCCTGCACACACAAACCTGATCCGTGTTCCTGCACACACAATCCTGATCCGTGTTCCTGCACACTCAACTCTGATCTCTGTTCCTGCACACACAACGCTAATCCGTGTTCCTATACACACAATGCTGATCCGTGTTCCTGTACACACAAAGCTGATCCGTGTTCCTGCACACACAACACTGATCCGTGTTCCTGCACACACAATGCTGATCCATGTTCCTGCACACACAACGCTGATCCATGTTCCAGTACACACAATGCTGATCCATGTTCCTGCAGACACAACGCTGATCCATGTTCCAGCACATACAATGCTGATCCATGTTCCTGCAGACTCAACGCTGATCCATGTTCCTGCACACACAACTCTGATCCGTGTTCCTGCACACTCAACGCTAATCCGTGTTCCTGTACACACAATGTTGTTCCATGTTCCTGTGCACACAACGCTGATCCATGTTCCTGCGCACACAACGCTGATCCTTGTTCCTGCAGACACAAAGCTAATCCTTGTTCTTGCACACACAACGCTGATCCGTGTTCCTGCACACACAATGCTGATCCGTCTTCCTGCACACACAACGCTGATCCTTGTTCCTGCACACACAACTCTGATCCGTGTTCCTGCACACTCAACGCTAATCCGTGTTCCTGTACACACAATGTTGTTCCATGTTCCTGTGCACACAACGCTGATCCATGTTCCTGTGCACACAACGCTGATCCTTGTTCCTGCAGACACAAAGCTAATCCTTGTTCTTGCACACACAACGCTGATCCGTGTTCCTGCACACACAATGCTGATCCGTCTTCCTGCACACACAACGCTGATCCTTGTTCCTGCACATACAATGCTGACCCATGTTCCTGCACACACAATGCTGATCCATGTTCCTGCACTCAACGCTGATCCGTGTTCCTGTACACACAATGCTGAACTGTGTTCCTGTACACACAATGCTGATCCATGTTCCTGCACACTCAACGCTGATCTGCCTTCCTGCACACTCAACTCTGATCTGTGTTCCTGCACACACAATGCTAATCCGTGTTCCTGTACACACAGTGCTGATCCGTGTTCCTGTACACACAACGCTGATCCATGTTCCTGCACACACAACACTGATCCTTGTTGCTGCACACGCAAAGCTGGTCCGTGTTCCTGCACACACAACGCTGATCCATGTTCCAGCACACACAACGCTGATCCGTCTTCCTGCACACACAACACTGATCCATGTTCCTGCACACACAAAGCTGATCTGTCTTCCTGTACACACAACGCTGATCACTGTTCCTGCACAAACAATGCTGATCCATGTTCCTGCACACACAGCACTGATCCATGTTCCTGGACCCTCAACGCAGATCCCTATTCCTGCGCACACCATGCTGATCCATGTTCCTGTACACACAACGCTGATCCGTGTTCCTGTGCACATAACGCTGATCGATGTTCCTGTACACACAATGTTGATCCGTGTTCCTGCACGCAAAAAGCTCATCCATGTTCCTGCACACACAAACCTGATCCATGTTCCTGTACACACAATGTTGATCCATGTATCTGCACAGAAAAAGCTGATCCATGTTCCTGCACAAACAAACCTGATCCGTGTTCCTGCACACAAAATGCTGATCCATGTTCCTGTATACACAACGCTGATCTGTGTTGCTGCACATAAAATGCTGATCCATGTTCTTGTACACACAATGCTGATCAACGTTCCTGCACAAACAATGCTGATCCATGTTCCTGCACACTCAATGCTGATCCGTGTTCCTGCACACACAACTCTGTTCCGTGTTCCTGCACACTCAACACTAATCCATGATCCTGTACACACAATGCTGTTCCGTGTTCCTGTACACACAACACTGATCCATGTTCCTGCGCACACAACGCTGATCCTTGTTCCTGCACATACAATGCTGACCCATGTTCCTGTACACACAATGCTGATCTGTGTTCCTGTACACACAATGCTGATCCATGTTCCTGCACACTCAACTCTGATCTGTGTTCCTGCACACACAATGCTAATCCGTGTTCCTGTACACACAATGCTGATCCGTGTTCCTGTACACACAACGCTGACCCATGTTCCTGCACACACAACACTGATCCTTGTTGCTGCACACACAAAGCTGATCCATGTTGCTGCACACACAACGCTGATCCATGTTCCTGCACACACAACGCTGATCCGTCTTCCTGCACACACAACACTGATACATGTTCCTGCACACACAAAGCTGATCCGTCTTCCTGTACACACAACGCTGATCACTGTTCCTGCACACACAATGCTGATACGTGTTCCTGTGCACACAACGCTGATCCCTGTTCCTGCACACACAAGGCTTATCCGTGTTCCTGCACACGCAATGCTGATCCAAGTTCCTGTACACACAACGCTGATCCGTGTTCCTGTGCACACAATGCTGATCCATGTTCCTGTACACACAATGTTGATCCGTGTTTCTGCACACAAAACGCTGATCTTTATTCCTGCACACACAAACCTGATCCAAGTTCCTGTACACACAATGCTGATCCATGTTCCTGCACACAGAACGCTGATTGTGTTCCTGTACACAGAACACTGATCCATGTTCCTGCACACACAATGCTGATCCGTGTTCCTGCACAAACAATGCTGATCCATGCTCCTGCACACACAGCACTGATCCATGTTCCTGGACACACAACACTGATCCATGTCCCTGCACACACAATGCTGATCCGTGTTCCTGTACACACAACGCTGATCCGTGTTCCTGTGCACACAACGCTGATCCATGTTCTTGTACACACAACGCTGATCCGTGTTCCTATACACACAATGCTGATCCATGTTCCTTTACACATAATGTTGGTCCATGATCCTACATACACAACGCTGATCCGTGTTCCTGTACACTCAATGCTAATCCGTATTTGTAGTGTATGTACTTTGCAGAAGGAACGATATTCTGCAGCCCCTGTATACTGCAGTACCAGTAGTGACCACCCCTGTATATAAGCCTGTGTAGTAACTTTTGCATAGTAGTTCCAGGTTGTCTCCACTCAGTAAAGACCTGTTATAACCAACTCCTGCAGTCTGTGTCTCAATTACACACGGACATAATACTGGTGACGAGCAGATCTGAACTTACCTACAGTCTGCACCACCTCATGGGGATCCATCCCTGAAGCGAAGTTATCAGAGGTTGAGGCCAGAAGGAAGAAAGAAAAAAAAAAATCAAATGAACAGAAGAAACGGGCATCGACCGTGGGCATCCGCCTCTGATTCATCAGAGTTGAAGATTTGCAGGAGAGGCTGTCGAAAGCGGGGCTTGGTTTTCCTGTCGATGGTGTTTCAGCTATTCGGGCTGGTGGCAGGTAGTACACTGATCCTTCCTGGGCTGCGGCAGTCTAGAGCTCGATTGGGTGGCTTTTCAACGGGGCCGAGCAGCGTTGTCGGGAAGAGGAGAGAGAGAGAGGATGGAGCACACAGGGCGCGGCCGGTGCTACGAAGCCGGGCAGCGTACAGACCTGAGAAGAGGGAGGCAAGTGTCCCACAGGGTTGCTCCGACAACAGGGAAATAATAAAAAAGTTAGAAGCGCAGAAAGCCGCGAGGAGCTGCAGTTTGCTACGGGAACCGCGGAGAGTGGCGTTAGCAGCAGCGCGGGGGGAAGTGCGCGAAGACCATAGGGCATCGCCATCAAGGCATAAAATGCCAGCAACAGCACTAGCAGCAGCGGAGAAGACAGAAAGCGCGGGAGGCGCCATCTTAATCCAGCGGGGAACAAGGCAAAGCGCGGGAGGCGCCATTTTGTTAAATCGGGGAAGAAGGCAAAGCGCGGGAGACGCCATCTTAGATTTCCAAGATGCCGAAGATTGACAATATCACTGCCTTCGATAATGCAATGGAAGACTGGACCACGTATGTGGAAAGAGTCAAGGTATATTGCGAGGCAAACAAAGTAGCCGATGAGAAAAAGGCATCGGTACTACTAAACTTAATGGGCGCAAGAACGTACGGCCTATTGCGGAACCTGATTACTCCAGCCAAGCCGAAGGCAAAGAGTTTTAACGAAATTGTTGATATCCTACAGGAACACCTAAATCCTACACCGCTGCTGATAACAGAAAGATTTAAATTCCACAGGAGAAATCAGCATAAAGAAGAGAGCAATGCTGATTACCTTATGGAACTACGCAAGCTATCAAAGCACTGCCAGTTCGGAGCAGGACTGGCAGATACCCTACGGGACAAATTTGTCTGTGGACTCCTGAGTGAAGGAACCCAGAAGAAGTTACTCTCAGAGAAAGAGCTGATGCTAGATAAGGCTTTCAGCGTGGCAGTATCGTACGAAGCAGCAGCAAGGGGAGCTGCGGAAATTCAGCAAAAGCCACAAGAATACGGCACCCACGAAATGACACGGGGATTTGAAAAATGTTATCGCTGCGGCAGAACAACCCATGACCAGAAGGACTGTTGGTCCAAGGACAAAATATGCAGGCAATGCGGAAAGATGGGACACATTGCACGAGTTTGCAGGTCTGGGAAGAAGACTAACGACAACAAAAAGGCTACAAAGGAACAGTACAGGAAAGTACAAAAGATGACGGACAGTAGTTCCGAAGACCAGATGAGCGATAGTGAATCCGGGAACAAGAGACTAAGCTGTCTCAAACTTCACAACGTAATCGCAAAAGAGGATCACCGAACCATTTGGGTCACCCTCACGATAGCAGGGTCCCAAGTCAAAATGGAATTGGATACAGGGTCAGTTCTGACCATCATGAATCGACGAGACTACGAGCGGCTATTCTCACACATACCCTTGAAAGAGACATCCATTGTCTTGAAGACGTATACGGGGCAAAAAGTATACCCCAGAGGAAAAATAAGGGTGCCTGTCGAATACAACGGCAAGGAAATACAGAAATTTTATCTGTACATACTGCAAGATGGTGGACCACCGTTATTGGGACGTGAATGGATCAGAAAGATAAGTTTAGACTGGCACTCCATTCAGGCACTGATGGTGGCTGGTAAAAAGGATGACGATGTCACTCCTGGTCGATTGTCAACAATCTTAGCTAACGCCAAAGAGGTATTTCAACAAGAACTGGGAACTCTTAAAGGCGTAACCGCCTCGATAAAAATAGAAGAGAATGCAATTCCCAAGTTTTTCAAAGCAAGACCGGTACCATATGCAATTCGCCCAGCCGTCGAGGCAGAGCTGGAGAATCTGGAGAATGCAGGCGTGTTATCTAAGGTAGACTGGAGCGAGTGGGCGACATCCATCGTTCCTGTCATGAAGAAAACGTTAAACAATAAGTCTGAGGAGCCAAGGAAGGTTTGCATCTGTGGGGACTTCAAGGTGACGGTGAACCCAGTCCTTCACACAGTACAATATCCACTTCCGAGGATAGAAGATATTTTCGCCTCACTATCTGGAGGGAATCGTTTTACAAAAATTGACCTAGCGCAAGCATATTTGCAGATGGAGGTTGAAGAATCCTCTAGGAAGTATCTCACGATAAACACTCACAAAGGTCTTTACCAGTATAATCGACTGGTATTCGGAGTAGCATCAGCTCCGGCGATATGGCAAAGAGCGATGGAACAAGCCCTGCAAGGGGTTCCGGGGACTCAGTGTTACTTGGGCGACATCCTAGTGACAGGTGAAGATAACAGTGAACACCTTGCCAACCTGGAGCAGGTGCTCACTAGACTAAGAGAACATGGGCTACGAGCCAATCGCCCTAAGTGCGAGTTTTTTAAGAAACAGATATCGTATTGTGGCCACGTGATTGATGAAGAGGGGTTACATAAGTCCCCTGACAAAATTGAAGCGGTCGTTAAGGCTCCAGTGCCTGAAAATGTGTCGCAACTGAGGTCATTCCTCGGATTGGTGAATTACTACCATAACCGAATTTGTCCACAATTCTGCACCCACTGAACGCCCTACTACAAACTGGAGTAGCATGGAAATGGAGCAATGACTGTAAGCGGGCCTTTCAAAAGAGTAAGGACCTCATCACTTCAAGAGAAGTATTGGCTCACTACAACCCATCACTACCAATAAGACTGGCGTGTGATGTGTCTCCCTACGGCATTGGAGCGGTACTGTCACATAAATTCCTTGATGGTTCAGAGAGGCCGATAGCTTTTGCGTCACGCTCGTTAACTTCAGCCGAGTGTAACTACGCCCAGATTGACAGAGAGGCCCTCAGCCTGGTGTGGGGGGTGAAGAAGTTCAATCACTACCTGCACGGTCAGAAATTTACTCTACTAACTGATCATCAGCCTCTTGTCTCCATTTTCAACCCTCAGAAGGGCGTACCGATAATGACAGCACAACGGCTACAGAGGTGGTCCCTTTTCCTAGGGGCACACCAATATGACATCGAGTACAAAGGAACTAAACAGCATGGGAATGCTGATGGATTGTCGCGCCTACCGTTGCCGACGGTGGAAGAGGCACCTGCAGTGGATCCAGTGGAGATATTCCACTTGACCATAGTCGAATGTCTCCCTGTGACGAATGCAAACATAGAAAAGGAAACACGAAATGACCCGACACTCTCCTGGGTCTATGATTTAACGGTGAAGGGATGGCCAGCACATGGCGAACCACTGCTGCCAGCATTCTCACCGAGAAGAGAACAGCTGTCAGTGTGCAGAGGAACCTTGATGTGTGGATCCAGTGTAGTAATTCCACATAAATTGAAGGATAGAATGCTCAATGAGCTTCATGAGTGTCATCTGGGAGGGGTAAAAATGAAAAACTCAGCCAGAGTGTTTGTGTGGTGGCCGGGAATCAATAGAGAAATCGAAGAGATGACCAAGAGCTGTACAGGATGCCAGAAGGTCCAAAACGCCACACCACAAGCCCCTCTACATCCATGGGAGTGGCCCTCATCTCCATGGCAAAGGGTGAACATTGATTTTGCTGGTCCATTCATGGACTCGATGTTTTTAATTGCGGTGGATGCACATTCAAAGTGGCCAGAGGTAATAAAAATGTCCTCAACCACCACAGAAAAAACTATCACAGTCTTACGAACCATATTCGCCAGAAATGGGCTGCCTGAACAGATTTGCTCCGACAATGCACCACAGTTTGTGTCTGAAGAGTTCCAGAGGTTCTTAAAGAACAATGGTGTTAAGCATTACACATCCGCCCCATATCATCCAGCCACCAATGGATTGGCTGAGAGGTTCGTTCAAACATTCAAGAAGGCTATCAAGGCAATGTGTAATGAAGACATACCCCTACAACACAAGGTGGACAACTTCTTGTTTGCCTACCGGAATGCGACACATGCGGTTACCAACCAAACTCCAGCCATGATGTTCTTCAATCGAAGACTACGATGCCGCTTGGATTTGGTTAAGCCAAACATCAGAAGAGATGTGGAGAACAGGCAGTTTCAGAATATGAATGAAAGGCCGACCAGGAGTTTTAAGATAGGTCAACCAGTTTTGGCCCGGGACTACCGCACAGAGAAATGGCAGCCAGGAACGATCTGTACACGGCAAGGACCTCTACTGTATACCGTGGACGTTGGAGAGAGCATTGTAAGACGCCATGCTGACCAGATTCTAGAGTCACTGGAAAATGTCAATTCCACACCACGATCCGATACACCTGGTGATGAAACCGAAGTACCAATTGCATCTACCTCAGAATCGGTGACATTGGAAGCAGACGAACCAAACAACGACGTTGATCCCGAATCAACTTTGCCAGAAGAACCTGATACACCAAAGAGGCGTTATCCAGACAGAATCAGGAAGCCTCCTCAAAGACTGAACTTATAATTGCTTAACTTCAACTAATGTATCTAGCAACTGTAATTGTAAATATGTTATTTAATTATTAATCGAATGTTATGTACTGTTTAGCTAAAAGGGCAGGAATTGTAGTGTATGTACTTTGCAGAAGGAACTATATTCTGCAGCCCCTGTATACTGCAGTACCAGTAGTGACCACCCCTGTATATAAGCCTGTGTAGTAACTTTTGCATAGTAGTTCCAGGTTGTCCCCACTCAGTAAAGACCTGTTACAACCAACTCCTGCAGTCCGTGTCTCAATTACACACGGACATAATAGTATTCCTGCACACACAACGCTGATCGATGCTCCTGTACGCACAACGCTGATCCGTGTAACTGCACACTCAACGCTGATCCGTGTTCCTGCACACACAACGCTGATCCATGTTCCTGTACACACAATGCTGATCCGTGTTCCTGAACACACAATGCTGATCTGTGTTCCTGCACACACAACACTGATCCCTGTTCCTGCACACACAATGCTGATCCATGTTCCTGCACACACAACGCTGATCCAAGTTCCTGCACATACAATGCTGATCCATGTTCCTGCACACTCAACGCTGATCCATCTTCCTGCACACACAACGCTGATCCGTGTTCCTGCACACTCAACTCTGATCTGTGTTCCTGCACACACAACACTAATCCGTGTTCCTGTACACACAACGCTGATCCATGTTCCTGCACACACAACGCTGATCCTTGTTGCTGCACACACAAAGCTGATCCGTGTTCCTGCACACACAACGCTGATCCATGTTCCTGCACACACAACGCTGATCCGTCTTCCTGCACACACAACACTGATCCATGAACCTGCACACACAAAGCTGAGCCGTCTTCCTTTACACACAACGCTGATCACTGTTCCTACACACACAATGCTTATACGTGTTCCTGTGCACAAAACGCTGATCCCTGTTGCTGCACACTCAAGGCTTATCCGTGATCCTGCACACACAATGCTGATCCATGTTCCTGAACACACAATGCAGATGCCTGTCCTGCACACACCATGCTGATCCAAGTTCCTGTACACACAACGCTGATCCGTGTTCCTGTGCACACAACGCTGATCCATGTTCCTGTACACACAATTTTGATCCGTGTTTCTGCACACAAAACACTGACCTGTGTTCCTGCACACACAAACCTGATCCAAGTTCCTGTACACACAACGCTGATGCATGTTCCTGCACACAGAATGCTGATTGTGTTCCTGTACACACAACACTGATCCGTGTTCCTGCGCACACAACGCTGATCTGTGTTCCTGCACAAACAATGCTGATCCATGTTCCTGGACACAAAGCATTGATCCATGTTCCTGCACACACAATGCTGATCCAAGTTCCTGTACACACAACGCTGATCCATGTTCCTGCGCACACAATGCTGATCCATGTTTGTTGTGTATGTACCTTTAAGGGAATAACTGGTCTCAGACTGCAGTACCGGCAGTGACCACCCCTGTATAAAAGGCGCTAGCAATCTTCTGTAGTTCAGTTTCCCGATTTTCTCCATTCAGTAAAGACTTGTTATAATCAACTCCTGCTGTCCGTGTCTCAATTATACATGGACATAATATTGGCGACGAGCAGATACGAACTTACCTACAGTCTGCACCACCTCATGGGATCCTTTCCTGAAGCGAAGTGAGCAGAGGTGGAGGCCAGAAGGAAGAAAGAAGCAGTAGAAATGGGCATCGAACGTGGGCATCCGCCCCTGAGTCAGCAGAGTTGAAGATTGCAGGAGAAGCTGTCGAGAGCGGGTCCTGGTTCCTGTCGACGGTGCTTCAGCTAATCGGGCTGGTGGCATGTAGTACACTGATCCTTCCTGGGCTGCGGCGGTCGAGAACTCGAGTGGGTGGCTTGCAACGGGGCCGAGCAGCATTGTCGGGAAGAGGAGAGAGAGAGAGGGTGGCACACACAGGGCGCAGCCGGTGCTACGAAGCCGGGCAGCATACGGACCCGAGAAGAGGGAGGCAAGAGTCCCACAGGGTTGTTCCACGACGGGAAAATTAAAAATTAAAAAAAAGAAATATTAAACGCGCAGTAAAACCGCGAGGAGCTGCAGGTTGCAACGGAAACCGCGGAAAGCAACAGCGGCGAAGAAGGCAAAGCGCGGGAGGCGCCATCTTAATCCGGCGGGGAAGAAGGCAAAGCGCGGCAGGCGCCATCTTAATCAGCGGGGAAGAAGGCAAAGCGCGGGAGGCACCATTTTGTTAAATCGGGGAAGAAGGCAAAGCGCGGGAGGCACCATTTTAGATTTTCAAGATGCCAAAGACTGGCTGTATCACTGCCTTTGATAATGCAATAGAGGACTGGACCATGTATGTGGAAAGTGTCGAGGTATATTGCGAGGCAAACGAAATAGCCGATGAGAAAAAAGCATCGGTATTGCTAAACGTAATGGGCGCTAGAACGTACGGCCTATTGCGGGACCTAATTACTCCAGCCAAACCGAAGGCGAAGAGTTTTAACGAAATTGTTGCTATCCTACAGGAACACCTAAACCTTGCACCGCTGCTGATAGCAGAAAGATTTAAATTCCACAGGAGAACTCAGCATAAAGATGAGAGCAATGCTGAGTACCTTACGGAACTACGCAAGCTATCAAAGCACTGCCAGTTCGGAGCAGGACTGGCAGATACCCTACGGGACAAATTTGTCTGTGGACTCCTGAGTGAAGGAACACAGAAGAAGTTACTCTCAGAGAAAGAGCTGACGCTAGATAAGGCTTTCAGCGTGGCAGTATCGTATGAAGCAGCAGCAAGGGGAGCTGCGGAAATACAACAAAAGCCACAGGAATACGGCACCCACGAAATGACACGGGGATTTGCAAGATGTTATCGCTGCGGCAGAACTAACCATGACCAGAAGGACTGCTGGTCCAAGGACAAAATATGCAGTCAATGCGGAAAGATGGGACACATTGCATGAGTTTGCAGGTCTGGGAAGAAGACCAACGACAACAAAAAGGCTACTAAGGAACCGTACAAGAAAGTACAAAAGATGACGGACAGTAGTTCCGAAGACCAGATGAGCGATAGTGAATCCGGGAACAAGAGACTAAGCTGTCACAAACTTCACAATGTAATTGCAAAAGAGGATCACCGAGCCATTTGGGTCACCCTCACGATAGCAGGGTCCCAAGTTAAAATGGAATTGGATACAGGATCAGCGCTAACCGTCATGAATTGACGAGACTACAAGCGGCTATTCTCACACATACCCTTGAGAGAGACATCCATCGTCTTGACGATGTATACGGGGCAAAAAGTATACCCCAGAGGAAAAATAAGGGTGCCTGTCGAATACAACGGCAAGAAAATACAGAAATTGTATCTCTACATATTACAAGATGGTGGACCACCGTTATTGGGACGTGAATGGATCAGAAAGATAAGCTTAGATTGGCACTCCATTCATGCAATGACGGTGGATGGTAAAAAAGATGAAGACGTCACTCCTGGACGATTGTCAACAATCTTAGCTAACGCCAAAGAGGTATTGCAACAAGAACTGGGCACTCTTAAAGGCGTAACCGCCTCGATAAAAATAGAAGAGAATGCAATTCTGATGCGCTATCAACAATACCAAAGACTACGAGATGGACTTAAATGAAGTAGGCTTTTATTGACTAAGAACTAGAGCATGCCTCTGCTAGTGAATCCATCCTAAGAGCTCTCGGGGGAAGGGTGGTGAGTCACATTTATACCCGGGCTTAGGGGTGGAGCCAGGGGCTGAGACATGCCTGGACTTGTATAGGGTTAACAGTGGTTTACCACACAGGCATGTACAGGTTAACAGTGGTTTACCATATTCACCCCTCGTTTAAAAAAGAGTCCGGCGGGGTGAAGTGTTTCAAAAGTTCGTACACGAAAGTCTCTGCGGGGGTCTTGTCTGCCGTAATGATCTTCGTGGTGCCGGTTGCGGCGGTTCTTTGCCCGCGGCCGCTTCTCGCGTGGGACGGAGCACTGGCGTGTCGTCCTCTCGGGGTAGGGATGGCACCGGCATGTCGTCAGTTCGTGGTACACACCCCGGTGGTGCGTCGTGGGTAGTGGTGGTGGGTGGAGGTAGTGGGTGGTGATCGATGGTGTTTTGGGTGGTACCTGAGGGTGCGAGGTCTCGAATTGAGACTGTGTCCTCCCACCTGTCAGGATACACCACGTAGGCGTACTGTGGGTTGGCGTGGAGGAGGTGAACCTTTTCGACCAGGGGGTCTGTCTTATGGCTCCTCACGTGTTTCCTGAGCAGGACGGGTCCCGGAGACGTCAGCCATGGCGGTAGTGATGTCCCCGAGGTGGATTTCCTGGGGAAGACGAATATCTTCTCGTGAGGGGTGGCGTTTGTGGCAGTACAGAGCAGTGATCGTATGGAGTGGAGCGCATCGGGGAGGACATCTTGCCAGTGGGAGATTGGGAGGCCCTTGGATTTTAGGGCGAGCATGGCGGTCTTCCACACCGTTGCGTTCTCCCTCTCTACCTGTCCGTTACCCCGGGGGTTGTAGCTGGTAGTCCTGCTCGTGGCTATGCCCTTCTTGAGCAGGTACTGGCGCAGCTCGTCGCTCATGAGCGACGAGCCCCTGTCGCTGTGGATGTAATTGGGGAAGCCAAATATGGCGAACAGGTCGTGGAGGCACCTAATGACTGTGGCGCTGGTCATGTCCGGGCAGGGGATGGCGAAGGGGAAACGGGAGTACTCGTCAATAATATTGAGGAAGTACGTGTTGCGGTCAGAGGAGGGAAGGGACCCCTTGAAATCGACGCTGAGACGTTCGAAGGGGCGGGTGGCTTTAATCAGGTGTGCCCTGTCTGGCCTATAAAAATGCAGTTTGCATTCGGCACAGACCTGGCAGTTCCTGGTCATGGTCCTGACCTCCTCGATGGAGTAAGGCAGGCTGCGAGCTTTAATAAAGTGGAAGAACCTGGTGACCCCCGGGTGGCAGAGATCATTGTGGAGGGTCCGTAGCCTATCGACTTGTGCGTTGGCACATGTCCCACGGGATAGGGCATCTGGGGGCTCATTAAGTTTCCCGGGCCGATATAAAATATCGTAGTTGTAGGTGGATAACTCGATCCTCCACCGCAATACCTTATCATTTTTGATTTTCCCCCTTTGTCTGTTGTTAAACATAAATGCTACTGACCGTTGGTCAGTGAGCAGGGTGAAACGTTTACCGGCCAGGTAATGTCTCCAGTGCCGTACAGCCTCCGCTATCGCCTGGGCCTCCTTCTCGACTGAGGAGTGTCGAATTTCGGGGCCCTGGAGGGTCCGTGAAAAGAAGGCCACGGGTCTCCCCGCCTGGTTAAGGGTTGCGGCTAGGGCGAAGTCGGATGCATCGCTCTCCACTTGGAAAGGGATGGACTCATCCACTGCATGCATTGTGGCCTTCGCAATGTCCTCTTTTATGAGGGTGAAGGCCGCACGGGCCTCTGCCGTCAGGGGGAAGGAGGTTGACTTGATGAGGGGCCGGGCTTTGTCCGCATAGTTGGGCACCCACTGGGCGTAGTAAGAGAAGAACCCTAGGCATCTCTTCAGGGCTTTTAGGCAGTGGGGGGGGGGTAGTTCCAGGAGGGGGTGCATTCGGTCGGGGTCGGGGCCGATGACTCCGTTTTCCACCATGCAGCCAAGAATAGCGAGGCGCGCGGTGCGGAACATACATTTTTCTCTGTTGTATGTCAGATTCAGCCGTTGGGCCATACGGAGGAATTTTTCTAGGTTGGCGTCGTGGTCCTGCCGGTCATGGCCGCAGATGGTGACGTTGTCTAGATAGGGGAAGGTGGCCTGCAGCGCGTTCTGGTCAACCATCCAGTCCATCTCCCTTTGGAAGACCGAGACCCCGTTGGTGACGCCGAAGGGGACTCGGAGGAAGTGGTAGAGGCGACCGTCAGCCTCGAAGGCCGTGTACTGGCGGTCCTCAGGCCTGATGGGGAGCTGGTGGTATGCCGACTTCAGATCAATCGTCGAGAATACCCGGTATTGTGCTATCTGGTTGACCATGTCAGATATGCGGGGAAGTGGGTATGCGTCTAATTGCGTGTATCGATTGATCGTCTGGCTGTAATCAATAACCAGGCGCTGTTTTTCGCCGGTCTTTACTACCACCACTTGGGCTCGCCATGGGCTGGTGCTGCCCTCGATAATCCCTTCCCTCAGGAGTCTTTGTACTTCTGATTTAATAAAGCTCCTATCCCCGGCACTGTACCGCCTGCTTTTAGTAGCAATTGGTTTGCAGTCTTTGGCGAGGTTAGCGAACAACGGGGGGGGTTTGACCTTCAGGGTGGACAGGCTGCATACTTTGCGCGGCGCCGTGTTTAAATTCTGCTGGCTGCAGACTGTAAGTGGGGGCAGGGGCCCGCCATATGCCATCGTGACGCTCTCCAGATGGCACTGGAAGTCTAATCCTAGCAGTACGGGAGCGCAGAGCTGTGGCAGGACGAGGAATTTAAACTCTCTGTACTCCACGCCATTCACTGTCAGAGTCGCTACACAGTAGCCGCTGACGTCCGCCGTATGGGACTTTGAGGCCATAAAGACCTGGTGGCGTGTGCGCATAACCGATAGGGAGTAGCGTCGCACCGTGTCGGGGTGGATGAAGCTCTCCGTGCTTCCGCAGTCGAAAAGGCAATTTGTGGCATGGCCATTTACCTTTACGTTCATCATGGACCTGGCTAGTTGATGGGGCCTAGATTGGTCCAAGGTGATGGAGGCCATCGTCGAGGTTGGTGGGTCGCTGTAGTATTCGCCCGCGCCGAGGGCCTGGTCCCGAGATGGTGTCCAAGATGGCGGCTCCCCCTCGGCTGGTGGTGTCCAAAATGGCGGCCCGCACGGCTCACACGTGGTTGGTGGGGTCCAAAATGGCGGCCTGTACGGTTCATACGCGGCGCTGCTGGAATTGGGGGTCGATTTCGCCTTGCACACTCTCGTGTAGTGGCCTTTCTTGCCGCATTTGGAGCAGGTCGCGTCCTTTGCTGGGCATTGCTGTCTGGGGTGCTTGGCCTGGCTGCAGAAGTAGCATTTCTGGCCTCTGGTCATTGCAGCTGTAGCTGGGCTGCTGGCGGCTTGTGGCCTTACCGGGTTCCAAGATGGCTGCTCCCGTGGCATCCACGTGGCCATCCGGTCAGGGGGGTAGGCGTCCATGTTCTGGAGGGCCACGTCTAACGAGTTAGCGAGGGCCACCGTCTTCTGCAGGTCAAGCCCCCTCTGTTCCAGCAGCCTCTGCCGAGTATAGTTGGACCTGATGCCGGCTACGTAGGCGTCTCGGATCAGGTCTTCCGTGCATTCCTTGGCCGTCACCGCTTTGCAATTACAGTCCCGGCCGAGGACTCTCAGTGTCAGTAAATATTCAGCGCCCGATTCCCCGGGGCGCTGTTTTCGGGTAGCCAGGAGGTGTCTGGCGTAGACCTCGTTAACAGGCCTCACGTATTGTTCCTTTAGCATCGCGATGGCGGCCGCGTAAGTAGTGGCGTCTCGGATGATCGAGTAGACTCGGTGGCTCACCCGTGAGTTCAAGACAAGCCGTTTCGCGTCATCTGTAGTGACAGTAGTGCTGGAGGCCTCCAGGAAGGCTTCGAAACAGCTCAGCCAGTGTTCAACGTTATTGGCTGCATCTGCTGCTTGAGGAACCAGGTCTAAACGTTCCGGCTTCAAGATTTGCTCCATGTTGAAAATTAGTCAATAAAATTGATGCGCTATCAACAATACCAAAGACTACGAGATGGACTTAAATGAAGTAGCGTGGTGACACGCCATCACTGGACACAATCCGCTCACGGCGGTACGGACAGTTTAAGCAGACGCCCCCAACCGGGGGCCCTTTCCTCCAGCAACTTGTTTCCCACAGGGACAGGTTGCCGGGAGCACTTCCTGTCTGGGGAGTATTTAAGTCAGGCGCGGGCTCTTCCAGTTCCTGTTTTGTCATGAGGCTGAAATAAAAAGCTGTTCTGTTTTACTAGCTCTGGTCTCGACTCCCACGTTTGCCGCGGTACCTCAACACTGGTGACCCCGACGCTCAGGACGAATCCTAAGCTAGCATGGCGGATACAAACGCAGTCATGGTTAAATTACCAGGCTTTTGGGAAAATTTGGCCGAAGCCTGGTTCGTTCAAGCCGAGTCCAGATTCTGGCTGAAAGGCATCACAGGCGACACCACGAAGTACGACTACCTCGTCTCCTCGCTCACGTACGCTACCGTCCCCAAAGTTTGGGCAGCGCTGCAGGACCCACCACAGACTGGCAAGTACGAACATCTGAAGGCTGCGCTCCTTAAAAAATTTCAAACATCCTCTTACCAGCGCCACTGCCAACTCCTTGACCTCCCTGGTCTCAGTGACGCTTCACCATCAGACCTGCTTTCCCACATGCTGTCCCTCGCGGACGACAAGCCCCCCGGCGCCCTCTTTCGCACGCTTTTCATTCGGCAGCTTCCCGCCAGCATCCGCCCGCTCATTGTGGAGTCCGGCTCCACGGACCTGAATGACATAGCAGAAAAGGCCGACCGGCTGCTCTCTGCACAGTCCGCGCGCGACGTCACGCCCGACCTCGCGGCAACGACCACGCGGTCTCCCCGGCCCACCAGGCCCGCCCGCCCTACCACTCCGGGCCACTGTTACTACCACACCCGTTTTGGCACTAAGGCCCAACGTTGCACGCCACCGTGTACCTTCAATTCCCCCCCCGCACCGGCCCCTGCGATGGCCATGGGGCAAAAGGGGCCTCTACTGTACGCCACTGACGACAGAACCAACCGCCGATTTCTGTGCGAAACAGGGGCCCAGCACAGCATCATCCCCGCCTCCGCCCTCGAAATCCAACGCGGCACACGAGGTATCACGCTGGCCGCCGCCAATGGATCGGACATCCGCACATGTGGCACCCGCATGGTCACGCTCGACCTCGCGGGCCACCGCTACCGCTGGGAGTTCCTCACCGCTGAGGTCCTCTGCCCACTCATCGGCGCCGACTTCCTACGCGCCCACGGCCTCCTTGTCGAAATTCCGAGGCACCGCCTCGTCGACACCAACACTATGGCCACCATCCCCGGCGCCTTTACCCCGGACTGTTCGGCCGGCCTGACGACCTACTGCCTCGCCAGGGCCGTGGACGGCTACTCGGCACTCCTAGCCGAGTTTCCCGCCCTCACCAACCCGACCTTTTTGGCCAAAACCGCCAAACACGGGGTGGAGCACTATATCCCCACCACCGGCCCTCCAGTTTCTGCCCACGCACGCAGGCTCAACCCGGCCAAGCTGAAAATCGCGCGGGCCGAGTTCACCACCATGGAACAACTCGGCATCATCCGCTGCTCCAGCAGCCCCTGGGCCTCGCCCCTCCACATCGCCCCTAAGCCCGGCGGAGGCTGGCGCCCTTGTGGGGACTACCGCCGCCTTAACGACGCCACCACCCCCGGCCGATACCTGGTGCCTCACATCCAGGACTACTCGGCCCGACTGGCCAGACGAACCGTCTTTTCCAAAGTCGACCTGGTGCGCGGTTACCACCAAGTCCCCGTACACCCCGCGGACATCCCCAAAATGGCCGTCATCACCCCATTCGGCCTGTTCGAGTTCCTGAGGATGCCCTTCGGCCTCAAGAATGCAGCCCAGGCTTTCCAGCGCCTTATGGACTCGGTCCTGCGGGACCTGAACTTCCTATTCGTCTATCTAGACGACATTCTCGTGGCCAGCTCCTCCAAACAGGAACACCTCGAACACCTTCGCGTCCTGTTCAGGCGCCTAGCCCAACACGGGCTCATCCTCAGCCCAGCGAAGTGCCAATTCGGCCTAACCGAGATCGATTTTCTCGGTCACCACATCACCCCTGCTGGGGCCGTCCCCCTGCCCAACAAGGTGCAGGCCGTCCAGCAGTTCCCCCGCCCCACAACCATCAAGGGCCTCCAGGAGTTCCTCGGGATGGTGAACTTCTACAACAGGTTCATCTCCAGAGCTGCAGCCCTCATGAAGCCCCTATACGACTCCCTCCGAGGTAAATCCGGCAAGATGGCCGTAGCCTGGACCACTGACACGTCAGCCGCCTTCGATGCCACCAAAAACGCGCTCGCCGACGCCACTCTGCTCGCGCACCCGAGGGCTGATGCCCGGGTCACGCTCACCACCGACGCCTCTGACCACACGGTCGGGGCCGTGTTCGAGCAGTGGGTTAATGGCGCGTGGCAGCCACTTGCCTTCTACAGCAGCCAACTGCGCCCCCCGGAGGTCAAATACTCCACTTTCGACCGCGAGCTTCTCGCGCTCCACCTGTCGGTCCGCCATTTCAGGTTCCTCCTGGAAGGCCGCCCCTTCGCCGCGTACGTGGACCACAAGCCACTCACATACGCGATGGCCAAGCACACCGAACCCTGGTCCGCTCGGCAGCAACGCCAGCTCGCGGCCGTGTCCGAGTTTACCACGGACATCCAGCACGTCTCCAGTAGAGACAACGTTGTCGCCGACTGCCTTTCCCGTCCCGCCATCTGCGCGAATCACCTCGCGGTCGACTACGCGCAACTAGCAGCGGCCCAGCTCACGGACCCAGACCTCCTCTCGGCGGCTACCAGCCTCCCAGGGCTACGCCTAGCCAAGGTCGCGCACGGGCCCGAAGCCACGACAGTTACTTGCGACATCACACTCAGCCAACCCAGGCCGGTCGTCCCTGAAACCTGGCGCCGCTGCGTCTTCGACGCGCTCCACGGGCTCTCCCACCCGGGTTCCCGCGCGTCCGTCAAACTCCTCTCCCAGCATTTCATCTGGCGCGGCCTCAGCAGAGATGTTCGGACTTGGGCCACCTCCTGCCTCGCCTGCCAACGGGCTAAGGTACAACGGCATACAAAAGCACCCCTGGGAGACTTCGAGGTATCCAGCCACCGCTTCGACCACGTACACGTCGACATCGTCGGGCCCCTGCCGCCATCGCAAGGCCAGACTTATCTCCTCACGATGGTCGACCGCTACACACGCTGGCCTGAGGCAGTGCCGCTGACCTCCACCACCACAGCCGACATCGCCAGGGCGTTCGTTAACACCTGGGTAGCGAGGTTCGGCGTACCGGCCGACATAACCTCCGACAGAGGCGCCCAGTTCACCTCCGAACTCTGGATGGCCACAGCACGCAACCTTGGTGTGATGCTCCACCGAACCACGGCATACCACCCGCAGGCCAACGGGCTTTGTGAACGCTTCCACCGGTCACTCAAGGCCTCACTCCGCGCCGGCCTGCAGGACAGTACCTGGACTGACCGCCTACCGTGGGTACTACTAGGCCTACGCACCGCGGTCAAAGAAGACCTCCAGTCCTCGGCAGCGGAGTTAGTCTACGGACAACCGCTGCGCGTCCCAGGCGAATTCCTTCCGGAGGCTACCACGCCTTGGTCGGCCGACCAGCAGCGGCTCAACTTTTTCTCTTCCGCTCAGCAGTTCGCCCAACTTCCGGTCAACCGACACGACGAACTCGCACCTCACGTTCCGCCAAATTTACAGCAGGCGCGCTTCGTCTCCGTGCGACACGACGCGCACCGCGGACCCCTGCGACCCCCGTACGACGGACCGTACGAAGTACTACAAACCGGGGACAAGGTCTTCAAGCTGCGACTCGGCGACAGGGTCGAGACAGTCTCCATCGACCGGCTCAAACTAGCACACACAGAACCAGGGGAAAAGGTCCCCGTGGCCCGGCCTCCAACTAGAGGCTGTCCCGCCAGCAAGCCAGCACAGCCGGCGGCGAACCGCCAGGCCCCGCCAACTAGACTGGCGATCACGCAGAGCCGCTGCGGCAGAACCATCAGACCACCGTCACGACTCGTCCACTCCTCCTAAGCGGATTCTGGGGGGAGCTCTGTGGCGACACGCCACCACTGGACACAATCCGCTCATGGCGGTACGGACAGTTTAAGCAGACGCCCCCAACCGGGGGCCCTTTCCTCCAGCAACTTGTTTCCCACAGGGACAGGCTGCCGGGAGCACTTCCTGTCTGGGGAGTATTTAAGTCAGGCGCGGGCTCTTCCAGTTCCTGTTTTGCCATGAGGCTGAAATAAAAAGCTGTTCTGTTTTACTAGCTCTGGTCTCAACTCCCACGTTTGCCGTGGTATCTCAACAGTAGGCTTTTATTGACTAAGAACTAGAGCATGCCTCTGCTAGTGAATCCATCCTAAGAGCTCTCGGGGGAAGGGTGGTGAGTCACCTTTATACCCGGGCTTAGGGGTGGAGCCAGGGGCTGAGACATGCCTGGACTTGTACAGGGTTAACAGTGGTTTACCACACAGACATGTACAGGTTAACAGTGGTTTACCACAAATTCCCAAGTTTTTCAAAGCAAGACCGGTACCATATGCAATTCGCCCAGCCGTCGAGGCAGAGCTGGAGAATCTGGAGAATGCAGGCGTGTTGTCTAAGGTAGACTGGAGCGAGTGGGTGACACCCATCGTTCCTGTCATGAAGAAAACGTTAAGCAATAAATCTGAGGAGCCAAGGAATGTTCGCATCTGTGGGGATTTCAAGGTGACGGTGAACCCAATCCTTCACACAGTACAATATCCTCTTCCAAGGATAGAAGACATCTTCGCCTCACTATCTGGAGGGAAGCGTTTTACAAAAATTGACCTAGCACAAGCGTATTTGCAGATGGAGGTTGAAGAATCCTCTAGGAAGTATCTTACGATAAACACTCACAAAGGTCTTTACCAGTATCATCGATTGGTATTCGGAGTAGCATCAGCTCCGGCGATATGGCAAAGAGCGATGGAACAAGTCCTGCAAGGGATTCTGGGGACTCGGTGTTACTTGGACGACATCCTAGTGACAGGTGAAGATGACAGTGAACACCTTAACAACCTAGAACAGGTGCTCACTAGACTACGGGAACATGGGCTACGAGCCAACCGCCCCAAGTGCGAGTTTTTTGAGAAACAGATATCATATTGTGGCCACGTGATTGATGAAGAGGGGTTACATAAGTCCCCTGACAAAATTGAAGTGGTTGTTAAGGCCCCAGCGCCTGAAAATGTGTCGCAACTGAGGTCATTCCTCGGATTGGTGAATTACTACCATAAGTTTTTGCCGAATTTGTCCACAATTCTGCACCAACTGAACGCCCTACTATGAACGGGAGTAGCATGGAAATGGAGCAATGACTGTAAGCGGGCCTTTCAGAAGAGTAAGGACTTAATCACTTCAAGAGAAGTATTGGCTCACTACAACCCATCACTACCGATAAGACTGGCGTGTGATGCATCTCCCTACGGCATTGGGGCGGTACTGTCACATAAATTCCTTGATGGTTTAGAGAGGCCGATAGCTTTTGCGTCACGCTCATTAACTTCAGCCGAGCGTAACTACGCCCAGATTGACAGAGAGGCCCTCAGCCTAGTGTGCGGGGTGAAGAAGTTCAATCACTACCTGCACGGTCAAAAATTTACTCTACTAACTGATCATCAACCTCTTGTCTCCATTTTCAACCCTCAGAAGGGTGTAGCGATAATGACAGCACAACGGCTACAGAGGTGGTCCCTTTTCCTAGGGGCACACCAATATGACATCGAGTACAAAGGAACTAAACAGCATGGGAATGCTGATGGATTGTCGCGCCTACCGTTGCCGACGGTGGAAGAAGAACTTGCAGTGGATCCAATGGAGATATTCCACTCGACCATAGTCGAATGTCTCCCTGTGACGAATGCAAACATATAAAAGGAAACACGAAATGACCCGACACTATCCCGGGTCTATGATTTAATGGTGAAGGGATGGCCAGCACATGGCGAACCACTGCTGCCAGCATTCTCGCCGAGAAGAGAACAGCTGTCAGTGTGCAGAGGAACCTTGATGTGTGGATCCAGAGTAGTAATTCCACGTAAATTGAAGGATAGAGTGCTCAATGAGCTTCATGAGTGTCATCTGGGAGGGGTAAAAATGAAGAACTTAGCCAGAGCGTTTATGTGGTGGCCGGGAATCGATAGAGAAATTGAAAAGATGACTAAGAGCTGTACCGGATGCCAGAAGGTCCAAAACGCCCCACCACAAGCCCCTCTACATCCATGGGAGTGGCCCTCATCTCCATGGCAAAGGGTGCACATTGATTTTGCTGGTCGCTTCATGGACTCGATGTTTTTAATTGCGGTGGATGCACATTCAAAGTGGCCAGAGGTAATAAAAATGTCCTCAACCACCACAGAAAAAAACTATCACAGTCTTACGAACCATATTCACCAGGAATGGGCTGCCTGAACAGATTTGCTCTGACAATGGACCACAGTTTGTGTCTGAAGAGTTCCGGAGGTTCTTAAAGAACAATGGTGTTAAGCATTACACATCTGCCCCAAATCATCCAGCCACTAATGGATTGGTCGAGAGGTTTGTTCAAACATTCAAGAAGGCTATCAAGGCAATGTGTAATGAAGATATACCCCTACAACAGAAGGTGGACAACTTCTTGTTTGCCTACCGGAATGCGACACATGCGGTTACCAACCAAACTCCAGCCATGATGTTCTTCAATCGAAGACTACAATGCCGCTTGGATTTGGTTAAGCCAAACGTCCGAAGAGATGTGGCGAACAGGCAGTTTCAGAATATGAATGAAAGGCCGACCAGGAGTTTTAAGATAGGTCAACCAGTTTTGGCCCGGGACTATCGCACAGAGAAATGGCAGCCAGGAACGATTTGTACACGGCAAGGACCTCTCATGTATACCGTGGACGTTGGAGAGAGCATTGTAAGACGCCATGCTGACCAGATTCTAGAGTCACTGGAAAACGTCAACTCCACACCACGATCTGATACACCTGGCGATGAAACCGATGTACCAATTGCAGCTACCGCAGAATCGGTGATATTGGAAGCAGATGAACCAAACAACGACATTGATCCAGACTCAACCTTGCCAGAAGAACCTGATACCCCAAAGAGGCATTATCCAGACAGAATCAGGAAGCCTCCTCAAAGACTGAACTTATAATTGCTTAACCTCAACCAATGTATCTAGCAACCGTAATTGTGATTGTAATTAGTTATCATTTAGTTGTTAAATGAATGTTATGTACTGTTTATCTAAAAGGGGAGGAATTGTTGTGTATGTACCTTTAAGAGAATAACTGGTCTCAGACTGCAGTACCGGCAGTGACCACCCCTGTATAAAAGGCGCTAGCAATCTTCTGTAGTTCAGTTTCCCGATTGTCTCCATTCAGTAAAGACTTGTTATAATCAACTCCTGCTGTCCGTGTCTCAATTATACATGGACATAATAATGTTCCTGTACACACAACGCTGATCCGTGATCCTGCGCACACAACGCTGATCCATGTTCCTGTACACACAATGCTGATCCGTGTTCCTGCGCACAACAACAGTGATCCGTGTTCCTGCACACACAACGCTAATCTTTGTTCCTGTACACACAATGCTGACCCGTGTTCCTGCAAACAACAACAGTGATCCGTGTTCCTGCACACACAACGCTAATCCATGTTCCTGTACACACAATGCTGATCAGTGTTCCTGCACACACAACACTGATCCATATTCCTGCACACACAATGCTGATCCCTGATCCTGCACTCACAACGCTGATCCCTGTTCCTGCACACACAACGCTGATCCCTGTTCCTGCACACACAACGCTGATCTATGTTCTTGCACACACAATGCTGATCCATGTTCCTGCACACACAACGCTGATCCGTGTTCCTGCACACACAATGCGGATCCCTATTCATGCACACACAATGCTGATCCGTGTTCCTGCACACACAACACTGATCCATGTTCCTGCACACACAAAGCTGATCCATATTCCTGTACACACAACGCAGATCACTGTTCCTGCACACACAATGCTGATACGTGTTCCTGCGCACACAATGCAGATCCCTGTTCCTGCACACACCATGCTGATCCAATTTCCTGCACACACAACACTGATCCGTGTTCCTGTGAACACAATGCTGATCCATGTTCCTGTACACACAGTGTTGATCAATGTTTCAGCACACAAAACGCTGATCCATTTTCCTGCACACACAAACCTGATCCATGTTCCTGTACACACAACGCTGATCCATGTTCCTGCACACATAACGCTGATTGTGTTCCTGTACACACAACACTGAACCATGTTCCTTCACACGCAACGCTGATCCGTGTTCCTGCACAAACAATGCTGATTCATGTTCCTGCACACACAGCACTGATCCATGTTTCTGGACACACAACACTGATCCTTGTTCCTGCACACACAATGCTGATCTGTGTTCCTGCACACACAATGCTGATCCGTGATGCTGCACACACAACGCTGATCCCTGTTCATGCATACACAACGCTGATCCGTGTTCCTGCACACAAAACGCTGATCCCTGTTCATGCACACACAACGCTGATCCCTGTTCATGCACACACAACGCTGATCCGTGTTCCTGCACACACAATGCTGATCCATGTTCCTGCACACACAATGCTGATCCGTGTTCCTGCACTCACAATGCTGATCCGTGTTCCTGCACACGCAATGCTGATCCGTGTTCCTGCACACTCAAAGCTGATCCGTGTTCCTGCACACACAACGCTGGTCCATGTTCATGCACACACAACGCTGATCCGTGTTCCTGCATGAACAATGCTGATCCGTGTTCCTTCACACAACAACAGTGATCTGTGTTCCTGCACACACAATGCTGATCTGTGTTCCTGCACACACAATGCTGATCCCTGTTCATGCACACACAACACTGATCCGTGTTCCTGCACACACAATGCTGATCCGTGTTACAGCACACAAAATGCTGATCCGTGTTCCTGCACACCCAACGCTGATCACTGTTCCTGCACACACAATGCTGATCCATGTTCCTGCACACACAACGCTGATCCATGTTCCTGCACACAGAACGCTGTACCGTGTTCCTGTACACACAATGCTGATCCATGTTCCTGCACACAGAACTCTGATCCGTGTTCCTGCATACACAACTCTGATCTGTGTTACTGCACACACCATGCTGATCCATGTTCCTGTACACACAACGCTGATCTGTGTTCCTGTGCACACAACGCTGATCCATGTTCCTGTACACACAATGTTGATCTGTGTTTCTGCACAAAAAAAGCTCATCCATGTTCCTGCAGACACAAACCTGATCCATGTTCCTGTACACACAATGTTGATCCATGTTTCTGCACACAAAAAGCTGATCCATGTTCCTGCACACACAAACCTGATCCGTGTTCCTGCACACAAAATGCTGATCCATGTTCCTGTACACACAACGCTGATCCGTGTAGCTGCACACACAACGCTGATCCATGTTCCTCTACTTACAATGCTGATCCGTTTTCCTGCACAAACAATGCTGATCCATGTTCCTTCACACAACAACAGTGATCTGTGTTCCTGCACACACAAGGCTGATCTGTGTTCCTGCACACACAATGCTGATCCATGTTCCTGCACATACAACGCTGATCCCAGTTCATGCACACACAATGCTGATCCGTGTTCCTGCACACACAATGCTGATCCGTGTTCCAGCAAAAAAATGCTGATCCATGTTCCTGCACACCCAAGGCTGATCACTCTTCCTGCACACACAATGCTGATCCGTGTACCTGCACACACAATGCTGATCCATGTTCCTGCACACAGAATGCTGATCTGTGTTCCTGCACACACAACTCTGATCCATGTTCCTGTACACACAATGCTGATCCATGTTCCTGCAAACAGAATGCTGATCTGTGTTCCTGCACACACAACACTGATCCGTGCTCCTGCACACACAATGCTGATCCATGTCACTGTACAAAAAATGCTGATCCGTGTTCCTGTACACACAATGCTGATCCGTGTTCATGCACACTACAACAGTGATCTGTCATCCTGCACACACAACGGAGATCCAAGATCGTGCACACAAAATGCTGATTCGTGTTCCTGCACACACAACTCTGATCCGTGTTCCAGCACACACAAAACACTGATCTGTGTTCCTGCACACACAATGCTGATCCGTGTTGCTGCACACACAACGCTGATCCCTGTTCATGCATACACAATGCTGATCCGTGTTCCTGCACACACAACACTGATCCCTGTTCATGCACACACAAAGCTGATCCCTGTTCATGCACACACAACGCTGATCCGTGTTCCTGCACAGACAATGCTGATCCGTGTTCCTGCACTCACAATGCTGATCCATGTTCCTGCACACGCAATGCTGATCCGTGTTCCTGCACACTCAACGCTGATCCGTGTTCCTGCACACACAATGCTGGTCCATGTTCATGCACACACAACGCTGATCCGTGTTCCTGTACACACAATGCTGATCCATGTTCCTGCACACTCAACGCTGATCCGTGTTCCTGCACACACAATGCTGATCCATGTTCCTGCACACACAATGCTGATCCATGTTCCTGCACACACAATGTAGATCACTGTTCCTGCACACACAATGCTGATCCGTGTTCCTGCACACTCAATGATTATCCATGTTCCTGTACACACAAGGCTGATCAGTGGTCCTTCACACACAATGCTGATCCGTGTTCCTGCACACACAACGCTGATCTGTTTTCCTGCACACACAGCGCTGATCCGTGTTCCTTCACACACAACATTGATCGGTCTTACTGCACACACAACGCTGATCAATTTTCCTGCACATACAATACTGTTACGTCTTCCTGCACACAAAATGCTGATCCATGTTCCTGCACACTCAACACTTATCCATGATACGGCACACACAACGCTGATTGTGTTCCTGCACACAGAACGCTGATTGTGTTCCTGTACACACAACACTCATCCATGTACCTGCACACACAACACTGATCCGTGTTCCTGCACACACAATGCTGATTGTGTTCCTGCACACAATGCTGATACATGTTCCTTCACACACAGCGCTGATCCGTGTTCCTGCACACACAACACTGATCCATGTTCCTGCACAAACAACACTGATCCGTGTTCCTGCACACACAACACTGATTGTGTTCCTGTACCCACAACATTGATCCGAGTTCCTGCACACACAATGCTGATCCATGTTCCTGCACACACAACACTGATCCATGTTCCTGCACACACAATGCTGATCCATGTTCCTGCACACAATGCTGATCCATGTTCCTTCACACACAGCGCTGATCCATGTTCCTGCACACACAAAACTGATCCATGTTTCTGCACACACAACACTGATCCGTGTTCCTGCACATGCAATGCAGATCCATGTTCCTGCACACACAAAACTGATCCGTGTTCCTGCACACATAATGCTGATCCATGTTTCTGCACACAAAGTGCTGTTCCATGTTCCTGCATACACAACACTGATCCATGTTTCAGGACACACAATGCAGATCCCTGTTCCTGCACAAACCATGCTGATCCAATTTCCTGTACAAACAACACTGATCCGTGTTCCTGTGAACACAACGCTGATCCATGTTCCTGCACACACAATGCTGATCCATGTTCCTGCACACACAACGCTGATCCCTGTTCCTGCACACACAACGCTGATCCCTGTTCCTGCACACACAACGCTGTTCCGTGTTCCTGCACACACAACGCTGATCCGTGTTCCTGCACACACAACGCTGATCCGTGTTCCTGCACACACAATGCTGATCCGCGTTCCTGCACACACAACGCGGATCCCTGTTCATGCACACAAAATGCTGATCCATGTTCCTGCACACACAACGCTGATCCTTTTCATGCACACACAATGCTGATTCATATTCCTGCACACTCAACGCTGATCTGTGTTCCTGCACACACAACACTGATCCATGTTCCTGGACACACAACGCTGATCCCCATTCCTGCAAACCGAAAGCTGATCCATGTCACTGTACAAACAATGCTGATTCATGTCCCTGCACACACAATGCTGGTCCACATTCCTTTACACATAATGCTGGTCCATGATCCTACACACACAATGCTGATCCGTATTCCTGCACACTCAACGCTGATCCGTATTCCTGCACACACAACGCTGATCCATGCTCCTGTACGCACAACGCTGATCCGTGTTCCTGTACACATAATGCTGATCCGTGTTCCTGTACACTCAATGCTGATCCGTGTTCATGAACACACAACACTGATCCGTGTTGCTGCACACACAATGCTGATCCATGTTCCTGCACACACAACGCTGATCCATGTTCCAGCACACACAATGCTGATCCATGTTCCTGCAGACACAACGCTGATCGATTTCCAGCACAGACAATGCTGATCCATGTTCCTGCACACTCAATGCTGATCTGTGTTCCTGCACACACAACTCTGATCCGTTTTCCTGCACACACAATGCTGTTCCGTGTTCCTGTACACACAATGCTGATCCATGTTCCTGCACACACAATGCTGATCCTTGTTCCTGCACACACAAAGCTGATCCTTGTTCCTGCACACACAACGCTGATCCATGTTCCTGCACACACAACGCTGATCCATGTTCCTGCACACACAACGCTGATCCGTCTTCCTGTACACACAACGCTGATCACTGTTCCTGCACACACAACGCTATACCGTGTTCCTGTACACACACTGCTGTTCCGTGTTCCTGTACACACAACGCTGATCCATGTTCCTGCACACACAACGCTGATCCTTGTTCCTGCACACACAAAGCTGATACTTGTCCCTGCACACACAACGCTGATCCATGTTCCTGCACACACAACGCTGATCCGTCTTCCTGCACACAACACTGATCCATTTTCCTGCACACACAAAGCTGATCCGTATTCCTGTACACACAACGCAGATCACTGTTCCAGCACACACAGTGCTGATACGTGTTCCTGCGCACACAATGCAGATCCCTGTTCCTGCACACACCATGCTGATCCAATTTCCTGCACACACAACACTGATCCGTGTTCCTGTGAACACAACGCTGATCCATGTTCCTGTACACACAGCGTTGATCAATGCTTCAGCACACAAAACGCTGATCCATTTTCCTGCACACACAAACCTGATCCATGTTCCTGTACACACAACGCTGATCCATGTTCCTGCACACAGAACGCTGATTGTGTTCCTGTACACACAACACTGAACCATGTTCCTTCACACGCAACGCTGATCCGTGTTCCTGCACAAACAATGCTGATTCATGTTCCTGCACACACAGCACTGATCCATGTTTCTGGACACACAACACTGATCCATGTTCCTGCACACACAATGCTGATCTGTGTTCCTGCACACATCAACAGTGATCTGTGTTCCTGCACACACAATGCTAATCCATGTTCCAGTACACACAATGCTGATCCGTGTTCCTGCACACACAACGCTGATCCCTGTTCCTGCACGCACAACGCTGTTCCGTGTTCCTGCACACACAATGCTAATCCGTGTTCCTGCACACACAACGCGGATCCCTGTTCATGCACACACAATGCTGATCCGTGTTCCTGCACACACAACGCTGATCCCTGTTCATGCACACACAATGCTGATTCATATTCCTGCACACTCAACGCTAATCTGTGTTCCTGGACACACAACGCTGATCCATGTTCCTGGACACACAACGCCGATCCCCGTTCCTGCAAACAGAAGGCTGATCCATGTCACTGTACAAACAATGCTGATCCGTGTTCCTGCACCCACAACGCTGATCAATGTTCCTGCACACACAAGTCTGATCCATGCTCCTGCACACACAATGCTGATCCACGTTACTTTACACATAATGCTGGTCCATGATCCGACACACACAACGCTGATCCGTGTTCCTGCACACTCAACGCTGATCCGTATTCCTGCACACACAATGCTGATCCGTGTTCCTGTACACACAATGCTGATCCATGTTCCTGTACACACAATGCTGATCCGTGTTCATGTACACACAATGCTGATCCGTGTTCCTGCACACACAACACTGATCCGTGTTCCTGCACACACAATGCTGACCCTTGTTCCTGCACACACAATGCTGATCCATGTTCCAGCACACACAATGCTGATCCATGTTCCTGCAGACACAACGCTGACCCATGTTCCAGCACATATTATGCTGATCCATGTTCCTGCACACTCAACGCTGATCTGTGTTCCTGCACACACAACTCTGATCCATGTTCCTGCACACTCAACGCTGATCTGTGTTCCTGCACACACAACGCTAATCCGTGTTCCTGTACACACAATGCTGTTCCGTGCTCCTGCACACACAACGCTGATCAATGTTCCTGCACACACAACGCTGATCCTTGTTCCTGCACACACAAAGCTGATCCTTGTTCCTGCACACACAACGCTGATCCATGTTCCTGCACACAAAACACTGATACGTCTTCCTGCACACACAACACTGATCCATGTTCCTGCACACACAAAGCTGATCCATCTTCCTGTACACACAACCCTGATCACTCTTCCTGCACACACAATTCTGATACGTGTTCCTGCGCACACAACGCTGATCCCTGTTCCTGCACACACAAGGCTTATCCATGTTCCTGCACACACAATGCTGATCCAAGTTCCTGTACACACATCGCTGATCCATGTTCCTGTGCACACAACGCTGATCCGTGTTCCTGCACACACAATGCTGATCCATGTTCCTGCACACACAATGCTGATCCATGTTTCTGCACACAAAAAGCTGATCCCTGTTCCTGCACACACAAACCTGATCCGTGTTCCTGCACACACAATGCTGATCCCTGTTCCTACACACACATCGCTGATCCATGTTCCTGCACACACAACGCTGATCCATGTTCCTGTACACACAACGCTGAACCGTGTTCCTGCACACGCAATGCTGATCCTTGTTCCTGCGCGCACAATGCTGATCCCTGTTCCTGCAGACACAAGACTGATCCATCCTCCTGCACACACAACGCTGATCCATGTTCCTGAACACACAACGCAGATACCTATTCCTGCGCACACCATGCTGATCCATGTTCCTGTACACACAACGCTGATCCGTGTTCCTGTGCACACAACGCTGATCCATGTTCCTCTACACACAATGTTGATCCGTGTTTCTGCACACAAAAAGCTCATCCATGTTCCTGCACACACAATCCTGATCCATGTTCCTGTACACACAATGTTGATCCGTGTTTCTGCACAGAAAAAGCTGATCCATGTTCCTGCACACACAAACCTGATCCGCGTTCCTGCACAAAAAATGCTGATCCATGTTCCTGTACACACAACGCTGATCCGTGTTGCTGCACACACAATGCTGATCCATGTTCCTCTACACACAATGCTGATCCGTGTTCCTGCATGAACAATGCTGATCCATGTTCCTTCACACAACAACAGTGATCTGTGTTCCTGCACACACAATGCTGATCTGTGTTCCTGCACACACAATGCTGATCCCTGTTCATGCACACACAACACTGATCCGTGTTCCTGCACACACAATGCTGATCCGTGTTACAGCACACAAAATGCTGATCCGTGTCCCTGCACACACAACGCTGATCACTGTTCCTGCACACACAATGCTGATCCGTGTTCCTGCACGCACAACGCTGATCCATGTTCCTGCACTCAGAACGCTGAACCGTGTTCCTGCACACACAACTCTGATCCATGTTCCTGTACACACAATGCTGCTCCATGTTCCTGCACACAGAACTCTGATCCGTGTTCCTGCACACACAAGTCTGATCCGTGTTACTGCACACACCATGCTGATCAATGTTCCTGTACACACAACGCTGATCCGTGTTCCTGTGCACACAACGCTGATCCATGTTCCTGTACACACAATGTTGATCCATGTTTCTGCACACAAAAAGCTCATCCATGTTCCTGCAGACACAAACCTGATCCATGTTCCTGTACACACAATGTTGATCCATGTTTCTGCACACAAAAAACTGATCCATGTTCCTGCACACACAAACCTGATCCGTGTTCCTGCACACAAAATGCTGATCCATGTTCCTGTACACACAACGCTGATCCATTTTGCTGCGCACACAACGCTGATCCATGTTCCTCTACACACAATGCTGATCCGTTTTCCTGCACGAACAATGCTGATCCATGTTCCTTCACACAACAACAGTGATCTGTGTTCCTGCACACACAAGGCTGATCTGTGTTCCTGCACACACAATGCTGATCCATGTTCCTGCACATACAACGCTGATCCCAGTTCATGCACACACAACGCTGATCCGTGTTCCTGCACACACAATGCTGATCCGTGTTCCAGCAAAAAAATGCTGCTCCGTGTTCCTGCACACCCAAGGCTGATCACTCTTCCTGCACACACAATGCTGATCCGTGTTCCTGCACACACAACGCTGATCCATGTTCCTGCACACAGAATGCTGATCTGTGTTCCTGCACACACAACTCTGATCCATGTTCCTGTACACACAATGCTGAGCCATGTTCCTGCACGCAGAATGCTGATCTGTGTTCCTGCACACACAACACTGATCCGTGCTCCTGCACACACAACGCTGATCCATGTCACTGTACAAAAAATGCTGATCCGTGTTCCTACACACACAATGCTGATCTGTGTTCCTTCACACTACAACAGTGATCTGTCTTCCTGCACACACAACGCAGATCCAAGATCGCGCACACAAAATGCTGATTCGTGTTCCTGCACACACAACTCTGATCCGTGTTCCAGCACACACAACGCTGATCTGTGTTCATGCACACACAATGCTGATCCGTGTTGCTGCACACACAACGCTGATCCCTGTTCATGCATACACAACACTGATCCGTGTTCCTGCACACACAATGCTGATCCCTGTTCATGCACACAGAATGCAGATCCCTGTTCATCCACACACGACGCTGATCCGTGTTCCTGCACACACAATGCTGATCCGTGTTCCTGCACATGAAATGCTGATCCGTGTTCCTGCACACTCAACGCTTATCCGTGTTCCTGCACACACAATGCTGGTCCATGTTCATGCACACACAATGCTGATCCGTGTTCCTGTACACACAATGCTGATCCATGTTCCTGCACACTCAACGCTGATCCGTGTTCCTGCACACACAATGCTGATCCATGTTCCTGCACACACAATGTAGATCACTGTTCCTGCACACACAACGCTGATCCGTGTTCCTGCACACACAGCGCTGATCCGTGTTCCTTCACACACAACATTGATCGGTCTTACTGCACACACAACGCTGATCAATTTTCCTGCACACACAATGCTGATACGTCTTCCTGCACACAAAATGCTGATCCATGTTCCTGCACACTCAACAATTATCCATGATACTGCACACACAACGCTGATTGTGTTCCTGCACACAGAACGCTGATTGTGTTCTTGTACACACAACACTCATCCATGTACCTGCACACACAACACTGATCCGTGTTCCTGCACACACAATGCTGATTGTGTTCCTGCACACAATGCTGATACATGTTCCTTCACACACAGCGCTGATCCATGTTCCTGTACCCACAACATTGATCCGAGTTCCAGGACACACAATGCTGATCCATGTTCCTGCACACACAACACTGATCCATGTTCCTGCACACACAACGCTGATCCGTGTTCCTGCACACAATGCTGATCCATGTTCCTTCACACACAGCGCTGATCCATGTTCCTGCACACACAAAACTGATCCATGTTTCTGCACACACAACACTGATCCGTGTTCCTGCACATGCAATGCAGATCCATGTTCCTGCACACACAATGCTGCTCCATGTTCCTGCATACACAACACTGATCCATGTTCCTGCACACACAACACTGATCTGTGTTCCTGCACACACAATGCTGATCCATGTTTCTGCACACAAAGTGCTGTTCCATGTTCCTGCATACAAAACGCTGATCCATGTTTCAGGACACACAATGCTGATCCACGTTCCTGCACAGACAGCACTGATCCATGTTCCTCAACACACAATGCAGGTCCCTGTTCCTGCACACACCATGCTGATCCAATTTCCTGTACAAACAACACTGATCCGAGTTCCTGTGAACACAACGCTGATCCATGTTCCTGCACACACAACGCTGATCCGTGTTCCTGCACACACAACGCTGATCCCTGTTCCTGCACACACAACGCTGATCCCTGTTCTTGCACACACAACGCTGTTCCGTGTTCCTGCACACACAACGCTGATCCGTGTTCCTGCACACACAACGCTGATCCGCGTTCCTGCACACACAATGCGGATCCCTGTTCATGCACACACAATGCTGATCCGTGTTCCTGCAAACACAACGCTGATCCATGTTCCTGCACACACAACGCTGATCCCTTTTCATGCACACACAATGCTGATTCGTATTCCTGCACACTCACCGCTGATCTGTGTTCCTGCACACACAACGCTGATCCATGTTCCTGGACACACAACGCTGATCCTCATTCCTGCAAACCGAAGGCTGATCCATGTCACTGTACAAACAATGCTGATCCGTGTTCCTGCACACACAACGCTGATCAATGTTCCTGGCCACACAAGGCTGATCCATGCTCCTGCACACACAATGCTGATCCACATTCCTTTACACATAATGCTGGTCCATGATCCTACACACACAATGCTGATCCGTATTCCTGCACACTCAATGCTGATCCGTGTTCCTGTACACACAATGCTGATCCGTGTTCCTGTACACTCAATGCTGATCCGTGTTCCTGCACACACAACACTGATCCATGTTCCTGTACGCACAACGCTGATCCGTGTTCCTGTACACACAATGCTGATCCGTGTTCCTGTACACTCAATGCTGATCCGTATTCCTGCACACACAACGCTGATCCATGTTCCTGTACGCACAACGCTGATCCGTGTTCCTGTACACACAATGCTGATCCGTGTTCCTGTACACTCAATGCTGATCCGTGTTCCTGCACACACAACACTGATCCATGTTCCTGCACACACAATTGTTGAGTCTGTGCTTTCAAATGTAGTTATGCTGAATAACTGGACACAGACTACAGAATACTTAAACAGGTCTTTAGTAACTGAGGGTCAGGGCTGAACTGAAATACACTTTGCTCCACAGGGTTTATATACCGGTGTGGTCACCACCGGTACTACAATGTACAGGAGCCATCAGAAAGTAGTCCATCACCTTAAGGTATCCTCTTAAGGTGGTACAGGTTACATACACTACAATTCCTCCCCTTTTAGCTTAACAGTGTACACCCCAATTTAAACATAACATGGATAACATATATACAACTTTCACACAAAACTGTTCAAAGAATCAGTCTCTGAGGAGGCCTCCTGATCCGGGCTGGATAACGCCTTTCAGGGGTCTCTGGTTCTCGTTGCTGGGGTGACTCATCCATTTGATCTCCTATGGATTGAACATCATCATGTACGTTCGAGTCTGAGGTAGATGCTACAGGCTCAATAACTTCTTCAACTGGTGTCTCTGCCGTAGACATGGGGTCGACCCTTGTTCTCGATTCCACAAGTTGGTCAGCATGACGTCGTATTACGTTCTCACCAACGTCTACCGTGTACATCAAGGGTCCTTGTCGGGCACGAATTGTTCCGGATTGCCATTTATCATTCCTATAGTCCCTGGCCAACACTGGTTGTCCTATTTCGAAACTCCGAGTGGCCTTGTTATTTACGTGCTGAAATTGCTTGTTTTCGACTTCCCTACGCACATTGGGTTTTAACAAATCCAACCGGGACCGCAACCTCCTGTTATAGAACATTATGGCAGGGCTTTGATTTGTCACTGCATGCGTGGCGTTTCGATATGCCATCAGGAAATTGTCCACCTTGTGTTGTAGTGGAATATGGTCTTCGCTCATGGCCTTTATCGCCTTTTTGAACGTTTGTACAAATCTCTCGGCCAACCCATTGGTAGCCGGATGATATGGGGCAGATGTATAGTGTTTCACCCCATTCTTTTTCATGAATTTCTGGAATTCTTCGGACACGAACTGTGGTCCGTTGTCTGAACATATTTGTTCCGGCAACCCATTCCTTGCAAATATGGTTCTTAGAACTGTGATCGTCTTTTCAGAGGTAGTGGTCGACATCTTAATCACTTCTGGCCATTTAGAATGTGCGTCTACCGCTATCTAAAACATGGAATCCATGAATGGACCTGCAAAGTCGATATGCACATGTTGCCATGGGGTTGAAGGCCATTCCCACGGATGCAGCGGTGCAATTGGAGGTGCGTTTTGAACTTTTTAGCACCCTGAGCAGCTTTTAGTCAGATCCTCTATTTGTTTGTCGATACCTGGCCACCACACATAAGCCCTAGCAAGGCTTTTCATCTTGACTCCCCCCAGATGACCTTCATGCAGTTCCTTCAGAACTCTCTCCCTTAATTTAGGAGGAATAATCACCCTTGTTCCATACATCAATGTTCCTTGACAGACGGACAGCTGTTCTCGTCTGGCTGAGAATGCAGGTAACAGTGGTTCGCCATGTGCTGGCCATCCCTTCACTGTCAAATCGTAGACCCGAGACAGTGTCGGGTCATTTCGGGTCTCTCTCTCAATACTCGCATTGGTGACTGGTAAGCATTTGATGATGGTCGCGTGAAATATCTCGACAGGGTCAACTCCCGGTGCCTCTTCCGCTGTAGGTAGTGGCAGGCGCGACAGCCCATCAGCATTACCATGTTGCTTTGTACCTTTGAATTCGATATCATATTGATGTGCCCCTAGGAAAAGGGACCATCTCTGAAGCCTCTGCGCCGTCATAACCGGAACACCCTTCTTAAGGTTAAAAATGGAAACCAACGGCTGGTGATCTGTCAGCAGCGTAAACTTTTGGCCTTGCAGGTAATGGTTAAATTTCTTAACACCCCACACGAGGCTGAGAGCCTCCCTATCTATCTGAGCATAGTTGCGCTCTGCGGAGGTCAATGATCTGGATGCGAATGCGACTGGCCTTTCCAAGCCATTTGGCAACTTATGTGAGAGCACTGCCCCGATACCATATGGAGAAGCATCACAAGCTAAGCGAGTAGGCAGCGTTGGGTTAAAGTGAGCCAACACTTCCTTAGAGGTGATCAGTGCCTTGCTTTTTTGAAAAGCCCGCTTACAGTCCTCACTCCACTTCCATGGTACTCCCATTTGCAAAAGAGTGTTCAGCGGGTGTAACACCGTGGATAAATTTGGAAGAAACTTGTGGTAATAGTTAATCAACCCAAGGAACGACCTCAACTGGGATACATTTTCCGGAGCGGGAGCTTTCACAACAGCTTCGATCTTGTCAGGTGACTTATGAAGCCCCTCCTGGTCAATGACGTGGCTGCAGTACGAGATTCGCTTCTGAAAGAACTCACATTTCTGGCGATTAACTCTGAGTCCATATTCTTTCAATCTGGTGAGCACCTGCTCCAAATTCGCGAGGTGTTCCTTATCATCATCTCCTGTAATCAGAATGTCGTCCAGGTAGCATTGTGTGCCTGGAATTCCCTGCAATACCTGCTCCATGGTCCTTTGCCAAATCGCTGGAGCCGATGCCACTCCAAAAAACAGTCTATTATACCGATATAAGCCCTTATGTGTGTTGATCGTGAGATACTGGCGTGACGCTTCATCAACTTCCATCTGTAAGTACGCCTGCGCCAGGTCTATCTTGGTGAAGTGTTTCCCGCCAGACAGCGAAGCGAAGATATCCTCAATCCGCGGAAGCGGATATTGCACCGTGTGAAGAACCGGATTAACAGTGATCTTGAAATCGCCACAGATGCGAACCTTCCCAGGTTCCCCTGGCTTGTTGCTCAACGAACGCTTCATGACGGGAACAATGGGTGTGGCCTATTCGCTCCAGTCCACCTTTGACAGTACTCCTGAACGTTCTAGCCCTTCCAGCTCTGCTTCCACAGCAGGTCGTATCGCATAAGGTATCGGTCTGGCTTTGAAAAATTTTGGGTTTGCATGTTCTTCAACCTTGATGTTTGCCGTAATTCCTTTCAGTGTTCCCAGTCCCTGTTGGAACACCTCCTTAGCATCGTCCAATATTTTGGACAGTCGTTTAGGTTTGACGTCGTCCTCTTTACAAGAATCTACAGTTAGTGCTTGTAAGGAATGCCAGTCCACATTTATTCTCCGGATCCATTCCCGTCCCAGTAGTGGCGGACCTCCTTCAGGTAACACATACAAGTCCATTTCCTGACTTTCTTTGCCATTGTAGACCACCTTTACCTTTATCTTTCCGATGGGGTATACTCTTTGCCCCGTGTATGTTTTCAATACTATCTCCGTATCCCTCAGGGGAATGTGTGAGAATAACCTTTTGTAATCTTGCTTATTCATGACCGTCAATGCCGATCCAGTGTCCAATTCCATCTTCATTTGGACTCCTGCTATCCGAAGCATGACCCAGATAGTTTGGTAGTCTGCTGTGTTACCCACATTATGTATTTTTAGACAACCCAGTTCCTTACTGCTGGAGTCTGAATCCATCTTCTGTTCATCCGAACTGTTCTCTGTCACCTTGTGTACTTTTTTGTACTTCTCCTGCGGCGACTTTTTGCTGCTGGTCTTCTTTCCTGACTGGCATACTCTCGCTATGTGACCAAGTTTGCCACATTGCCTGCATTCTTTATCTTTGAACCAGCACTGGTTCTGGTCATGCGTTGTCCTTCCGCAACGATAGCACTTTACTGTGCCCAATGCCATTTCATTGGTGCTGAATTCCAATGGCCTTTGCTGCATTTCTGCAGTGCCTCGTGCTGCTGCCTCATGCGATGCTGCAATGCTGAAAGCTTTGTCCAGCGTAAGATCCTTTTCCTCTAGCAGCCACTTCTGGGTTCCTTCCCTTAGTAGCCCACACACAAACTTATCTCTCAGAGCGTCTGCTAGTCCTGTACCGAACTGACAGTACTTTGATAACTTGCGCAGTTCGATTAAGAATTCAGCGTTGCTTTCCTCTTTAAGTTGAATTCTTTTGTAAAATTTAAATCGTTCCGCTATCAGCAGCGGCGTGGGGTTTAAATGCTCTTGCAGGATAGTAACAATATCTGCGAAACTCTTTCCTACCGGTTTATCTGGTGTTACAAGGTGCCTTAATAACCCATACCTCTTCGCACCCATCGAGTTTAATAGGGTTAGTGCTTTCTTATCCACCGGTACCTCATTCGCTGTACAGTAAACTTCAACGCGTTCCACATAAGTGGCCCAATCTTCCACATCGCTATCAAAAGCAGTGATGTTACCCGTTTTTGGCATCCTTGTTGAGTTTCCTTTCCTTCGGATTATGATTCTTATTTTATTTTATTTTTCAAAATGGCGGCTTCCTGTGCTTGGCGGCTTTTCCCGCGCTTGTCTTCTTCCCCCGCCGACTAAAAATGGCGATTACTGCGCTGTTGCCGTTCTCACCTCCCAGCGGTCCTTTATTTCCCCCAACGCTGCTGCTCGTGTTCCCCGCCGCTCCCGCGGTCCTTGTGGACATCAACGCTTTTCTGGCTGCTGCGCGTCTCTGCCCCGATTGCAGTCCGGCCCCTGACACCGGCTGCTGTCATGTTCTCCGCCCTTTCCTTCATTTTCCCTCCCCTTCTCCCACTGACAACTCGGCCGACTTCCCCTCCGTGCCACTTGATCGGGCTTACCCACCGCTGTCGTAGAAGGGATGATCACTGCCTGTTGCTGATGGTGGACTTCGTGGCCAGCAAAACAACCCGGGTTCCCGATGGCCTCCCTTGCGATGCAGTGCTCAGCAGGATGTTGAGGGCGGATTCCCATTTTTGACGCCCGTTCTGAGGACGAAGCTTCCTTGGATGCAAAACTGCCGCTAGGTATGATCAGACTCATCGCCACTGTTGAGTCTGTGCTTTCAAATGTAGTTTTGCTGAATAACTGGACACAGACTACAGAATACTTAAACAGGTCTTTAGTAACTGAGGGTCAGGGCTGAACTGAAATACACTTTGCTCCACAGGGTTTATATACTGGTGTGGTCACCACCGGTACTACAATGTACAGGAGCCATCAGAAAGTAGTCCATCACCTTAAGGTATCCTCTTAAGGTGGTACAGGTTACATACACTACAACAATGCTGATCCATGTTCCTGCAGACACAACGCTGATCGATGTTCCAGCACAGACAATGCTGATCCATGTTCCTGCACACTCAATGCTGATCTGTGTTCCTGCACACACAACTCTGATCCGTTTTCCTGCACACACAACGCTAATCCGTGTTCCTGTACACACAACGCTGATCCTTGTTCCTGCACACACAAAGCTGATCCTTGTTCCTGCACACACAACGCTGATCCATGTTCCTGCACACACAACGCTGATCCGTCTTCCTGCACACACAACACTGATCCAAGTTCCTGCACACACAAAGCTGATCCGTCTTCCTGTACACACAACGCTGATCACTGTTCCTGCACACACAACGCTAATCCGTGTTCCTGTACACACACTGCTGTTCCGTGTTCCTGTACAGACAACGCTGATCCATGTTCCTGCACACACAACACTGATCCTTGTTCCTGCACACACAAAGCTGATACTTGTTCCTGCACACACAACGCTGATCCATGTTCCTGCACACACAACGCTGATCCGTCTTCCTGCACACACAACACTGATCCATGTTCCTGCACACACAAAGCTGATCCATATTCCTGTACACACAACGCAGATCACTGTTCCTGCACACACAATGCTGATACGTGTTCCTGCGCACACAATGCAGATCCCTGTTCCTGCACACACCATGCTGATCCAATTTCCTGTACACACAACGCTGATCCGTGTTCCTGTGAACACAACGCTGATCCATGTTCCTGTACACACAATGTTGATCAATGTTTCAGCACACAAAACGCTGATCCATTTTCCTGCACACACAAACCTGATCCATGTTCCTGTACACACAACGCTGATCCATGTTCCTGCACACAGAGCGCTGATTGTGTTCCTGTACACACAACACTGAACCATGTTCCTTCACACGCAACGTTGATCGGTGTTCCTGCACAAACAATGCTGATTCATGTTCCTGCACACACAACACTGATCCATGTTTCTGGACACACAACACTGATCCATGTTCCTGCACACACAATGCTGATCTGTGTTCCTGCACACATCAACAGTGATCTGTGTTCCTGCACACACAACGCTAATCCATGTTCCAGTACGCACAATGCTGATCCGTGTTCCTGCATACACAACGCTGATTCATGTTCCTGCACACACAACGCTGATCACTGTTCCTGCACACACAACGCTGATCTCTGTTCCTGCACACACAACGCTATTCCGTGTTCCTGCACACACAATGCTGATCCATGTTCCTGCACACACAACGCGGACCCCTGTTCATGCACACACAATGCTGATCTGTGTTCCTGCACACACAACGCTGATCAATGTTCCTGCACACACAAGTCTGATCCATGCTCCTGCACACACAATGCTCATCCACATTACTTTACACATAATGCTGGTCCATGATCCTACACACACAACGCTGATCCGTGTTCCTGCACACTCAACGCTGATCCGTATTCCTGCACACACAACGCTGATCCATGCTCCTGTACGCACAACGCTGATCCGTGTTCCTGCACACTCAACGCTGATCCATGCTCCTGTACGCACAACGCTGATCCGTGTTCCTGCACACTCAACGCTGATCCCTGTTCCTGCACACTCAACGCTGATCCATGTTTCTGCACACACAACGCTGATCCGTGTTCCTGTACACACAATGCTGATCCATGTTCATGTACACACAATGCTGCTCCGTGTTCCTGCACACACAACACTGTTCCGTGTTCCTGCACACACAATGCTGATCCATTTTCCTGCACACACAACGCTGATCCATGTTCCAGCACACACAATGCTGATCCATGTTCCTGCAGACACAACGCTGATCCATGTTCCAGCACATGCTATGCTGATCCATGTTCCTGCACACTCAATGCTGACCTGTGTTCCTGCACACACAACTCTGATCCATGTTCCTGCACACTCAACGCTGATCTGTGTTCCTGCACACACAAGTCTGATCCATGCTCCTGCACACACAATGCTGATCCACGTTACTTTACACATAATGCTGGTCCATGATCCTACACACACAACGCTGATCCGTGTTCCTGCACACTCAACGCTGATCCGTATTCCTGCACACACAACGCTGATCCATGCTCCTGTATGCACAACGCTGATCCGTATTCCTGCACACTCAACGCTGATCCGTGTTCCTGTACACACAATGCTGTTCCGTGTTCCTGTACACACAACGCTGATCAATGTTCCTGCACACACGACGCTGATCCTTGTTCCTGCACACACAAAGCTGATCCTTGTTCCTGCACACACAACGCTGATCCATGTTCCTGCACTCACAACGCTGATACGTCTTCCTGCACACACAACACCGATCCATGTTCCTGCACACACAAAGCTGATACATCTTCCTGTTCACACAACGCTGATCACTCTTCCTGCACACACAAATCTGATACGTGTTCCTGCGCACACAACGCTGATCCCTGTTCCTGCACACACAAGGCTTATCCATGTTCCTGCACACACAATGCTGATCCAAGTTCCTGTACACACAACGCTGATCCGTGTTCCTGTGCACACAACGCTGATCCATGTTCCTGTACACACAATGTTGATTCATGTTACTGCGCACAAAACGCTGATTGTGTTCCTGTACAGACAACACTGATCCATGTTCCTGCACACACAATGCTGATCCGTGTTCCTGCACAAACAATGCTGATTCATGTTCCTGCACACACAGCACTGATCCATGTTCCTGGACACACAACACTGATGCATGTTCCTGCACACACAATGCTGATCCGTGTTCCTGCGCACACAACGCTGATCCATGCTCCTGCACACAAAATGCTGATTTGTGTCCCTGCACAAACAATGCTGATCCATGTTCCTTTACACATAATGCTGGTCCATGATCCTAGACACACAACGCTGATCCGTGTTCCTGTACACTCAACGCTGATCCGTATTCCTGCACACACAACGCTGATCCATGCTCCTGCACGCACAACGCTGATCCGCGTTACTGCACACTCAATGCTGATCCGTGTTCCTGCACACACAACGCTGATCCATGTTCCTGTACAAACAATGCTGATCCGTGTTCCTGTACACCCAATGTTGATCCATGTTCCTGCACACACAACACAGATCCCTGTTCCTGCACACACAATGCTGATCCATGTTCCTGCACACACAATGCTGATCCATGTTCCTGCACATACAATGCTGATCCATATTCCTGCACACACAATGCTGATCCATGTTCCTGCACATTCAATGCTGATCCATGTTCCTGCACACAAAACGCTGATCCCTGTTCCTGCACACTCAACTCTGATCTGTGTTCCTGCACACACAATGCTAAACCGTTTTCCTGTACACACAATGATGATCCGTGTTCCTGTACACACAACGCTGATCCATGTCCATGTTGCTGCACACACAATGCTGATCCTTGTTGCTGCACACACAAAGCTGATCCGTGTTCCTGCACACTCAACGCTGATCCATGTTCCTGCACACACAATGCTGATCCGTCTTCCTGCACACACAAAACTGATCCGTCTTCCTGCACACACAACACTGATCCATGAAGCTGCACACACAAAGCTAATCCATCCTCCTTTACACACAACGCTTATCACTGTTCCTGCACACACAATGCTGATACGTGTTCCTGCGCACAAAACGCTGATCCCTGTTCCTGCACACTCAAGGCTTATCCGTGTTCCTGCACACACAATGCTGATCCATGTTCCTGAACACACAATGCAGATGCCTGTCCTGCACACACCATGCTGATCCAAGTTCCTGTACACACAACGCTGATCCGTGTTCCTGTGCACACAACGCTGATCCATGTTCCTGTACACACAATGTTGATCCGTGTTTCTGTACTCACAACACTGATCCATGTTCCTTCACACGCAACGCTGATCCGTGTTCCTGCACAAATTATGCTGATTCATGTTCCTGCACACACAGCACTGATCCTTGTTTCTGGACACACAACACTGATCCATGTTCCTGCACACACAATGCTGATCTGTGTTCCTGCACACAACAACAGCGATCTGTGTTCCTGCACACACTACGCTAATCCATGTTCCAGTACACACAATGCTGATCCGTGTTCCTGCATACACAACGCTGATCCATTTTCCTGCACACACAATGCTGATCCATGTTCCTGCACACACAACGCTGATCCCTGTTCCTGCAAACACAATGCCGTTCCGTGTTCCTGCACAGACAATGCTGATCCGTGTTCCTGCACACACAACGCTGATCCCTGTTCATGCACACACAATGCTGATTCATATTCCTGCACACTCAACGCTGATCTGTGTTCCTGCACACACAACGCAGATCCATGTTCCTGGACACACAACGCTGCTCCCCGTTCCTGCAAACAGAAGGCTGATACATGTCACTGTACAAACAATGCTGATCCGTGTTCCTGCACCCACAACGCTGATCAATGTTCCTGCACACACAAGTCTGATCCATGCTCCTGCACACACAATGCTGATCCATGTTACTTTACACATAATGCTGGTCCATGATCCTACACACACAACGCTGATCCGTGTTCCTGCACACTCAACGCTGATCCGTATTCCTGCACACACAACGCTGATCCATGCTCCTGTACGCACAACGCTGATCCATGTTCCTGCACACACAATGCTGATCCATGCTCCTGTACGCACAACGCTGATCCGTGTTCCTGCACACTCAACGCTGATCCATGTTTCTGCACACACAACGCTGATCCGTGTTCCTGCAGACACAACGCTGATCCATGTTCCAGCACATACTATGCTGATCCATGTTCCTGCACACTCAACGCTGATCTGTGTACTGCACACACAACGCTAATCCGTGTCCCTGTACACACAATGCTGTTCCGTGTTCCTGTACACACAACGCAGATCAATGTTCCTGCACACACGACGCTGATCCTTGTTCCTGCACACACAAAGCTGATCCTTGTTCCTGCACACACAACGCTGATCCATGTTCCTGCACACACAACGCTGATACGTCTTCCTGCACACACAACACTGATCCATGTTCCTGCACATACAAAGCTGATCCATCTTCCTGTACACACAACGCTGATCACTCTTCCTGCACACACAATTCTGATACATGTTCCTGCGCACACAATGCTGATCCAAGTTCCTGTACACACAACGCTGATCCGTGTTCCTGTGCACACAATGCTGATCCATGTTCCTGTACACACAATGTTGATTCGTGTTTCTGCGCACAAAACACTGATTGTGTTCCTGTACAGACAACACTGATCCATGTTCCTGCACACACAATGCTGATCCGTGTTCCTGCACAAACAATGCTGATCCATGTTCCTGCACACACAGCACTGATCCATGTTCCTGGACACACAACACTGATCCGTGTTCCTGCGCACACAACGCTGATCCATGTTCCTGTACACACAACGCTGATCCGTGTTCCTGTGCACACAACGCTGATCCATGCTCCTGCGCACAAAATGCTGATTCGTGTCCCTGCACACACAATGCTGATCCATGTTCCTTTACACATAATGCTGGTCCATGATCCTAGACACACAACGCTGATCTGTGTTTCTGTACACTCAACGCTGATCAGTATTCCTGCACACACAACGCTGATCCATGCTCCTGCACGCACAATGCTGATCCGTGTTACTGCACACTCAATGCTGATCCGTGTTCCTGCACACACAACACTGATCCATGTTCCTGTGCACACAATGCTGATCCGTGTTCCTGTACACCCAAAGCTGATCCGTGTTCCTGCACACACAACACAGATCCCTGTTCCTCCACACACAATGCTGATCCATGTTCCTGCACACACAACGCTGATCCATGTTCCTGCACACTCAATGCTGATCCGTCTTCCTGCACACACAACGCTGATCCCTGTTCCTGCACACTCAACTCTGATCTGTGTTCCTGCACACACAACACTAATCCGTGTTCCTGTACACACAATGATGATCTCTGTTCCTGTATACACAACGCTGATCCATGTTCCTGCACACACAACGCTGATCCTTGTTGCTGCACACACAAAGCTGATCCGTGTTCCTGCACACACAACGCTGATCCATGTTCCTGCACACACTACACTGATCCGTCTTCCTGCACACACAACACTGATCCATGAAGCTGCACACACAAAGCTAATCCGTCCTCCTTTACACACAACGCTTATCACTGTTCGTGCACACACAATGCTGATACGTGTTCCTGCGCACAAAACACTGATCCCTGTTCCTGCACACTCAAGGCTTATCCGTGTTCCTGCACACACAATGCTGATCCATGTTCCTGAACACACAATGCAGATGCCTGTCCTGCACACACCATGCTGATCCAAGTTCCTGTACACACAACGCTGATCCGTGTTCCTGTGCACACAACGCTGATCCATGTTCATGTACACACAATGTTGATCCGTGTTTCTGCACACAAAACACTGACCTGTGTTCATGCACACACAAACCTGATCCGTGTTCCTGCAAACACAACGCTGATCCATGTTCCTGCACACACAACGCTGATCCCTGTTCATGCACACACAATGCTGATTCATTTTCCTGCACACTCAACACTGATCTGTGTTCCTGCACACACAACGCTAATCCATGTCACTGTAAAAACAATGCTGATCCGTGATCCTGCACCCACAAAGCAGATCCATGTTCGTGCACACATAATGCTGAATCATGTCCCTGCACACACAATGCTGATCCACGTTCCTTTACACATAATGCTGGTCCATGATCCTGCACACACAACGCTGATCCGTGTTCCTGCACACTCAATGCTGATCCGTGTTGCTGCACACACAACGCTGATCCGTGTTCCTGTACACAGAATGCTGATCCGTGTTCCTGTACACACAACGCTGATCCATGTTCCTGCACACATAACTCTGATCCTTGTTCCTGCACACACAAAGCTTATCCGTCTTCTTGCACACACAACATTGATCACTGTTCCTGCGCACACAATGATGATACGAGTTCCTGCGCAAAAAACGCTGATCCCTGTTCCTGCACACACAAGGTTTATCCATGTTCCTGCACACACAATGCTGATCCATGTTCCTGAACACACAATGCAGATGCCTGTTCCTGCACACACAATGCTGATCCGTGTTCCTGTACACACAACACTGATCCGTGTTCCTGTGCACACAATGCTGATCCATGCTCCTGCACCCAAAATGCTGATTTGTGTCCCTGCACACACAATGCTGATCCATGTTCCTTTACACATAATGCTGGTCCATGATCCTAGACACACAACGCTGATCCGTGTTCCTGTACACTCAACGCTGATCCGTATTCCTGCACACACAACGCTGATCCATATTACTGCACACACAACGCTGATCCATGTTCCTGTACACACAATGCTGATCCGTGTTCCTGTACACCCAATGCTGATCTGTGTTCCTGCACACACAACACAGATCCCTGTTCCTGCACACACAATGCTGATCCATGTTCCTGCACACACAACGCTGATCCATGTTCCTGCACATACAATGCTGCTCCATGTTCCTGCACACACAATGCTGATCCATGTTCCTGCACACTCAACGCTGATCCGTGTTCCTGCACACACAACGCTGATCCCTGTTCCTGCACACTCAACTCGGATCTGTATTCCTGCACACACAACGCTAATCCGTGTTCCTGTACACAGAATGCTGATCCGTGTTCCTGTACACACAACGCTGATCCATGTTCCTGCACACACAACACTGATCCTTGTTGCTGCACACACAAAGCTGATCCGTGTTCCTGCACACACAACGCTGATCTGTCATCCTGCACACACAACACTGATCCTCGAAGCTGCACACACAACTCTGATCTGTGTTCCTGCACACACAACGCTAAACCGTTTTCCTGTACACACAATGATGATCTGTGTTCCTGTACACACAACGCTGATCCATGTTCCTGCACACACAATGCTGATCCTTGTTGCTGCACACACAAAGTTGATCTGTGTTCCTGCACACACAACGCTGATCCATGTTCCTGCACACACAATGCTGATCCTTGTTGCTGCACACACAAAGTTGATCTGTGTTCCTGCACACACAACGCTGATCCCTGTTCCTGCACACTCAACTCAAGGATCAGCTTTGTGTGTGCAGGAACAAGGATCAGCGTCGTGTGTGCAGGAACATGGATCAGTGTTGTGTGTACAGGAACACGGAACAGCATTGTGTGTACAGGAACACAGATTAGCGTTGTGTGTGCAGGAACATAGACCAGCGTTGAGTGTGCAGGAACATGGATCAGAGTTGTGTGTGCAGGAACACAGATCAGCGTTGAGTGTGCAGGAACATGGATCAGCATTGTATGTGCTGGAACATGGATCAGCGTTGTGTCTGCAGGAACATGGATTAGCATTGTGTGTGCTGGAACATGGATCAGCATTGTGTGTGCAGGAACATGGATCAGCATTGTGTGTGCAGGAACACGGATCAGTGTTGTGTGTGCAGGAACACGGATCAGCATTGTGTGTACATGAACACAGATCAGCATTGTGTGTACAGGAACACGGACCAGCATTGTGTGTACAGGAACACGGATCAGCATTGTGTCTGCAGGAACACGGATCAGCGTTGTGTGTGCAGGAACATGGATCAGCGTTGTGTGTGCAGGAACATGGATCAGCGTTGCGTGTGCAGGAATACGGATCAGCATTGTGTCTGCAGGAACACGGATCAGCGTTGTGTGTGCAGGAACATGGATCAGCGTTGCGTGTGCAGGAATACGGATCAGCGTTGTGTGTGCAGGAACATGGATCAGCATTGTGTCTGCAGGAACACGGATCAGCGTTGTGTGTGCAGGAACATGGATCAGCGTTGCGTGTGCAGGAATACGGATCAGCGTTGTGTGTGCAGGAACATGGATCAGCATTGCCTGTGCAGGAATACGGATCAGCGTTGAGTGTGCAGGAACACGGATCAGCGTTGTGTGTGTAGGATCATGGACCAGCATTATGTGTAAAGTAACGTGGATCAGCATTGTGTGTGCAGGAGCATGGATCAGACTTGTGTGTGCAGGAAAATTGATCAGCGTTGTGTGTGCAGGAACACGGGTCAGCATTGTTTGTACAGTGACATGGATCAGCCTTCTGTTTGCAGGAACGGGGATCAGCGTTGTGTGTCCAGGAACATGGATCAGCGTTGTATGTGCAGGAACACAGATCAGCGTTGAGTGTGCAGGAATATGAATCAGCATTGTGTGTGCATGAACAGGGATCAGCATTGTGTGTGCAGGAACACGGATCAGCATTGTGTGTGCATGAACAGGGATCCGCGTTGTGTGTGCAGGAACAAGGATCAGCGTCGTGTGTGCAGGAACATGGATCAGCGTTGTGTTTACAGGAACACGGAACAGCATTGTGTGTACAGGAACACGGATTTGCGTTGTGTGTGCAGGAACACAGATCAGCGTTGAGTGTGCAGGAACATGGATCAGCATTGTATGTGCTGGAACATAGATCAGCGTTGTGTCTGCAGGAACATGGATCAGCATTGTGTATGCTGGAACATGGATCAGCGTTGTGTGTGCAGGAACATGGATCAGCATTGTGTGTCCATGAACATGGATCAGCATTGTGTGTACAGGAACATGGATGAGATTTGTGTGTGCAGGAACATGGATCAGCGTTGAGTGTGCAGGAACACGGATCAGCGTTGAGTGTCCATGAACACGGATCAGCATTGTGTGTACAGGAACACGGATCAGCATTGTGTGTACAGGAACACAGATCAGTGTTGAGTGTGCAGGAAAATGAATCAGCATTGTGTGTGCATGAACAGGCATCAGCGTTGTGTGTGCAGGAACATGGATCAGCGTTGTGTTTGCAGGAACATGCATTAGGTTTGTGTGTGCATGAACACAGGTCAGTGTTTTGTGTGCAGAAACACGGATCAACATTGTGTGTACAGGAACATGGATCAGCGTTGTGTGCACAGACACACAACGCTGATCCTTTTTCCTGCACACACAATGCTGATCCATGTTCCTGCACACACAATGCTGATACGTCTTCCTGCACACACAACACTGATCCATGTTCCTGCACACACAAAGCTGATCCGTCTTCCTGTACACACAACGCTGATCATTGTTCCTGCACACACAATGCTGATACGTGTTCCTGCGCACACAACGCTGATCCCTGTTCCTGCACACACAAGGCTTATCCGTGTTCCTGCACACACAATGTTGATCCAAGTTCCTGTACACACAACGCTGATCCGTGTCCCTGTGCACACAACGCTGATCCATGTTCCTGTACACACAATGTTGATTTGTGTATCTGCGCACAAAACGCTGATCCATGTTCCTGCACACACAGCACTGATCCATGTTCCTGGACACACAACACTGATCCATGTTCCTGCACACTCAACGCTGATCCGTGTTCCTGCACACACAATGCTGATCCATGTTCCTGCACACACAACGCTGATCCCTGTTCATGCACACACAATGCTGATTCATATTCCTGCACACTCAACGCTGATCTGTGTTCCTGCACATACAACACTGATCCATGTTCCTGGACACACAACGCTGATCCCCGTTCCTGCAAACAGAAGGCTGATCCATGTCACTGTACAAACAATGCTACTCCGTGTTCCTGCACACACAACGCTGATCAATGTTCCTGCACACACAAGTCTGATCCATGCTCCTGCACACACAATGCTGATCCACGTTACTTTACACATAATGCTGGTCCATGATCCTACACACACAATGCTGATCCGTGTTCCTGCACACTCAATGCTGATCCGAATTCCTGCACACACAACGCTGATCCATGCTCCTGTACGCACAACGCTGATCCGTGTTCCTGCACACACAACACAGATCCCTGTTCCTGCACACACAATGCTGATCCATGTTCCTGCACACACAACGCTGCTCCATGTTCCTGCACATACAATGTTGATCCCTGTTCCTGCACACACAATGCTGATCCATGTTCCTGCACACTCAACGCTGATCCGTGTTCCTGCACACACAACGCTGATCCTTGTTCCTGCACACTCAACTCTGATCTGAGTTCCTGCACACACAACGCTAATCCGTGTTCCTGTACACACAATGCTGATCTGTGTTCCTGTACACACAACGCTGATCCGTGTTCCTGCACACTCAACGCTGATCCGTATTCCTGCACACACAATGCTGACCCATGCTCCTGTACGCACAACGCTGATCCGTGCTCCTGCACACTCAACGCTGATCCGTGCTCCTGCACACTCAACGCTGATCCGTCTTCATGCACACACAACACTGATCCATGAACCTGCACACACAAAGCTAATCCATCTTCCTTTACACACAACGCTGATCACTGTTCCTGCACACACAATGCTGATATTTGTTCCTGCGCACAAAACGCTGATCCCTGTTCCTGCACACTCAAGGCTTATCCGTGTTCCTGCACACACAATGCTGATCCATGTTCCTGAACACACAATGCAGATGCCTGTCCTGCACACACCATGCTGATCCAAGTTCCTGTACACACAACGGTGATCCGTGTTCCTGTGCACACAACGCTGATCCATGTTCCTGCACACACAACGCTGATCCCTGTTCATGCACACACAATGCTGATTCATTTTCCGGTACACTCAACACTGATCTGTGTTCCTGCACACACAAACCTGATCCGTGTTCCTGCAAACACAACGCTGATCCATGTTCCTGCACACACAACGCTGATCCCTGTTCATGCACACACAATGCTGATTCATTTTCCTGCACACTCAACACTGATCTGTGTTCCTGCACACACAACGCTGATCCATTTTCCTGGTCACACAACGCTGATGCCCATTCCTGCAAGCAGAAGGCTGATCCATGTCACTGTACAAACAATGCTGATCCATGATCCTGCACACACAACGCAGATCCATGTTCGTGCACACAAAATGCTGGTTCATGTCCCTGCACACAAAATGCTGATCCATGTTCCTTTACACATAATGCTGGACCATGATCCTACACACACAATGCTGATCCGTGTTCCTGTACACTCAACGCTGATCCGTATACCTGCACACACAAAGCTGATCCATGCTCCTGTACGCACAACACTGATCCGTGTTCCTGCACACTCAACGCTGATCCGTGTTGCTGCACACACAACGCTGATCCGTGTTCCTGTACACACAATGCTGATCCGTGTTTCTGTACACACAATGCTGATCCGTGTTCCTGCACACACAACACTGATCCGTGTTCCTGCACACACAATGCTGATCCGTGTTCCTGCACACACAACACTGATCCGTGTTCCTGCACACACAATGCTGATCCATGTTCCTGCACACACAATGCAGATCCGTGTTCCTGCACACACAACGCTGATCCATGTATCTGCACACTCAACGCTGATCCGTGTTCCTGCACACACAATGCTAATCCGTGTTCCCGTACACAGAATGTTGATCCATGTTCCTGCACACACAATGCTGACCCTTGTTCCTGCACACACAAAGCTGATCCATGTTCCTGCACACACAACGCTGATCCATGTTCCTGCAGACACAACGCTGATCCGTCTTCTTGCACACACAACACTAATCCATGTTCCTGCACACAGAAAGCTGATCCGTCTTCCTGTACACACAACGCTGATCACTGTTCCTGCACACACAATGCTGATACGTGTTCCTGCGCAAAAAACGCTGATTCCTGTTAATGCACACACAAGGTTTATCCATGTTCCTGCACACACAATGCTGATCCATGTTCCTGAGCACACAATGCAGATGCCTGTTCCTGCACACACAACGCTGATCCAAGTTCCTGCACACACAACGCTGATCCGTGTTCCTGTGCACACAATGCTGATCCATGTTCCTGTACACACAATATTCATCTGTGTTTCTGCACTCAAAACGCTGATCTGTGTTCCCGCACACACAAACCTGATCCAAGTTCCTGCACACACAACGCTGATCTGTGTTCCTGCACACTCAACGCTGATCCGTGTTCCTGCACACACAATGCTGATCCGTGTTCCTGCACACACAATGCTGATCCATGTTCCTGCACACACAACGCAGATCACTGTTCCTGCACACACAATGCTGATCCGTGTTCCTGCACACTCAATGATTATCTGTGTTCCTGCACACACAAGGCTGATCAGTGTTCCTGCACACACAAGGCTGATCCATGTTCCTGCACACACAACGCTGACCCGTGTTCCTGCACACACAATGCAGATGCCTGTTCCTGCACACACAACGCTGATCCAAGTTCCTGCACACACAACGCTGATCCGTGTTCCTGCACACACAACGCTGATCCTTGTTGCTGCACACACAAAGCTGATCCGTGTTCCTGCACACACAACGCTGATCCATGTTTCTGCACACACAACGCTGATCCGTCTTCATGCACACACAACCCTGATCCATGAACCTGCACACACAAAGCTAATCCATCTTCCTTTACACACAACGCTGATCACTGTTCATGCACACACAATGCTGATACGTGTTCCTGCGCACAAAACGCTGATCCCTGTTCCTGCACACTCAAGGCTTATCCGTGTTCCTGCACACACAATGCTGATCCATGTTCCTGAACACACAATGCAGATGCCTGCCCTGCACACACAATGCTGATCCATGTTCCTGCACACACAACTCTGATCCATGTTCCTGCACACTCAACGCTGATCTGTGTTCCTGCACACACAATGCTAATCAATGTTCCTGTACACACAATGCTGTTCCGTGTTCCTGTACACACAACGCTGATCCATGTTCCTGCACACCCAACGCTGTTCCTTGTTCCTGCACACACAAAGCTGATCCTTGTTCCTGCACACACAACGCTGATCCATGTTTCTGCACACGAAACGCTATTCCGTTTCCTGCAATCAGAAGGCTGATCCATGTCACTGTACAAACAATAATGATCCGTGTTCCTGCACACACAACGCTGATCAATTTTCCTGCACACACATGACTGATCCATGCTCCTGCACACACAATGCTGATCCGTGTTCCTGCACACTCAACGCTGATCCGTATTCCTGCACACACAACGCTGATCCATGCTCCTGTACGCACAACGCTGATCCGTGTTCCTGCACACACAACACAGATCCCTGTTCCTGCACACACAATGCTGATCCATATTCCTGCTCACACAACGCTGTTCCATGTTCCTGCACATACAATGTTGATCCCTGTTCCTGCACACACAATGCTGATCCATGTTCCTGCACACTCAACGCTGATCCGTGTTCCTGCACACACAACGCTGATCCGTGTTCCTGCACACTCAACTCTGATCTGAGTTCCTGCACACACAACGCTAATCCGTGTTCCTGTACACACAATGCTGATCTGTGTTCCTGTACACACAACGCTGATCCGTGTTCCTGCACACTCAACGCTGATCCGTATTCCTGCACACACAATGCTGACCCATGCTCCTGTACGCACAACGCTGATCCGTGCTCCTGCACACTCAACACTGATCCGTGCTCCTGCACACTCAACGCTGATCCGTCTTCATGCACACACAACACTGATCCATGAACCTGCACACACAAAGCTAATCCATCTTCCTTTACACACAACGCTGATCACTGTTCCTGCACACACAATGCTGATACTTGTTACTGCGCACAAAACGCTGATCACTGTTCCTGCACACTCAAGGCTTATCTGTGTTCCTGCACACACAATGCTGATCCATGTTCCTGAACACACAATGCAGATGCCTGTCCTGCACACACAATGCTGATCCAAGTTCCTGTACACACAACGGTGATCCGTGTTCCTGTGCACACAACGCTGATCCATGTTCCTGCACACACAACGCTGATCCCTGTTCATGCACACACAATGCTGATTCATTTTCCGGTACACTCAACACTGATCTGTGTTCCTGCACACACAAACCTGATCCGTGTTCCTGCAAACACAACGCTGATCCATGTTCCTGCACACACAACGCTGATCCCTGTTCATGCACACACAATGCTGATTCATTTTCCGGTACACTCAACACTGATCTGTGTTCCTGCACACACAAACCTGATCCGTGTTCCTGCAAACACAACGCTGATCCATGTTCCTGCACACACAACGCTGATCCCTGTTCATGCACACACAATGCTGATTCATTTTCCTGCACACTCAACACTGATCTGTGTTCCTGCACACACAACGCTGATCCATTTTCCTGGTCACACAACGCTGATGCCCATTCCTGCAAGCAGAAGGCTGATCCATGTCACTGTACAAACAATGCTGATCCATGATCCTGCAAACACAATGCAGATCCATGTTCGTGCACACAAAATGCTGATTCATGTCCCTGCACACACAATGCTGATCCATGTTCCTTTACACATAATGCTGGACCATGATCCTACACACACAATGCTGATCCGTGTTCCTGTACACTCAACGCTGATCCGTATACCTGCACACACAAAGCTGATCCATGCTCCTGTACGCACAACACTGATCCGTGTTCCTGCACACTCAACGCTGATCCGTGTTGCTGCACACACAACGCTGATCCATGTTCCTGCACACACAACATTGATCCATGTTCCTGCACATGCAATGCTGATCCATGTTCCTGCACACGAAACGCTGATCCATGTTCCTGTACACACAACGCTGATCCATGTTCCAGTTTACACAATGCTGATCCGTTTTCCTGCACACACAATGCTGATTCGTGTTCCTGCACACGCAACGCTGATCCATGTACCTGCAAACACAATGCTGATCCATGTTCCTGTACATACACCGCTGATCTGTTTTCCTGCACATACAGCGCTGATCCATGTTCCTGCACACACAATGCTGATCCATGTTCCTGCACACACAATGCTGATCCATGTTCCTGCACACACAATGCTGACAGTGTTCCTGCACACACAATGCTGATCCATGTTCGTGCACACACAATGCTGATCCATGTTCCTGCACACACAACGCTGATCCGTGTTCCTGCACACACAATGCTGCTCCGTGTTGCTGCAAACACTATGCTGATCCATGTTCCTGCACACACAATGATGACAGTGTTCCTGCACACACAACACTGATCCATGCTCCTGCACACACAATGCTGATCCATGCTCCTGCACACACAACGCAGATCCCTGTTCCTGCACACACCAGGCTGATCCATGTTCCTGCACACACAATGCTGATCTATTTTCCTATACTCACAACGCTGACCCAGGTTCCTGCACACACAACGCTGATCTGTGTTCCTGCACACTCAACGCTGATCCGTGTTCCTGCACACACAATGCTGATCCGTGTTCCTGCACACACAATGCTGATCCATGTTCCTGCACACACAACGCAGATCACTGTTCCTGCACACACAATGCTGATCCGTGTTCCTGCACACTCAATGATTATCTGTGTTTCTGCACACACAAGGCTGATCAGTGTTCCTGCACACACAAGGCTGATCCATGTTCCTGCACACACAACGCTGACCCGTGTTCCTGCACACACAATGCAGATGCCTGTTCCTGCACACACAACGCTGATCCAAGTTCCTGCACACACAACGCTGATCCGTGTGCCTGCACACACAACGCTGATCCTTGTTGCTGCACACACAAAGCTGATCCGTGTTCCTGCACACACAACGCTGATCCATGTTTCTGCACACACAACGCTGATCCGTCTTCATGCACACACAACCCTGATCCATGAACCTGCACACACAAAGCTAATCCATCTTCCTTTACACACAACGCTGATCACTGTTCATGCACACACAATGCTGATACGTGTTCCTGCGCACAAAACGCTGATCCCTGTTCCTGCACACTCAAGGCTTATCCGTGTTCCTGCACACACAATGCTGATCCATGTTCCTGAACACACAATGCAGATGCCTGCCCTGCACACACAATGCTGATCCATGTTCCTGCACACACAACTCTGATCCATGTTCCTGCACACTCAACGCTGATCTGTGTTCCTGCACACACAATGCTAATCAATGTTCCTGTACACACAATGCTGTTCCGTGTTCCTGTACACACAACGCTGATCCATGATCCTGCACACTCAATGATTATCTGTGTTTCTGCACTCAAAACGCTGATCTGTGTTCCCGCACACACAAACCTGATCCAAGTTCCTGCACACACAACGCTGATCTGTGTTCCTGCACACTCAACGCTGATCCGTGTTCCTGCACACACAATGCTGATCCGTGTTCCTGCACACACAATGCTGATCCATGTTCCTGCACACACAACGCAGATCACTGTTCCTGCACACACAATGCTGATCCGTGTTCCTGCACACTCAATGATTATCTGTGTTCCTGCACACACAAGGCTGATCAGTGTTCCTGCACACACAAGGCTGATCCATGTTCCTGCACACACAACGCTGACCCATGTTCCTGCACACACAATGCAGATGCCTGTTCCTGCATACACAACGCTGATCCAAGTTCCTGCACACACAACGCTGATCCGTGTTCCTGCACACACAACGCTGATCCTTGTTGCTGCACACACAAAGCTGATCCGTGTTCCTGCACACACAACGCTGATCCATGTTTCTGCACACACAACGCTGATCCGTCTTCATGCACACACAACCCTGATCCATGAACTTGCACACACAAAGCTAATCCATCTTCCTTTACACACAACGCTGATCACTGTTCATGCACACACAATGCTGATACGTGTTCCTGCGCACAAAACGCTGATCCCTGTTCCTGCACACTCAAGGCTTATCCGTGTTCCTGCACACACAATGCTGATCCATGTTCCTGAACACACAATGCAGATGCCTGCCCTGCACACACAATGCTGATCCATGTTCCTGCACACACAACTCTGATCCATGTTCCTGCACACTCAACGCTGATCTGTGTTCCTGCACACACAATGCTCATCAATGTTCCTGTACACACAATGCTGTTCCGTGTTCCTGTACACACAACGCTGATCCATGTTCCTGCACACCCAACGCTGTTCCTTGTTCCTGCACACACAAAGCTGATCCTTGTTCCTGCGCACACAACGCTGATCCATGTTTCTGCACACGAAACGCTATTCCGTTTCCTGCAATCAGAAGGCTGATCCATGTCACTGTACAAACAATAATGATCCGTGTTCCTGCACACACAACGCTGATCAATTTTCCTGCACACACATGACTGATCCATGCTCCTGCACACACAATGCTGATCCGTGTTCCTGCACACTCAACGCTGATCCGTATTCCTGCACACACAACGCTGATCCATGCTCCTGTACGCACAACGCTGATCCGTGTTCCTGCACACACAACACAGATCCCTGTTCCTGCACACACAATGCTGATCCATGTTCCTGCACACACAACGCTGCTCCATGTTCCTGCACACTCAACGCTGATCCGTGTTCCTGCACACACAACACTGATCCGTGTTCCTGCACACTCAACTCTGATCTGAGTTCCTGCACACACAACGCTAATCCGTGTTACTGTACACACAATGCTGATCTGTGTTCCTGTACACACAACGCTGATCCGTGTTCCTGCACACTCAACGCTGATCCGTATTCCTGCACACACAATGCTGACCCATGCTCCTGTACGCACAACGCTGATCCGTGCTCCTGCACACTCAACGCTGATCCGTGCTCCTGCACACTCAACGCTGATCCGTCTTCATGCACACACAACACTGATCCATGAACCTGCACACACAAAGCTAATCCATCTTCCTTTACACACAACGCTGATCACTGTTCCTGCACACACAATGCTGATACTTGTTCCTGCGCACAAAACGCTGATCCCTGCTCCTGCACACTCAAGGCTTATCCGTGTTCCTGCACACACAATGCTGATCCATGTTCCTGAACACAAAATGCAGATGCCTGTCCTGCACACACCATGCTGATCCAAGTTCCTGTACACACAACGGTGATCCGTGTTCCTGTGCACACAACGCTGATCCATGTTCCTGCACACACAACGCTGATCCCTGTTCATGCACACACAATGCTGATTCATTTTCCGGTACACTCAACACTGATCTGTGTTCCTGCACACACAAACCTGATCCGTGTTCCTGCAAACACAACGCTGATCCATGTTCCTGCACACACAACGCTGATCCCTGTTCATGCACACACAATGCTGATTCATTTTCCTGCACACTCAACACTGATCTGTGTTCCTGCACACACAACGCTGATCCATTTTCCTGGTCACACAACGCTGATGCCCATTCCTGCAAGCAGAAGGCTGATCCATGTCACTGTACAAACAATGCTGATCCATGATCCTGCACACACAACGCAGATCCATGTTCGTGCACACAAAATGCTGATTCATGTCCCTGCACACACAATGCTGATCCATGTTCCTTTACACATAATGCTGGACCATGATCCTACACACACAATGCTGATCCGTGTTCCTGTACACTCAACGCTGATCCGTATACCTGCACACACAAAGCTGATCCATGCTCCTGTACGCACAACACTGATCCGTGTTCCTGCACACTCAATGCTGATCCGTGTTGCTGCACACACAACGCTGATCCGTGTTCCTGCACACACAATGCTGATCCGTGTTTCTGTACACACAACACTGATCCGTGTTCCTGCACACACAACACTGATCCGTGTTCCTGCACACACAATGCTGATCCGTGTTCCTGCACACACAACACTGATCCGTGTTCCTGCACACACAATGCAGATCCGTGTTCCTGCACACACAACGCTGATCCGTGTTCCTGCACACACAATGCTAATCCGTGTTCCCGTACACAGAATGTTGATCCATGTTCCTGCACACACAACGCTGACCCTTGTTCCTGCACACACAAAGCTGATCCATGTTCCTGCACACACAACGCTGATCCATGTTCCTGCAGACACAACGCTGATCCGTCTTCTTGCACACACAACACTAATCCATGTTCCTGCACACAGAAAGCTGATCCGTCTTCCTGTACACACAACGCTGATCACTGTTCCTGCACACACAATGCTGATACGTGTTCCTGCGCAAAAAACGCTGATTCCTGTTAATGCACACACAAGGTTTATCCATGTTCCTGCACACACAATGCTGATCCATGTTCCTGAGCACACAATGCAGATGCCTGTTCCTGCACACACAACGCTGATCCAAGTTCCTGCACACACAACGCTGATCCGTGTTCCTGTGCACACAATGCTGATCCATGTTCCTGTACACACAATATTCATCTGTGTTTCTGCACTCAAAACGCTGATCTGTGTTCCCGCACACACAAACCTGATCCAAGTTCCTGCACACACAACGCTGATCTGTGTTCCTGCACACTCAACGCTGATCCGTGTTCCTGCACACACAATGCTGATCCGTGTTCCTGCACACACAATGCTGATCCATGTTCCTGCACACACAACGCAGATCACTGTTCCTGCACACACAATGCTGATCCGTGTTCCTGCACACTCAATGATTATCTGTGTTCCTGCACACACAAGGCTGATCAGTGTTCCTGCACACACAAGGCTGATCCATGTTCCTGCACACACAACGCTGACCCGTGTTCCTGCACACACAATGCAGATGCCTGTTCCTGCACACACAACGCTGATCCAAGTTCCTGCACACACAACGCTGATCCGTGTTCCTGCACACACAACGCTGATCCTTGTTGCTACACACACAAAGCTGATCCGTGTTCCTGCACACACAACGCTGATCCATGTTTCTGCACACACAACGCTGATCCGTCTTCATGCACACACAACCCTGATCCATGAACCTGCACACACAAAGCTAATCCATCTTCCTTTACACACAACTGTTAAATCTGTGAGTTGTTCAAGTAATTAATACTCAGACTTAATCAGTAACAATAAAACAGGTCTTTACTGGTTGGAGGTAGGGACTATACGTAGGTCTTCACTTCATGCCCACAGGCGGGAACTGAGGGGAGATCAGTACCCACAGTACTATTTATACCCCTATGGCCAGGAGTGGTACTGCGTATCACTACGCCCAACAAGTAGTGCAGTCCTGTCCATAGGTTCAAAGTAGCACACATATTACATACACAACATTCCTCCCTTCCTAGCTTTACAGTCATCTCCCCATTTAACATAACGTAATAACATATATACATATATAACTTCAGGTTTACATAACAGAATAACATAGATACATAGATAACTTCATGTCAAAACAGATCACAGATTCAGTCTCTGCGGAAAACAGTTCACAGATTCAATCTCTGTGGTGGAGTCGGTTCACGTTGCTGGAGTGACTCATTCAATAATCCTTCCATGGATTTAACAGTTTGAACTTCCGAACTGAATTGGCTCCGTTCGGAGGGACCACGTGTGTGATCTGGTAGAGGTGATAATGGTTCAGATGGGTCATCTTCTGTTTTTACTTTTCCTTTTCTGCTTCTTGGAGACTCTCTGGGCTCCATTGTCAGCTGCCACAGCTGCCAGCTGCATGCGCAGTTCCTCCTTCTCTTCCTCCTGTTTCCGTCGTAGAGCCAGCTTCTCCCGATGTTCCGTAGATTTTTGGTGCTCCTCCATGATTTCTGCACTTTGGGAGTCGAAGTTACAAGCTGGGCAGGACAGGACATCGTAATATTCGGTGTCGTCCACCAGGTCATAGTAATATTCGGTGTCGTCCTGAGCTAGACCAGTGAGAGGGTCGTCTATTTCCTCCATACCCAGCTGGACGTTAGCCAGCTCTTGTTCCAAATCCAGACATCTTTCCTGAAGAGACTTCTTCATGTGTACCTCTGCATCCAGCTTTTTCTGGGCTTTCAGCAAGTCGTTTACTAGTGACCTCATTTGTGATTTTAATACTTCAACTTCCTTTGGAGATTGATTGATCGGACTATGCAATCCCTCTACCGGAGCAGCTGTTTCAGCGGTCTGTTGTTCTACGTTGACGTGAGTCAGCGTACTTTTGGCATCCAAGGGCTGCTCTGTTGCAGTCATCTCAGTCTGTGTTGCCACCTCAGCTCTTCCAATAACCTTTGAAAGCTCCGAACCCCTTTCGTTTGAATATTGAAGTTCGTGTTCAAGTTTTTCCCATTTCAGAGTCCTGTCCTTCAGCATATGCAGGAGTTGGCTGACCGTTAACTCCTCTGACATCAGACGTTTTGTGTGCTCCTGTTCCATTTTCTCCATCAGCTGCTTCTGTTGTCTTTCCAGATTCTCCAACTCTATATCAAAGAACTCTTTCGTTGCATTCAACTCTTGCTCACAACGGCGAAGCATTTGTTCTAATTGCTGTTGTAGTTTGAAATGGAGTTGAGTTCGAGCCCGGTGTCCCTCAGAAATGGGCACATCAGTAGACTTGCCAGACTCAGAATCCACAGTTAAACTATGTTGTTGTTGTTCAGTGGAATTCTGTGCTGAAACTTTGTCTTTTGCACCTGAGTTGGGCTTACCATCATCCGTTCCAGAGTCTGGGCCGACTATCTTCACCGAGTTCTCACTCGTTATTGTTTGTAGGAAATGCCAGTCCATATTCATTTTCCTAATCCACTCCCGTCCTAGTAGTGGAGGACCTCCTTCAGATATCACATATAAGTCCATTATTTGACTGTCTTCACCCTTGTGGACCACTGCAACCTCTATTTTCCCGATGGGGTACACTCTTTGCCCCGTGTATGTTTCCAATATAATCCCCGTATCCTGTAGGGGAATATGTTGGAATAACTCTCCGTAATCTTTCTTATTTATGACCGTCAATGCCGATCCAGTGTCCAATTCCAGTTTTACTTGGACTCCTTCTATCTGAAGAGTGACCCAAATTGTCTGGAGGTCTGCACCCTTACCAGCGTTGAGTACTCTTAAGCTAGCCAGTTCATTACTGCTAGCGTCTGAATCGGACTCCTGTTCAGTCACCTTGTGTACCTTTGCGTATTTTCCTTGCGGTGACTTCTTGTTGCTGGTCTTCTTCGCTGACCTGCATACTCTAGCTATATGTCCAAGCCTACCACAAGTTCTACATTCTTGGTTTTTAAACCAACACTGGTTCTGATCATGCGTTGTCTTTCCACAACGATAACATTTGCCAGAACTCACACCCAATTTGTGTGCACTGAGCTCCGGTGACCGTAGCTGCATTACTGCCGTGCCTCTCGCTGCGGCTTCGTGTGCTGCTGCCATAGTGACCGCCTTCTCAAGCGTCAGCTCATTCTCCTCGAGCAGTCGCTTTTGTGTATCCTGTTTAAATAAACCACACACAAATTTGTCTCAAAGTGCCTCTGTCAGTCCCGTTCCAAACTGGCAATATTTCGCTAATTTACGCAATTCCAGCAAATAATCAGCATTGCTTTCATGCTGTAGCTGCCTTCTGTCGTAAAATTTAAATCGTTCCGCTAGCATCAGCGGCGTGGGGTTTAGATGATCTTTCAGGACAGTAACAATCTCATCGAACATCTTATCCGCCGGTTCATCTGGTGATAACAGGTGTTTCAATTGCCCGTATGTCTTCGCACCCATTAAATTTCATAATGTTAGAGCTTTATCTTGGTCACGAATTTTATTGGCCTTACAATAATTTTTTACTCTTTCAACATATATGGCCCAATCTTCGAGGTCACTATCAAAGGTGCTAATATTCCCGTGTTTAGGCATTGTAGATTTGCAATTTCTCAGATTTTTTTTTTTTTACTGCTATCCAAGATGGCGGCTTCCCGCTCTTGCCGTCGTCCTCCGCCCACAAAATGGCGGTTTTCCCGCGCTTGGCGGTCTTCACCCATCCCCCAACGCCGTCTCCCTTCAGCCCCCGAGTGCGGCCCTTATCTGCGGATGCGATCGCTGGATCACGAAGCGGCTCTCGGCTCTTATCAGGAGATGCGATCGCTCCGTTGAAACGCCTCCCGCTCGAAGCGGCTCTCGCGCCCTATTCCTCCAGCTCCCCCAGCCCCGTTCGTGCGGCCAACGCGGTCGACTGCCTGTCGCGTCGCTGCCCGGCTCAGACACCGGCTTACCCACCACCAAGCTGGAGAAGAAGCTGACGGTCGCCGATGGAGGCTCCGAGGTCAGGATGTCTTCCAGTGGGGTGGAGAGGGTGGAAACCTCTCTGCAACGTCCTGGCTGTGGACGAAGCTGCCGTGGAGTGACTGCCGCAGGGTCCGAATCAGACTCGTCGCCAGTGTTAAATCTGTGAGTTGTTCAAGTAATTAATACTCAGACTTAATCAGTAACAATAAAACAGGTCTTTACTGGTTGGAGGTAGGGACTATACGTAGGTCTTCACTTCATGCCCACAGGCGGGAACTGAGGGGAGATCAGTACCCACAGTACTATTTATACCCCTATGGCCAGGAGTGGTACTGCGTATCACTACGCCCAACAAGTAGTGCAGTCCTGTCCATAGGTTCAAAGTAGCACACATATTACATACACAACAACAACGCTGATCACTGTTCATGCACACACAATGCTGATACGTGTTCCTGCGCACAAAATGCTGATCCCTGTTCCTGCACACTCAAGGCTTATCCGTGTTCCTGCACACACAATGCTGATCCATGTTCCTGAACACACAATGCAGATGCCTGCCCTGCACACACAATGCTGTTCCGTGTTCCTGTACACACAACGCTGATCCATGTTCCTGCACACCCAACGCTGTTCCTTGTTCCTGCACACACAAAGCTGATCCTTGTTCCTGCACACACAACGCTGATCCATGTTTTTGCACACGAAACGCTATTCCGTTTCCTGCAATCAGAAGGCTGATCCATGTCACTGTACAAACAATAATGATCCGTGATCCTGCACACACAACGCTGATCAATTTTCCTGCACACACATGACTGATCCATGCTCCTGCACACACAATGTTGATCCGTGTTCCTGCACACTCAACGCTGATCCGTATTCCTGCACACACAACGCTGATCCATGCTCCTGTACGCACAACGCTGATCCGTGTTCCTGCACACACAACACAGATCCCTGTTCCTGCACACACAATGCTGATCCATGTTCCTGCACACACAACGCTGCTCCATGTTCCTGCATATACAATGTTGATCCCTGTTCCTGCACACACAATGCTGATCCATGTTCCTGCACACTCAACGCTGATCCGTGTTCCTGCACACACAACGCTGATCCGTGTTCCTGCACACTCAACTCTGATCTGAGTTCCTGCACACACAACGCTAATCCGTGTTCCTGTACACACAATGCTGATCTGTGTTCCTGTACACACAACGCTGATCCGTGTTCCTGCACACTCAACGCTGATCCGTATTCCTGCACACACAATGCTGACCCATGCTCCTGTACGCACAACGCTGATCCGTGCTCCTGCACACTCAACGCTGATCCGTATTCCTGCACACACAATGCTGACCCATGCTCCTGTACGCACAACGCTGATCCGTGCTCCTGCACACTCAACGCTGATCCGTGCTCCTGCACACTCAACGCTGATCCGCCTTCATGCACACACAACACTGATCCATGAACCTGCACACACAAAGCTAATCCATCTTCCTTTACACACAACGCTGATCACTGTTCCTGCACACACAATGCTGATACTTGTTCCTGCGCACAAAACGCTGATCCCTGTTCCTGCACACTCAAGGCTTATCCGTGTTCCTGCACACACAATGCTGATCCATGTTCCTGAACACAAAATGCAGATGCCTGTCCTGCACACACCATGCTGATCCAAGTTCCTGTACACACAACGGTGATCCGTGTTCCTGTGCACACAACGCTGATCCATGTTCCTGCACACACAACGCTGATCCCTGTTCATGCACACACAATGCTGATTCATTTTCCGGTACACTCAACACTGATCTGTGTTCCTGCACACACAAACCTGATCCGTGTTCCTGCAAACACAACGCTGATCCATGTTCCTGCACACACAACGCTGATCCCTGTTCATGCACACACAATGCTGATTCATTTTCCTGCACACTCAACACTGATCTGTGTTCCTGCACACACAACGCTGATCCATGTTCCTGGTCACACAACGCTGATGCCCATTCCTGCAAGCAGAAGGCTGATCCATGTCACTGTACAAACAATGCTGATCCATGATCCTGCACACACAACGCAGATCCATGTTCGTGCACACAAAATGCTGATTCATGTCCCTGCACACACAATGCTGATCCATGTTCCTTTACACATAATGCTGGACCATGATCCTACACACACAATGCTGATCCGTGTTCCTGTACACTCAACGCTGATCCGTATACCTGCACACACAAAGCTGATCCATGCTCCTGTACGCACAACACTGATCCGTGTTCCTGCACACTCAACGCTGATCCGTGTTGCTGCACACACAACGCTGATCCGTGTTCCTGCACACACAATGCTGATCCGTGTTCCTGCACACACAACACTGATCCGTGTTCCTGCACACACAATGCTGATCCATGTTCCTGCACACACAATGCAGATCCGTGTTCCTGCACACACAACGCTGATCCGTGTTCCTGCACACACAATGCTAATCCGTGTTCCCGTACACAGAATGTTGATCCATGTTCCTGCACACACAACGCTGACCCTTGTTCCTGCACACACAAAGCTGATCCATGTTCCTGCACACACAACGCTGATCCATGTTCCTGCAGACACAACGCTGATCCGTCTTCTTGCACACACAACACTAATCCATGTTCCTGCACACAGAAAGCTGATCCGTCTTCCTGTACACACAACGCTGATCACTGTTCCTGCACACACAATGCTGATACGTGTTCCTGCGCAAAAAACGCTGATTCCTGTTAATGCACACACAAGGTTTATCCATGTTCCTGCACACACAATGCTGATCCATGTTCCTGAGCACACAATGCAGATGCCTGTTCCTGCACACACAACGCTGATCCAAGTTCCTGCACACACAACGCTGATCCGTGTTCCTGTGCACACAATGCTGATCCATGTTCCTGTACACACAATATTCATCTGTGTTTCTGCACTCAAAACGCTGATCTGTGTTCCCGCACACACAAACCTGATCCAAGTTCCTGCACACACAACGCTGATCTGTGTTCCTGCACACTCAACGCTGATCCGTGTTCCTGCACACACAATGCTGATCCGTGTTCCTGCACACACAATGCTGATCCATGTTCCTGCACACACAACGCAGATCACTGTTCCTGCACACACAATGCTGATCCGTGTTCCTGCACACTCAATGATTATCTGTGTTCCTGCACACACAAGGCTGATCAGTGTTCCTGCACACACAAGGCTGATCCATGTTCCTGCACACACAACGCTGACCCGTGTTCCTGCACACACAATGCAGATGCCTGTTCCTGCACACACAACGCTGATCCAAGTTCCTGCACACACAACGCTGATCCGTGTTCCTGCACACACAACGCTGATCCTTGTTGCTGCACACACAAAGCTGATCCGTGTTCCTGCACACACAACGCTGATCCATGTTTCTGCACACACAACGCTGATCCGTCTTCATGCACACACAACCCTGATCCATGAACCTGCACACACAAAGCTAATCCATCTTCCTTTACACACAACTGTTAAATCTGTGAGTTGTTCAAGTAATTAATACTCAGACTTAATCAGTAACAATAAAACAGGTCTTTACTGGTTGGAGGTAGGGACTATACGTAGGTCTTCACTTCATGCCCACAGGCGGGAACTGAGGGGAGATCAGTACCCACAGTACTATTTATACCCCTATGGCCAGGAGTGGTACTGCGTATCACTACGCCCAACAAGTAGTGCAGTCCTGTCCATAGGTTCAAAGTAGCACACATATTACATACACAACATTCCTCCCTTCCTAGCTTTACAGTCATCTCCCCATTTAACATAACGTAATAACATATATACATATATAACTTCAGGTTTACATAACAGAATAACATAGATACATAGATAACTTCATGTCAAAACAGATCACAGATTCAGTCTCTGCGGAAAACAGTTCACAGATTCAATCTCTGTGGTGGAGTCGGTTCACGTTGCTGGAGTGACTCATTCAATAATCCTTCCATGGATTTAACAGTTTGAACTTCCGAACTGAATTGGCTCCGTTCGGAGGGACCACGTGTGTGATCTGGTAGAGGTGATAATGGTTCAGATGGGTCATCTTCTGTTTTTACTTTTCCTTTTCTGCTTCTTGGAGACTCTCTGGGCTCCATTGTCAGCTGCCACAGCTGCCAGCTGCATGCGCAGTTCCTCCTTCTCTTCCTCCTGTTTCCGTCGTAGAGCCAGCTTCTCCCGATGTTCCGTAGACTTTTGGTGCTCCTCCATGATTTCTGCACTTTGGGAGTCGAAGTTACAAGCTGGGCAGGACAGGACATCGTAATATTCGGTGTCGTCCACCAGGTCATAGTAATATTCGGTGTCGTCCTGAGCTAGACCAGTGAGAGGGTCGTCTATTTCCTCCATACCCAGCTGGACGTTAGCCAGCTCTTGTTCCAAATCCAGACATCTTTCCTGAAGAGACTTCTTCATGTGTACCTCTGCATCCAGCTTTTTCTGGGCTTTCAGCAAGTCGTTTACTAGTGACCTCATTTGTGATTTTAATACTTCAACTTCCTTTGGAGATTGATTGATCGGACTATGCAATCCCTCTACCGGAGCAGCTGTTTCAGCGGTCTGTTGTTCTACGTTGACGTGAGTCAGCGTACTTTTGGCATCCAAGGGCTGCTCTGTTGCAGTCATCTCAGTCTGTGTTGCCACCTCAGCTCTTCCAATAACCTTTGAAAGCTCCGAACCCCTTTCGTTTGAATATTGAAGTTCGTGTTCAAGTTTTTCCCATTTCAGAGTCCTGTCCTTCAGCATATGCAGGAGTTGGCTGACCGTTAACTCCTCTGACATCAGACGTTTTGTGTGCTCCTGTTCCATTTTCTCCATCAGCTGCTTCTGTTGTCTTTCCAGATTCTCCAACTCTATATCAAAGAACTCTTTCGTTGCATTCAACTCTTGCTCACAACGGCGAAGCATTTGTTCTAATTGCTGTTGTAGTTTGAAATGGAGTTGAGTTCGAGCCCGGTGTCCCTCAGAAATGGGCACATCAGTAGACTTGCCAGACTCAGAATCCACAGTTAAACTATGTTGTTGTTGTTCAGTGGAATTCTGTGGTGAAACTTTGTCTTTTGCACCTGAGTTGGGCTTACCATCATCCGTTCCAGAGTCTGGGCCGACTATCTTCACCGAGTTCTCACTCGTTATTGTTTGTAGGAAATGCCAGTCCATATTCATTTTCCTAATCCACTCCCGTCCTAGTAGTGGAGGACCTCCTTCAGATATCACATATAAGTCCATTATTTGACTGTCTTCGCCCTTGTGGACCACTGCAACCTCTATTTTCCCGATGGGGTACACTCTTTGCCCCGTGTATGTTTCCAATATAATCCCCGTATCCTGTAGGGGAATATGTTGGAATAACTCTCCGTAATCTTTCTTATTTATGACCGTCAATGCCGATCCAGTGTCCAATTCCAGTTTTACTTGGACTCCTTCTATCTGAAGAGTGACCCAAATTGTCTGGAGGTCTGCACCCTTACCAGCGTTGAGTACTCTTAAGCTAGCCAGTTCATTACTGCTAGCGTCTGAATCGGACTCCTGTTCGGTCACCTTGTGTACCTTTGCGTATTTTCCTTGCGGTGACTTCTTGTTGCTGGTCTTCTTCGCTGACCTGCATACTCTAGCTATATGTCCAAGCCTACCACAAGTTCTACATTCTTGGTTTTTAAACCAACACTGGTTCTGATCATGCGTTGTCTTTCCACAACGATAACATTTGCCAGAACTCACACCCAATTTGTGTGCACTGAGCTCCGGTGACCGTAGCTGCATTACTGCCGTGCCTCTCGCTGCGGCTTCGTGTGCTGCTGCCATAGTGACCGCCTTCTCAAGCGTCAGCTCATTCTCCTCGAGCAGTCGCTTTTGTGTATCCTGTTTAAATAAACCACACACAAACTTGTCTCGAAGTGCCTCTGTCAGTCCCGTTCCAAACTGGCAATATTTCGCTAATTTACGCAATTCCAGCAAATAATCAGCATTGCTTTCATGCTGTAGCTGCCTTCTGTCGTAAAATTTAAATCGTTCCGCTAGCATCAGCGGCGTGGGGTTTAGATGATCTTTCAGGACAGTAACAATCTCATCGAACATCTTATCCGCCGGTTCATCTGGTGATAACAGGTGTTTCAATTGCCCGTATGTCTTCGCACCCATTAAATTTAATAATGTTAGAGCTTTATCTTGGTCACGAATTTTATTGGCCTTACAATAATTTTTTACTCTTTCAACATATATGGCCCAATCTTCGAGGTCACTATCAAAGGTACTAATATTCCCGTGTTTAGGCATTGTAGATTTGCAATTTCTCAGATTTTTTTTTTTTTACTGCTATCCAAGATGGCGGCTTCCCGCTCTTGCCGTCGTCCTCCGCCCACAAAATGGCGGTTTTCCCGCGCTTGGCGGTCTTCACCCATCCCCCAACGCCGTCTCCCTTCAGCCCCCGAGTGCGGCCCTTATCTGCGGATGCGATCGCTGGATCGCGAAGCGGCTCTCGGCTCTTATCAGGAGATGCGATCGCTCCGTTGAAACGCCTCCCGCTCGAAGCGGCTCTCGCGCCCTATTCCTCCAGCTCCCCCAGCCCCGTTCGTGCGGCCAACGCGGTCGACTGCCTGTCGCGTCGCTGCCCGGCTCAGACACCGGCTTACCCACCACCAAGCTGGAGAAGAAGCTGACGGTCGCCGATGGAGGCTCCGAGGTCAGGATGTCTTCCAGTGGGGTGGAGAGGGTGGAAACCTCTCTGCAACGTCCTGGCTGTGGACGAAGCTGCCGTGGAGTGACTGCCGCAGGGTCCGAATCAGACTCGTCGCCAGTGTTAAATCTGTGAGTTGTTCAAGTAATTAATACTCAGACTTAATCAGTAACAATAAAACAGGTCTTTACTGGTTGGAGGTAGGGACTATACGTAGGTCTTCACTTCATGCCCACAGGCGGGAACTGAGGGGAGATCAGTACCCACAGTACTATTTATACCCCTATGGCCAGGAGTGGTACTGCGTATCACTACGCCCAACAAGTAGTGCAGTCCTGTCCATAGGTTCAAAGTAGCACACATATTACATACACAACAACAACGCTGATCACTGTTCATGCACACACAATGCTGATACGTGTTCCTGCGCACAAAATGCTGATCCCTGTTCCTGCACACTCAAGGCTTATCCGTGTTCCTGCACACACAATGCTGATCCATGTTCCTGAACACACAATGCAGATGCCTGCCCTGCACACACAATGCTGTTCCGTGTTCCTGTACACACAACGCTGATCCATGTTCCTGCACACCCAACGCTGTTCCTTGTTCCTGCACACACAAAGCTGATCCTTGTTCCTGCACACACAACGCTGATCCATGTTTCTGCACACGAAACGCTATTCCGTTTCCTGCAATCAGAAGGCTGATCCATGTCACTGTACAAACAATAATGATCCGTGTTCCTGCACACACAACGCTGATCAATTTTCCTGCACACACATGACTGATCCATGCTCCTGCACACACAATGTTGATCCGTGTTCCTGCACACTCAACGCTGATCCGTATTCCTGCACACACAACGCTGATCCATGCTCCTGTACGCACAACGCTGATCCGTGTTCCTGCACACACAACACAGATCCCTGTTCCTGCACACACAATGCTGATCCATGTTCCTGCACACACAACGCTGCTCCATGTTCCTGCATATACAATGTTGATCCCTGTTCCTGCACACACAATGCTGATCCATGTTCCTGCACACTCAACGCTGATCCGTGTTCCTGCACACACAACGCTGATCCGTGTTCCTGCACACTCAACTCTGATCTGAGTTCCTGCACACACAACGCTAATCCGTGTTCCTGTACACACAATGCTGATCTGTGTTCCTGTACACACAACGCTGATCCGTGTTCCTGCACACTCAACGCTGATCCGTATTCCTGCACACACAATGCTGACCCATGCTCCTGTACGCACAACGCTGATCCGTGCTCCTGCACACTCAACGCTGATCCGTGCTCCTGCACACTCAACGCTGATCCGCCTTCATGCACACACAACACTGATCCATGAACCTGCACACACAAAGCTAATCCATCTTCCTTTACACACAACGCTGATCACTGTTCCTGCACACACAATGCTGATACTTGTTCCTGCGCACAAAACGCTGATCCCTGTTCCTGCACACTCAAGGCTTATCCGTGTTCCTGCACACACAATGCTGATCCATGTTCCTGAACACACAATGCAGATGCCTGTCCTGCACACACCATGCTGATCCAAGTTCCTGTACACACAACGGTGATCCGTGTTCCTGTGCACACAACGCTGATCCATGTTCCTGCACACACAACGCTGATCCCTGTTCATGCACACACAATGCTGATTCATTTTCCGGTACACTCAACACTGATCTGTGTTCCTGCACACACAAACCTGATCCGTGTTCCTGCAAACACAACGCTGATCCATGTTCCTGCACACACAACGCTGATCCCTGTTCATGCACACACAATGCTGATTCATTTTCCTGCACACTCAACACTGATCTGTGTTCCTGCACACACAACGCTGATCCATTTTCCTGGTCACACAACGCTGATGCCCATTCCTGCAAGCAGAAGGCTGATCCATGTCACTGTACAAACAATGCTGATCCATGATCCTGCACACACAACGCAGATCCATGTTCATGCAAACAAAATGCTGATTCATGTCCCTGCAGACACAATGCTGATCCATGTTCCTTTACACATAATGCTGGACCATGATCCTACACACACAATGCTGATCCGTGTTCCTGTACACTCAACGCTGATCCGTATACCTGCACACACAAAGCTGATCCATGCTCCTGTACGCACAACACTGATCCGTGTTCCTGCACACTCAACGCTGATCCGTGTTGCTGCACACACAACGCTGATCCATGTTCCTGCACACACAACGCTGATCCATGTTCCTGCACATGCAATGCTGATCCATGTTCCTGCACAGGAAACGCTGATCCATGTTCCTGTACACACAACGCTGATCCATGTTCCAGTTTACACAATGCTGATCCGTTTTCCTGCACACACAATGCTGATTCGTGTTCCTGCACACGCAACGCTGATCCATGTGCCTGCAAACACAATGCTGATCCATGTTCCTGTACATACACCGCTGATCTGTTTTCCTGCACATACAGCGCTGATCCATGTTCCTGCACACACAATGCTGATCCATGTTCCTGCACACACAATGCTGATCCATGTTCCTGCACACACAATGCTGACAGTGTTCCTGCACACACAATGCTGATCCATGTTCCTGCACACACAATGCTGATCCATGTTCCTGCACACACAACGCTGATCCGTGTTCCTGCACACACAATGCTGCTCCGTGTTGCTGCAAACACTATGCTGATCCATGTTCCTGCACACACAATGATGACAGTGTTCCTGCACACACAACACTGATCCATGCACCTGCACACACAATGCTGATCCATGCTCCTGCACACACAACGCAGATCCCTGTTCCTGCACACACCAGGCTGATCCATGTTCCTGCACACACAATGCTGATCTATTTTCCTATACTCACAACGCTGACCCAGGTTCCTGCACACACAACGCTGATCTGTGTTCCTGCACACTCAACGCTGATCCGTGTTCCTGCACACACAATGCTGATCCGTGTTCCTGCACACACAATGCTGATCCATGTTCCTGAACACACAATGCAGATGCCTGCCCTGCACACACAATGCTGATCCATGTTCCTGCACACACAACTCTGATCCATGTTCCTGCACACTCAACGCTGATCTGTGTTCCTGCACACACAATGCTAATCAATGTTCCTGTACACACAATGCTGTTCCGTGTTCCTGTACAGACAAGGCTGATCCATGTTCCTGCACACCCAACGCTGTTCCTTGTTCCTGCACACACAAAGCTGATCCGTATTCCTGCACACACAATGCTGATCCATGCTCCTGTACGCACAACGCTGATCCGTGTTCCTGCACACACAACACAGATCCCTGTTCCTGCACACACAATGCTGATCCATGTTCCTGCACACACAACGCTGCTCCATGTTCCTGCACATACAATGTTGATCCCTGTTCCTGCACACACAATGCTGATCCATGTTCCTGCACACTCAACGCTGATCCGTGTTCCTGCACACACAACGCTGATCCGTGTTCCTGCACACTCAACTCTGATCTGAGTTCCTGCACACACAACGCTAATCCGTGTTCCTGTACACACAATGCTGATCTGTGTTCCTGTACACACAACGCTGATCCGTGTTCCTGCACACTCAACGCTGATCCGTATTCCTGCACACACAATGCTGACCCATGCTCCTGTACGCACAACGCTGATCCGTGCTCCTGCACACTCAACGCTGATCCGTGCTCCTGCACACTCAACGCTGATCCGCCTTCATGCACACACAACACTGATCCATGAACCTGCACACACAAAGCTAATCCATCTTCCTTTACACACAACGCTGATCACTGTTCCTGCACACACAATGCTGATACTTGTTCCTGCGCACAAAACGCTGATCCCTGTTCCTGCACACTCAAGGCTTATCCGTGTTCCTGCACACACAATGCTGATCCATGTTCCTGAACACACAATGCAGATGCCTGTCCTGCACACACCATGCTGATCCAAGTTCCTGTACACACAACGGTGATCCGTGTTCCTGTGCACACAACGCTGATCCATGTTCCTGCACACACAACGCTGATCCCTGTTCATGCACACACAATGCTGATTCATTTTCCGGTACACTCAACACTGATCTGTGTTCCTGCACACACAAACCTGATCCGTGTTCCTGCAAACACAACGCTGATCCATGTTCCTGCACACACAACGCTGATCCCTGTTCATGCACACACAATGCTGATTCATTTTCCTGCACACTCAACACTGATCTGTGTTCCTGCACACTCAACGCTGATCCATTTTCCTGGTCACACAACGCTGATGCCCATTCCTGCAAGCAGAAGGCTGATCCATGTCACTGTACAAACAATGCTGATCCATGATCCTGCACACACAACGCAGATCCATGTTCATGCACACACAATGCTGATTCATTTTCCGGTACACTCAACACTGATCTGTGTTCCTGCACACACAAACCTGATCCGTGTTCCTGCAAACACAACGCTGATCCATGTTCCTGCACACACAACGCTGATCCCTGTTCATGCACACACAATGCTGATTCATTTTCCTGCACACTCAACACTGATCTGTGTTCCTGCACACACAACGCTGATCCATGTTCCTGGTCACACAACGCTGATGCCCATTCCTGCAAGCAGAAGGCTGATCCATGTCACTGTACAAACAATGCTGATCCATGATCCTGCACACACAACGCAGATCCATGTTCGTGCACACAAAATGCTGATTCATGTCCCTGCACACACAATGCTGATCCATGTTCCTTTACACATAATGCTGGACCATGATCCTACACACACAATGCGGATCCGTGTTCCTGTACACTCAACGCTGATCCGTATACCTGCACACACAAAGCTGATCCATGCTCCTGTACGCACAACACTGATCCGTGTTCCTGCACACTCAACGCTGATCCGTGTTGCTGCACACACAACGCTGATCCGTGTTCCTGCACACACAATGCTGATCCGTGTTTCTGTACACACAATGCTGATCCGTGTTCCTGCAGACACAACACTGATCCGTGTTCCTGCACACACAATGCTGATCCGTGTTCCTGCACACACAACACTGATCTGTGTTCCTGCACACACAATGCTGATCCATGTTCCTGCACACACAATGCAGATCCGTGTTCCTGCACACACAACGCTGATCCATGTTTCTGCACACTCAACGCTGATCCGTGCTCCTGCACACACAATGCTAATCCGTGTTCCCGTACACAGAATGTTGATCCATGTTCCTGCACACACAACGCTGACCCTTGTTCCTGCACACACAAAGCTGATCCATGTTCCTGCACACACAACGCTGATCCATGTTCCTGCAGACACAACGCTGATCCGTCTTCTTGCACACACAACACTAATCCATGTTCCTGCACACAGAAAGCTGATCCGTCTTCCTGTACACACAACGCTGATCACTGTTCCTGCACACACAATGCTGATACGTGTTCCTGCGCAAAAAACGCTGATTCCTGTTAATGCACACACAAGGTTTATCCATGTTCCTGCACACACAATGCTGATCCATGTTCCTGAGCACACAATGCAGATGCCTGTTCCTGCACACACAACGCTGATCCAAGTTCCTGCACACACAACGCTGATCCGTGTTCCTGTGCACACAATGCTGATCCATGTTCCTGTACACACAATATTCATCTGTGTTTCTGCACTCAAAACGCTGATCTGTGTTCCCGCACACACAAACCTGATCCAAGTTCCTGCACACACAACGCTGATCTGTGTTCCTGCACACTCAACGCTGATCCGTGTTCCTGCACACACAATGCTGATCCGTGTTCCTGCACACACAATGCTGATCCATGTTCCTGCACACACAACGCAGATCACTGTTCCTGCACACACAATGCTGATCCGTGTTCCTGCACACTCAATGATTATCTGTGTTCCTGCACACACAAGGCTGATCAGTGTTCCTGCACACACAAGGCTGATCCATGTTCCTGCACACACAACGCTGACCCGTGTTCCTGCACACACAATGCAGATGCCTGTTCCTGCACACACAACGCTGATCCAAGTTCCTGCACACACAACGCTGATCCGTGTTCCTGCACACACAACGCTGATCCTTGTTGCTGCACACACAAAGCTGATCCGTGTTCCTGCACACACAACGCTGATCCATGTTTCTGCACACACAACGCTGATCCGTCTTCATGCACACACAACCCTGATCCATGAACCTGCACACACAAAGCTAATCCATCTTCCTTTACACACAACTGTTAAATCTGTGAGTTGTTCAAGTAATTAATACTCAGACTTAATCAGTAACAATAAAACATGTCTTTACTGGTTGGAGGTAGGGACTATACGTAGGTCTTCACTTCATGCCCACAGGCGGGAACTGAGGGGAGATCAGTACCCACAGTACTATTTATACCCCTATGGCCAGGAGTGTACTGCGTATCACTACGCCCAACAAGTAGTGCAGTCCTGTCCATAGGTTCAAAGTAGCACACATATTACATACACAACATTCCTCCCTTCCTAGCTTTACAGTCATCTCCCCATTTAACATAACGTAATAACATATATACATATATAACTTCAGGTTTACATAACAGAATAACATAGATACATAGATAACTTCATGTCAAAACAGATCACAGATTCAGTCTCTGCGGAAAACAGTTCACAGATTCAATCTCTGTGGTGGAGTCGGTTCACGTTGCTGGAGTGACTCATTCAATAATCCTTCCATGGATTTAACAGTTTGAACTTCCGAACTGAATTGGCTCCGTTCGGAGGGACCACGTGTGTGATCTGGTAGAGGTGATAATGGTTCAGATGGGTCATCTTCTGTTTTTACTTTTCCTTTTCTGCTTCTTGGAGACTCTCTGGGCTCCATTGTCAGCTGCCACAGCTGCCAGCTGCATGCGCAGTTCCTCCTTCTCTTCCTCCTGTTTCCGTCGTAGAGCCAGCTTCTCCCGATGTTCCGTAGACTTTTGGTGCTCCTCCATGATTTCTGCACTTTGGGAGTCGAAGTTACAAGCTGGGCAGGACAGGACATCGTAATATTCGGTGTCGTCCACCAGGTCATAGTAATATTCGGTGTCGTCCTGAGCTAGACCAGTGAGAGGGTCGTCTATTTCCTCCATACCCAGCTGGACGTTAGCCAGCTCTTGTTCCAAATCCAGACATCTTTCCTGAAGAGACTTCTTCATGTGTACCTCTGCATCCAGCTTTTTCTGGGCTTTCAGCAAGTCGTTTACTAGTGACCTCATTTGTGATTTTAATACTTCAACTTCCTTTGGAGATTGATTGATCGGACTATGCAATCCCTCTACCGGAGCAGCTGTTTCAGCGGTCTGTTGTTCTACGTTGACGTGAGTCAGCGTACTTTTGGCATCCAAGGGCTGCTCTGTTGCAGTCATCTCAGTCTGTGTTGCCACCTCAGCTCTTCCGATAACCTTTGAAAGCTCCGAACCCCTTTCGTTTGAATATTGAAGTTCGTGTTCAAGTTTTTCCCATTTCAGAGTCCTGTCCTTCAGCATATGCAGGAGTTGGCTGACCGTTAACTCCTCTGACATCAGACGTTTTGTGTGCTCCTGTTCCATTTTCTCCATCAGCTGCTTCTGTTGTCTTTCCAGATTCTCCAACTCTATATCAAAGAACTCTTTTGTTGCATTCAACTCTTGCTCACAACGGCGAAGCATTTGTTCTAATTGCTGTTGTAGTTTGAAATGGAGTTGAGTTCGAGCCCGGTGTCCCTCAGAAATGGGCACATCAGTAGACTTGCCAGACTCAGAATCCACAGTTAAACTATGTTGTTGTTGTTCAGTGGAATTCTGTGCTGAAACTTTGTCTTTTGCACCTGAGTTGGGCTTACCATCATCCGTTCCAGAGTCTGGGCCGACTATCTTCACCGAGTTCTCACTCGTTATTGTTTGTAGGAAATGCCAGTCCATATTCATTTTCCTAATCCACTCCCGTCCTAGTAGTGGAGGACCTCCTTCAGATATCACATATAAGTCCATTATTTGACTGTCTTCGCCCTTGTGGACCACTGCAACCTCTATTTTCCCGATGGGGTACACTCTTTGCCCCGTGTATGTTTCCAATATAATCCCCGTATCCTGTAGGGGAATATGTTGGAATAACTCTCCGTAATCTTTCTTATTTATGACCGTCAATGCCGATCCAGTGTCCAATTCCAGTTTTACTTGGACTCCTTCTATCTGAAGAGTGACCCAAATTGTCTGGAGGTCTGCACCCTTACCAGCGTTGAGTACTCTTAAGCTAGCCAGTTCATTACTGCTAGCGTCTGAATCGGACTCCTGTTCGGTCACCTTGTGTACCTTTGCGTATTTTCCTTGCGGTGACTTCTTGTTGCTGGTCTTCTTCGCTGACCTGCATACTCTAGCTATATGTCCAAGCCTACCACAAGTTCTACATTCTTGGTTTTTAAACCAACACTGGTTCTGATCATGCGTTGTCTTTCCACAACGATAACATTTGCCAGAACTCACACCCAATTTGTGTGCACTGAGCTCCGGTGACCGTAGCTGCATTACTGCCGTGCCTCTCGCTGCGGCTTCGTGTGCTGCTGCCATAGTGACCGCCTTCTCAAGCGTCAGCTCATTCTCCTCGAGCAGTCGCTTTTGTGTATCCTGTTTAAATAAACCACACACAAATTTGTCTCGAAGTGCCTCTGTCAGTCCCGTTCCAAACTGGCAATATTTCGCTAATTTACGCAATTCCAGCAAATAATCAGCATTGCTTTCATGCTGTAGCTGCCTTCTGTCGTAAAATTTAAATCGTTCCGCTAGCATCAGCGGCGTGGGGTTTAGATGATCTTTCAGGACAGTAACAATCTCATCGAACGTCTTATCCGCCGGTTCATCTGGTGATAACAGGTGTTTCAATTGCCCGTATGTCTTCGCACCCATTAAATTTAATAATGTTAGAGCTTTATCTTGGTCACGAATTTTATTGGCCTTACAATAATTTTTTACTCTTTCAACATATATGGCCCAATCTTCGAGGTCACTATCAAAGGTGCTAATATTCCCGTGTTTAGGCATTGTAGATTTGCAATTTCTCAGATTTTTTTTTTTTTACTGCTATCCAAGATGGCGGCTTCCCGCTCTTGCCGTCGTCCTCCGCCCACAAAATGGCGGCTTTCCCGCGCTTGGCGGTCTTCACCCATCCCCCAACGCCGTCTCCCTTCAGCCCCCGAGTGCGGCCCTTATCTGCGGATGCGATCGCTGGATCGCGAAGCGGCTCTCGGCTCTTATCAGGAGATGCGATCGCTCCGTTGAAACGCCTCCCGCTCGAAGCGGCTCTCGCGCCCTATTCCTCCAGCTCCCCCAGCCCCGTTCGTGCGGCCAACGCGGTCGACTGCCTGTCGCGTCGCTGCCCGGCTCAGACACCGGCTTACCCACCACCAAGCTGGAGAAGAAGCTGACGGTCGCCGATGGAGGCTCCGAGGTCAGGATGTCTTCCAGTGGGGTGGAGAGGGTGGAAACCTCTCCGCAACGTCCTGGCTGTGGACGAAGCTGCCGTGGAGTGACTGCCGCAGGGTCCGAATCAGACTCGTCGCCAGTGTTAAATCTGTGAGTTGTTCAAGTAATTAATACTCAGACTTAATCAGTAACAATAAAACAGGTCTTTACTGGTTGAAGGTAGGGACTATACGTAGGTCTTCACTTCATGCCCACAGGCGGGAACTGAGGGGAGATCAGTACCCACAGTACTATTTATACCCCTATGGCCAGGAGTGGTACTGCGTATCACTACGCCCAACAAGTAGTGCAGTCCTGTCCATAGGTTCAAAGTAGCACACATATTACATACACAACAACAACGCTGATCACTGTTCATGCACACACAATGCTGATACGTGTTCCTGCGCACAAAACGCTGATCCCTGTTCCTGCACACTCAAGGCTTATCCGTGTTCCTGCACACACAATGCTGATCCATGTTCCTGAACACACAATGCAGATGCCTGCCCTGCACACACAATGCTGTTCCGTGTTCCTGTACACACAACGCTGATCCATGTTCCTGCACACCCAACGCTGTTCCTTGTTCCTGCACACACAAAGCTGATCCTTGTTCCTGCACACACAACGCTGATCCATGTTTCTGCACACGAAACGCTATTCCGTTTCCTGCAATCAGAAGGCTGATCCATGTCACTGTACAAACAATAATGATCCGTGTTCCTGCACACACAACGCTGATCAATTTTCCTGCACACACATGACTGATCCATGCTCCTGCACACACAATGTTGATCCGTGTTCCTGCACACTCAACGCTGATCCGTATTCCTGCACACACAACGCTGATCCATGCTCCTGTACGCACAACGCTGATCCGTGTTCCTGCACACACAACACAGATCCCTGTTCCTGCACACACAATGCTGATCCATGTTCCTGCACACACAACGCTGCTCCATGTTCCTGCATATACAATGTTGATCCCTGTTCCTGCACACACAATGCTGATCCATGTTCCTGCACACTCAACGCTGATCCGTGTTCCTGCACACACAACGCTGATCCGTGTTCCTGCACACTCAACTCTGATCTGAGTTCCTGCACACACAACGCTAATCCGTGTTCCTGTACACACAATGCTGATCTGTGTTCCTGTACACACAACGCTGATCCGTGTTCCTGCACACTCAACGCTGATCCGTATTCCTGCACACACAATGCTGACCCATGCTCCTGTACGCACAACGCTGATCCGTGCTCCTGCACACTCAACGCTGATCCGTGCTCCTGCACACTCAACGCTGATCCGCCTTCATGCACACACAACACTGATCCATGAACCTGCACACACAAAGCTAATCCATCTTCCTTTACACACAACGCTGATCACTGTTCCTGCACACACAATGCTGATACTTGTTCCTGCGCACAAAACGCTGATCCCTGTTCCTGCACACTCAAGGCTTATCCGTGTTCCTGCACACACAATGCTGATCCATGTTCCTGAACACACAATGCAGATGCCTGTCCTGCACACACCATGCTGATCCAAGTTCCTGTACACACAACGGTGATCCGTGTTCCTGTGCACACAACGCTGATCCATGTTCCTGCACACACAACGCTGATCCCTGTTCATGCACACACAATGCTGATTCATTTTCCGGTACACTCAACACTGATCTGTGTTCCTGCACACACAAACCTGATCCGTGTTCCTGCAAACACAACGCTGATCCATGTTCCTGCACACACAACGCTGATCCCTGTTCATGCACACACAATGCTGATTCATTTTCCTGCACACTCAACACTGATCTGTGTTCCTGCACACACAACGCTGATCCATTTTCCTGGTCACACAACGCTGATGCCCATTCCTGAAAGCAGAAGGCTGATCCATGTCACTGTACAAACAATGCTGATCCATGATCCTGCACACACAACGCAGATCCATGTTCATGCACACAAAATGCTGATTCATGTCCCTGCAGACACAATGCTGATCCATGTTCCTTTACACATAATGCTGGACCATGATCCTACAAACACAATGCTGATCCGTGTTCCTGTACACTCAACGCTGATCCGTATACCTGCACACACAAAGCTGATCCATGCTCCTGTACGCACAACACTGATCCGTGTTCCTGCACACTCAACGCTGATCCGTGTTGCTGCACACACAACGCTGATCCATGTTCCTGCACACACAACGCTGATCCATGTTCCTGCACATGCAATGCTGATCCATGTTCCTGCACAGGAAACGCTGATCCATGTTCCTGTACACACAACGCTGATCCATGTTCCAGTTTACACAATGCTGATCCGTTTTCCTGCACACACAATGCTGATTCGTGTTCCTGCACACGCAACGCTGATCCATGTGCCTGCAAACACAATGCTGATCCATGTTCCTGTACATACACCGCTGATCTGTTTTCCTGCACATACAGCGCTGATCCATGTTCCTGCACACACAATGCTGATCCATGTTCCTGCACACACAATGCTGATCCATGTTCCTGCACACACAATGCTGACAGTGTTCCTGCACACACAATGCTGATCCATGTTCCTGCACACACAATGCTGATCCATGTTCCTGCACACACAACGCTGATCCGTGTTCCTGCACACACAATGCTGCTCCGTGTTGCTGCAAACACTATGCTGATCCATGTTCCTGCACACACAATGATGACAGTGTTCCTGCACACACAACACTGATCCATGCACCTGCACACACAATGCTGATCCATGCTCCTGCACACACAACGCAGATCCCTGTTCCTGCACACACCAGGCTGATCCATGTTCCTGCACACACAATGCTGATCTATTTTCCTATACTCACAACGCTGACCCAGGTTCCTGCACACACAACGCTGATCTGTGTTCCTGCACACTCAACGCTGATCCGTGTTCCTGCACACACAATGCTGATCCGTGTTCCTGCACACACAATGCTGATCCATGTTCCTGCACACACAACGCAGATCACTGTTCCTGCACACACAATGCTGATCCGTGTTCCTGCACACTCAATGATTATCTGTGTTCCTGCACACACAAGGCTGATCAGTGTTCCTGCACACACAAGGCTGATCCATGTTCCTGCACACACAACGCTGACCCGTGTTCCTGCACACACAATGCAGATGCCTGTTCCTGCACACACAACGCTGATCCAAGTTCCTGCACACACAACGCTGATCCGTGTTCCTGCACACGCAACGCTGATCCTTGTTGCTGCACACACAAAGCTGATCCGTGTTCCCGTACACAGAATGTTGATCCATGTTCCTGCACACACAATGCTGACCCTTGTTCCTGCACACACAAAGCTGATCCATGTTCCTGCACACACAACGCTGATCCATGTTCCTGCAGACACAACGCTGATCCGTCTTCTTGCACACACAACACTAATCCATGTTCCTGCACACAGAAAGCTGATCCGTCTTCCTGTACACACAACGCTGATCACTGTTCCTGCACACACAATGCTGATACGTGTTCCTGCGCAAAAAACGCTGATTCCTGTTAATGCACACACAAGGTTTATCCATTTTCCTGCACACACAATGCTGATCCATGTTCCTGAGCACACAATGCAGATGCCTGTTCCTGCACACACAACGCTGATCCAAGTTCCTGCACACACAACGCTGATCCGTGTTCCTGTGCACACAATGCTGATCCATGTTCCTGTACACACAATATTCATCTGTGTTTCTGCACTCAAAACGCTGATCTGTGTTCCCGCACACACAAACCTGATCCAAGTTCCTGCACACACAACGCTGATCTGTGTTCCTGCACACTCAACGCTGATCCGTGTTCCTGCACACACAATGCTGATCCGTGTTCCTGCACACACAATGCTGATCCATGTTCCTGCACACACAACGCAGATCACTGTTCCTGCACACACAATGCTGATCCGTGTTCCTGCACACTCAATGATTATCTGTGTTCCTGCACACACAAGGCTGATCAGTGTTCCTGCACACACAAGGCTGATCCATGTTCCTGCACACACAACGCTGACCCGTGTTCCTGCACACACAATGCAGATGCCTGTTCCTGCACACACAACGCTGATCCAAGTTCCTGCACACACAACGCTGATCCGTGTTCCTGCACACACAACGCTGATCCTTGTTGCTGCACACACAAAGCTGATCCGTGTTCCTGCACACACAACGCTGATCCATGTTTCTGCACACACAACGCTGATCCGTCTACATGCACACACAACCCTGATCCATGAACCTGCACACACAAAGCTAATCCATCTTCCTTTACACACAACGCTGATCACTGTTCATGCACACACAATGCTGATACGTGTTCCTGCGCACAAAACGCTGATCCCTGTTCCTGCACACTCAAGGCTTATCCATGTTCCTGCACACACAATGCTGATCCATGTTCCTGAACACACAATGCAGATGCCTGCCCTGCACACACAATGCTGATCCATGTTCCTGCACACACAACTCTGATCCATGTTCCTGCACACTCAACGCTGATCTGTGTTCCTGCACACACAATGCTAATCAATGTTCCTGTACACACAATGCTGTTCCGTGTTCCTGTACACACAACGCTGATCCATGTTCCTGCACACCCAACGCTGTTCCTTGTTCCTGCACACACAAAGCTGATCCTTGTTCCTGCACACACAACGCTGATCCATGTTTCTGCACACGAAACGCTATTCCGTTTCCTGCAATCAGAAGGCTGATCCATGTCACTGTACAAACAATAATGATCCGTGTTCCTGCACACACAACGCTGATCAATTTTCCTGCACACACATGACTGATCCATGCTCCTGCACACACAATGCTGATCCGTGTTCCTGCACACTCAACGCTGATCCGTATTCCTGCACACACAACGCTGATCCATGCTCCTGTACGCACAACGCTGATCCGTGTTCCTGCACACACAACACAGATCCCTGTTCCTGCACACACAACGCTGCTCCATGTTCCTGCACATACAATGTTGATCCCTGTTCCTGCACACACAATGCTGATCCATGTTCCTGCACACTCAACGCTGATCCGTGTTCCTGCACACACAACGCTGATCCGTGTTCCTGCACACTCAACTCTGATCTGAGTTCCTGCACACACAACGCTAATCCGTGTTCCTGTACACATAATGCTGATCTGTGTTCCTGTACACACAACGCTGATCCGTGTTCCTGCACACTCAACGCTGATCCATATTCCTGCACACACAATGCTGACCCATGCTCCTGTACGCACAACGCTGATCCGTGCTCCTGCACACTCAATGCTGATCCGTGCTCCTGCACACTCAACGCTGATCCGCCTTCATGCACACACAACACTGATCCATGAACCTGCACACACAAAGCTAATCCATCTTCCTTTACACACAACGCTGATCACTGTTCCTGCACACACAATGCTGATACTTGTTCCTGCGCACAAAACGCTGATCCCTGTTCCTGCACACTCAAGGCTTATCCGTGTTCCTGCACACACAATGCTGATCCATGTTCCTGAACACACAATGCAGATGCCTGTCCTGCACACACCATGCTGATCCAAGTTCCTGTACACACAACGGTGATCCGTGTTCCTGTGCACACAACGCTGATCCATGTTCCTGCACACACAACGCTGATCCCTGTTCATGCACACACAATGCTGATTCATTTTCCGGTACACTCAACACTGATCTGTGTTCCTGCACACACAAACCTGATCCGTGTTCCTGCAAACACAACGCTGATCCATGTTCCTGCACACACAACGCTGATCCCTGTTCATGCACACACAATGCTGATTCATTTTCCTGCACACTCAACACTGATCTGTGTTCCTGCACACACAACGCTGATCCATTTTCCTGGTCACACAACGCTGATGCCCATTCCTGCAAGCAGAAGGCTGATCCATGTCACTGTACAAACAATGCTGATCCATGATCCTGCACACACAACGCAGATCCATGTTCGTGCACACAAAATGCTGATTCATGTCCCTGCAGACACAATGCTGATCCATGTTCCTTTACACATAATGCTGGACCATGATCCTACACACACAATGCTGATCCGTGTTCCTGTACACTCAACGCTGATCCGTATACCTGCACACACAAAGCTGATCCATGCTCCTGTACGCACAACACTGATCCGTGTTCCTGCACACTCAACGCTGATCCGTGTTGCTGCACACACAACGCTGATCCATGTTCCTGCACACACAACGCTGATCCATGTTCCTGAACATGCAATGCTGATCCATGTTCCTGCACACGAAACGCTGATCCATGTTCCTGCACACACAACGCTGATCCATGTTCCAGTTTACACAATGCTGATCCGTTTTCCTGCACACACAATGCTGATTCGTGTTCCTGCACACGCAACGCTGATCCATGTGCCTGCAAACACAATGCTGATCCATGTTCCTGTACATACACCGCTGATCTGTTTTCCTGCACATACAGCGCTGATCCATGTTCCTGCACACACAATGCTGCTCCGTGTTGCTGCAAACACTATGCTGATCCATGTACCTGCACACACAATGATGACAGTGTTCCTGCACACACAACACTGATCCATGCTCCTGCACACACAACGCAGATCCCTGTTCCTGCACACACCAGGCTGATCCATGTTCCTGCACACACAATGCTGATCTATTTTCCTATACTCACAACGCTGACCCAGGTTCCTGCACACACAACGCTGATCTGTGTTCCTGCACACTCAACGCTGATCCGTGTTCCTGCACACACAATGCTGATCCGTGTTCCTGCACACACAATGCTGATCCATGTTCCTGCACACACAACGCAGATCACTGTTCCTGCACACACAATGCTGATCCGTGTTCCTGCACACTCAATGATTATCTGTGTTCCTGCACACACAAGGCTGATCAGTGTTCCTGCACACACAAGGCTGATCCATGTTCCTGCACACACAACGCTGACCCGTGTTCCTGCACACACAATGCAGATGCCTGTTCCTGCACACACAACGCTGATCCAAGTTCCTGCACACACAACGCTGATCCGTGTTCCTGCACACACAACGCTGATCCTTGTTGCTGCACACACAAAGCTGATCCGTGTTCCTGCACACACAACGCTGATCCATGTTTCTGCACACACAACGCTGATCCGTCTTCATGCACACACAACCCTGATCCATGAACCTGCACACACAAAGCTAATCCATCTTCCTTTACACACAACGCTGATCACTGTTCATGCACACACAATGCTGATACGTGTTCCTGCGCACAAAACGCTGATCCCTGTTCCTGCACACTCAAGGCTTATCCATGTTCCTGCACACACAATGCTGATCCATGTTCCTGAACACACAATGCAGATGCCTGCCCTGCACACACAATGCTGATCCATGTTCCTGCACACACAACTCTGATCCATGTTCCTGCACACTCAACGCTGATCTGTGTTCCTGCACACACAATGCTAATCAATGTTCCTGTACACACAATGCTGTTCCGTGTTCCTGTACACACAACGCTGATCCATGTTCCTGCACACCCAACGCTGTTCCTTGTTCCTGCACACACAAAGCTGATCCTTGTTCCTGCACACACAACGCTGATCCATGTTTCTGCACACGAAACGCTATTCCGTTTCCTGCAATCAGAAGGCTGATCCATGTCACTGTACAAACAATAATGATCCGTGTTCCTGCACACACAACGCTGATCAATTTTCCTGCACACACATGACTGATCCATGCTCCTGCACACACAATGCTGATCCACGTTCCATTACACATAATGCTGGTCCATGATCCTACACACACAATGCTGATCCGTGTTCCTGCACACTCAACGCTGATCCGTATTCCTGCACACACAACGCTGATCCATGCTCCTGTACGCACAACGCTGATCCGTGTTCCTGCACACTCAACGCAGATCCATGTTCCTGCACACACAACACTGATCCGTGTTCCTGTACACACAATGCTGATCCGTGTTCCTGCATACACAATGCTAATCCGTGTTCCTGCACACACAAAATTGATCCATGTTCCTGCACACTCAACGCTGATCCATGTTCCAGCATACGCATTGCTGATCCATGATCCTGCAGACACAACGCTGATCCATGTTCCAGCACATACAATGCTGATCTATGTTCCTGCACACTCAATGCTGATCTGTGTTCCTGCACACGCAACTCTGATCCGTGTTCCTGCACACTCAATGCTGATCTGTGTTCCAGCACACACAACGCTAATCCATGTTCCTGTACACACAATGCTGTTCCGTGTTCCTGTACACACAACGCTGATCCATTTTCCTGCACACACAACGCTGTTCCTTGTTCCTGCACACACAAAGCTGATCCTTGTTCCTGCACACACAAACCTGATCCGTGTTCCTGCAAACACAACGCTGATCCATGTTCCTGCACACACAACGCTGATCCCTGTTCATGCACACACAATGCTGATTCATTTTCCTGCACACTCAACACTGATCTGTGTTCCTGCACACACAACGCTGATCCATTTTCCTGGTCACACAACGCTGATGCCCATTCCTGCAAGCAGAAGGCTGATCCATGTCACTGTACAAACAATGCTGATCCATGATCCTGCACACACAACGCAGATCCATGTTCGTGCACACAAAATGCTGATTCATGTCCCTGCAGACACAATGCTGATCCATGTTCCTTTACACATAATGCTGGACCATGATCCTACACACACAATGCTGATCCGTGTTCCTGTACACTCAACGCTGATCCGTATACCTGCACACACAAAGCTGATCCATGCTCCTGTACGCACAACACTGATCCGTGTTCCTGCACACTCAACGCTGATCCGTGTTGCTGCACACACAACGCTGATCCATGTTCCTGCACACACAACGCTGATCCATGTTCCTGCACATGCAATGCTGATCCATGTTCCTGCACACGAAACGCTGATCCATGTTCCTGCACACACAACGCTGATCCATGTTCCAGTTTACACAATGCTGATCCGTTTTCCTGCACACACAATGCTGATTCGTGTTCCTGCACACGCAACGCTGATCCATGTGCCTGCAAACACAATGCTGATCCATGTTCCTGTACATACACCGCTGATCTGTTTTCCTGCACATGCAGCGCTGATCCATGTTCCTGCACACACAATGCTGCTCCGTGTTGCTGCAAACACTATGCTGATCCATGTTCCTGCACACACAATGATGACAGTGTTCCTGCACACACAACACTGATCCATGCTCCTGCACACACAATGCTGATCCATGCTCCTGCACACACAACGCAGATCCCTGTTCCTGCACACACCAGGCTGATCCATGTTCCTGCACACACAATGCTGATCTATTTTCCTATACTCACAACGCTGACCCAGGTTCCTGCACACACAACGCTGATCTGTGTTCCTGCACACTCAACGCTGATCCGTGTTCCTGCACACACAATGCTGATCCGTGTTCCTGCACACACAATGCTGATCCATGTTCCTGCACACACAACGCAGATCACTGTTCCTGCACACACAATGCTGATCCGTGTTCCTGCACACTCAATGATTATCTGTGTTCCTGCACACACAAGGCTGATCCATGTTCCTGCACACACAACGCTGACCCGTGTTCCTGCACACACAATGCAGATGCCTGTTCCTGCACACACAACGCTGATCCAAGTTCCTGCGCACACAACGCTGATCCGTGTTCCTGCACACACAACGCTGATCCTTGTTGCTGCACACACAAAGCTGATCCGTGTTCCTGCACACACAACGCTGATCCATGTTTCTGCACACACAACGCTGATCCGTCTTCATGCACACACAACCCTGATCCATGAACCTGCACACACAAAGCTAATCCATCTTCCTTTACACACAACGCTGATCACTGTTCATGCACACACAATGCTGATACGTGTTCCTGCGCACAAAACGCTGATCCCTGTTCCTGCACACTCAAGGCTTATCCGTGTTCCTGCACACACAATGCTGATCCATGTTCCTGAACACACAATGCAGATGCCTGCCCTGCACACACAATGCTGATCCATGTTCCTGCACACTCAACGCTGATCTGTGTTCCTGCACACACAATGCTAATCAATGTTCCTGTACACACAATGCTGTTCCGTGTTCCTGTACACACAACGCTGATCCATGTTCCTGCACACCCAACGCTGTTCCTTGTTCCTGCACACACAAAGCTGATCCTTGTTCCTGCACACACAACGCTGATCCATGTTTCTGCACACGAAACGTTATTCCGTTTCCTGCAATCAGAAGGCTGATCCATGTCACTGTACAAACAATAATGATCCGTGTTCCTGCACACACAACGCTGATCAATTTTCCTGCACACACATGACTGATCCATGCTCCTGCACACACAATGCTGATCCACGTTCCATTACACATAATGCTGGTCCATGATCCTACACACACAATGCTGATCCGTGTTCCTGCACACTCAACGCTGATCCGTATTCCTGCACACACAACGCTGATCCATGCTCCTGTACGCACAACGCTGATCCGTGTTCCTGCACACTCAACGCAGATCCATGTTCCTGCACACACAACGCTGATCCGTGTTCCTGTACACACAATGCTGATCCGTGTTCCTGCATACACAATGCTAATCCGTGTTCCTGCACACACAAAATTGATCCATGTTCCTGCACACTCAACGCTGATCCATGTTCCAGCATACGCATTGCTGATCCATGATCCTGCAGACACAACGCTGATCCATGTTCCAGCACATACAATGCTGATCTATGTTCCTGCACACTCAATGCTGATCTGTGTTCCTGCACACACAACTCTGATCCGTGTTCCTGCACACTCAATGCTGATCTGTGTTCCAGCACACACAACGCTAATCCATGTTCCTGTACACACAATGCTGTTCCGTGTTCCTGTACACACAACGCTGATCCATTTTCCTGCACACACAACGCTGTTCCTTGTTCCTGCACACACAAAGCTGATCCTTGTTCCTGTACACACAATGTTGATCCGTGTTTCTGCACACACAACGCTGATCCGTGTTTCTGCACACAAAACGCTGATCTGTGTTCCTGCACACACAAACCTGATCCAAGTTCCTGTACACACAATGCTGATCCATATTCCTGCACACAGAACTCTGATTGTGTTCCTGCGCACACAACACTGATCCATGTTGCTGCACACACAATGCTGATCCGTGATCCTGCACAAACAATGCTGATCCATGTTCCTGCACACACAGCACTGATCCATGTTCCTGGACACACAAAACTGATCCATGTTTCTGCACACACAATGCTGATCCGTGTCCCAGTACACACAATGCTGATCCGTGTTCCTGCGCACACAATGCTGATCCATGATCCTGTACACACAACGTTGATCCATGTTCCTGAGCACACAACGCTGAACCATGCTCCTGCACACAAAATGCTGATTCGTGTCCCTACACACACAACGCTGATCTGTGTTCCTGTACACTCAACGCTGATCCATATTCCTGCACACACAATGCTGATCCATGCTCCTGTACGAACAACGCTGATCCGTGTTACTGCACACTCAACGCTGATCCGTGTTCCTGCACACTCAATGCTGATCCGTGTTCCTGCACACACAATGCTGATCCATGTTCCTGCACACACAATGCTGATCCATGTTCCTGCACACGCAATGCTGATCCATGTTCTTGCACATACAATGCTGATCAATGTTCCTGCACACACAATGCTGATCCATGTTCCTGCACATTCAACGCTGATCCGTGTTCCTGCACATACAATGCTGATCCGTGTTCCTGCACACTCAACTCTGATCTGTGTTCCTGCACACACAACGTTGATCCGTGTTCCTGCACACACAATGCTGATCCATGTTTCTGCACACACAATGCTGTTCCATGTTCCTGCACACTTAACGCTGATCCATGTTCCTGCACACACAACACTGATCCATGTTCCTGCACACACAATGCTGATCCGTGTTCCTGCACGCACAACTCTGATCCATTTTCCTCCACACACAACGTTGATCCGTGTTCCTGCACACACAACACTGATCCGTGTTTCTGCACACACAATGCAAATCCATGTTCCTGCACACACAACGCTGAACCGTGTTCCTGCAAACACAACACTGATCCATGTTCCTGCAGACCCAATGCTGATCCATGTTCCTGCACACACAACGCAGATCCCTGTTCCTGCACACAAAAGGTTAATCAATGTTCCGGCATACACCAGGCTGATACATGTTCCTGCACACACAATGCTGATCCGTGTTCCTATGCTCACAACGCTGATCCATGTTCCTGTACACACAATGCTGATCCATGTTCCTGCACACACAATGCAGATCCATATTCCTGCACACACAACGCAAATCCCTGTTCCTGCTCACAAAAGATTAAAAATGTTCCTCTACACAAAACGCTGATCCGTGTTCCTGCACACACAACGCTGATCCATTTTCCTGTATACACAACGCGGATCCAGGTTCCTGCACACTCAATGCTGATCTGTTTTCCAGCACACGCAATGCTGATCCATGTTCCTGTGCAAAGAACACTGATCCATATTCCTGTACACGCAACGGTGATCCATGTTCCTGCACATGCAATGCTGATCCATGTTCCTGCACACAAAACACTGATCCATGTTCCTGTACACACAACGCTGATCCATGTTCCAGTTTACACAATGCTGATCCGTTTTCCTGCACACTCAATGCTGATCTGTGTTCCAGCACACACAACGCTAATCCATGTTCCTGTACACACAATGCTGTTCCGTGTTCCTGTACACACAACGCTGATCCAAGTTCCTGCACACACAATGCTGTTCCTTGTTCCTGCACACACAAAGCTGATCCTTGTTCCTGCACACACAACGCTGATCCATGTTTCTGCACACACAACGCTGATCCGTCTTCCTGCACACACAACACTGATCCCTGTTCCTGCACACACAAGGCTTATCCGTGTTCCTGCACACACAATGCTTGTGGTGTATGTAACCTGTTCCACCTTAAGAGAACTTAAGCCTGTTCCACCTTAAGAGATGTACTACTTTCTCTGGCTGCTGTATACGTAATACTGGTGGTGACCACACCGGTATATAAGCACTGTGTAGTAATATTGTATTCAGTGTAGTCCCTACCTCCAACCAGTAAAGACCTGTTGAATTTACTCTTGTAGTCTGTGTAGTAATTATCACTATAACACACAGACTTAACAGTGGCGACGAGTCCGATTCTTACCCTGCGGCAGTTATTTCCACGGCGGCTTCGTCCACAGATACGACGTCGAAGAGAGGTTTCCACCCTCATCACCCTACTGGAAGACACATCGAGCGGCAGGCATCGAGAAACCGGAGTGCAGAAGACATCCTGACCTCGAAGCCTCCATCAGCGACTGTCAGCTTCTTCTTTCTACCTCGGTGGTGGGTAAGCCGGGCAGCGACGTGACAGAAAGTCAACCGCGTTGGCTGTACAGACGGGGCTGGGAAGACAGAGGAATAAGGGCGGTGAGATCGATCGCGACCGGAGATAAGGGCCGGGCCGCTTTCGAGCGAGAGGCGCAGCGCGGGGACATCGATCGCGACCGGAGATAAGGGCCGCATTCGGGCTAAAAGGCACAGCGTCTGGGGAAACTGAAGGCGCGAGAGCCGCGGTGAAGCGGAGACAGCGTCGGGGGACGGTTGAAGACCGCCAAGCGCGGGAAAACCGCCATTTTGTGGGCGGAGGACGACGACAAGAGCGGGAAGCCGCCATCTTGGATAACACAAAAATACAATAAATTACAATGATGCCTAAACATGGGAACATTAATACCTTTGATAGTGACATCGAAGATTGGGCCATGTATGTAGAACGCATACAAAATTATTGTAAGGCAAATAAAATTCCTGATGCAGATAAAGCACTAACATTATTAAATTTAATGGGTGCGAAGACATACGGGCAATTGAAACACCTTGTATCACCAGATGAACCGGCGGATAAGACGTTCGAGGAGATTGTTACTGTCCTGAAAAATCATCTAAACCCCACGCCGCTGATGCTAGCGGAATGATTTAAATTTTACGACAGAAGGCAGCTGCAGAATGAAAGCAATGCTGAATATTTGATGGAATTACGTAAGCTAGCAAAATATTGTCAGTTTGGAACGGGACTGACAGAGGCACTATGAGATAAATTTGTGTGTGGTTTATTTAAACAGGATACACAAAAGCGACTGCTCGAGGAGAATGAGCTGACGCTTGAGAAGGCGGTCACTATGGCAGCAGCACACGAAGCCGCAGTGAGAGGCACGGCAGTAATGCAGCTACGGTCACCGGAACTCGGTACAAACAAATTGGGTTTGAGTTCTGTCAAATGTTATCGTTGTGGAAAGACAACGCACGATCAGAACCAGTGTTGGTTTAAAAACCAAGAATGCAGAACGTGTGGCAGGCTTGGCCACATAGCTAAAGTATGCCGGTCAGGAAAGAAGACCAGCAACAAAAAGTCACCGCAAGGAAAATACGCAAAGGTACACAAGGTGACAAAGAACAGTTTGACCGAACAGAAGTCAGATTCAGACGCTAGCAGTAATGAACTGGATAGCTTAAGAGTACACAACGTTGGTAAGGATGCAGATCTCCAGACAATTTGGCTCACTCTTCAGATAGCAGTAGTCCAAGTAAAAATGGAATTGGACACTGGATCGGCATTGATGGTCATGAATAAGAAAGATTACAGAAGGTTATTCCAACATATTCCCCTACAGGATACGGAGATTATATTGAAAACATACACGGGGCAAAGAGTGTACCCCATCGGAAAAATAGAGGTAGAAGTGGTCCACAAGGGCGAAGAAAGCCAAGTAATGGACTTATATGTGCTACCTGAAGGAGGTCCACCACTACTAGGACGGGAGTGGATTAGGAAAATGAATATGGACTGGCACTCCTTGAAAGCACTAACGGTAGATTCCGGGGAAACATCTGTCAAACCTAAACGATTGTCCAGAATATTGGATGATGCTAAAGAGGTGTTCCAGCAGGGACTGGGAACACTGAGAGGAATTACGGCAAACATCAAGATTGATGAACATGCACAACCAAAATTTTTTAAAGCCAGACCGGTACCCTATGCAATACGACCTACTGTTGAAGCGGAACTGGAAGCACTAGAACGTTCAGGTGTACTGTCTAAGGTAGATTGGAGTGAGTGGGCTACGCCCATTGTTCCCGTTATGAAACGTCCTGCGAGCAACAAGCCAGGAGATCCAGGGAAGGTTCGCATCTGTGGAGATTTCAAAATCACCATTAATCCGATGCTTCACACGGTGCAGTATCCGCTTCCACGGATTGAGGATGTTTTCGCTTCATTGTCTGGCGGGAAACACTTCACCAAGATAGACCTGGCGCAGGCGTGCTTGCAGATGGAGGTTGAGGAAGAGTCACGCCAATACCTCACGATCAACATGCATCGAGGGTTGTACCGGTACAATAGGCTGGTTTTTGGAGTGGCATCGGCTCCAGCAATTTGGCAGAGGGCCATGGAGCAGGTATTACAGGGAATTCCAGGCACACAATGTTACCTGGATGATATTCTGATCACAGGTGATGGTGATGAACAACATCTCGCAAACTTGGAACTGGTGCTCAACAGACTGAAAGAGTATGGACTTAGAGTAAATCGGCAGAAATGTGAGTTCTTCCAGAAGCGGATCTCGTACTGTGGCCATGTCATTGACCGGGAGGGGCTTCATAAGTCTCCTGACAAGATTGAGGCAGTTGTAAAGGCTCCCGCTCTGGAGAATGTCTCTCAGTTGAGGTCGTTTCTAGGATTAATTAACTATTACCATAAATTTCTGCCAAATCTATCCACGGTACTGCACCCGTTAAACGCTCTTTTACAGAAAGGGGTACCATGGGAATGGGGCGAAAACTGTAAGAAGGCATTTCGCAAAAGCAAAGAATTGATCACCTCAGAGGAAGTGTTGGCTCACTTCAACCCGACACTGCCTATTCGGTTGGCTTGTGATGCTTCTCCATATGGTATTGGGGCAGTACTCTCACACAAGTTGCCAAATGGCACGGAAAGGCCAGTCGCGTTTGCATCCAGATCATTGACCTCCGCTGAGCACAACTATGCACAGATCGATAGGGAGGCTCTTAGCCTTGTATGGGGAGTGAAGAAGTTTAATCATTACCTGCAGGGCCAAAAATTCACACTTCTGACAGACCATCAACCGTTGGTATCCATTTTTAACCCTAAGAAGGGTGTTTCGGTGATGACAGCGCAGCGTCTCCAGAGATGGTCTCTTTTCCTAGGGGCACATCAATATCAAATAGAATTCAAAGGTATGAAACAGCATGGCAATGCTGATGGGCTGTCGCGCCTGCCACTACCTGAAGAAGAAGACACGACGAAAGTTGACCCTGTTGAGTTATTTCATTCGACCATCATCGAGTGTTTACCAGTCACCAATGCAAGTATTGAAAGAGAAACCAGGAATGACCCGACACTGTCCAGAGTCTACGAGGTGACAGTGAAAGGATGGCCAACACAGGGTGATCCTCTGTTACCGGCATTTTCGGCAAGGCGAGACCAGCTGTCCGTCTGCCATGGTACCTTGATGTACGGGACAAGAGTGATTATTCCTCCCAAGTTAAGGGAAAGAGTTTTAAACGAACTGCATGAAGGTCATCTGGGGGGAGTTAAAATGAAAAGTCTTGCTAGGGCTTATGTATGGTGGCCGGGTATTGACCAACAGATTGAGGAGTTAACGAAAAGCTGCGCTGGGTGCCAAAAAGTGCAAAATGCACCTCCGATAGCACCGCTACACCCATGGGAATGGCCTTCAGCCCCATGGCAACACATACACATTGACTTTGCTGGTCCATTCATGGACTCCATGTTCCTAATCGCGGTGGACGCACATTCCAAATGACCAGAAGTCATCAAGATGAATACCACTACTTCAGAAAAGACAATTGCGGTGTTAAGAACAATATTCGCAAGGAACGGATTGCCAGAACAGATCTGTTCGGACAACGGACCACAGTTTGTATCGGAAGAATTCCGACAATTCTTAAAGAAGAATGGAGTAAAACATTATACCTCTGCCCCATATCATCCGGCGACAAACGGGTTGGCTGAAAGATTTGTCCAGACATTCAAAAAGGCAATTAAGGCCATGAACGATGATCAGATTCCGCTGCAACACAAGGTCGACAAGTTCCTGTTGTCATATCGAAACGCCGATCATGCAGTGACTAACCAAAGTCCTGCCATGATGTTTTATAACAGGAGGTTGCGGTCCAAGTTGGACTTGTTAAAACCAAATGTGCGGAGGGAAGTGGAAAACAAACAGTTTCGGCATATTAACAACAAGACCACTCGAACTTTCGACGTAGGACAAGCAGTGTTGGCAAGGGGCTATGGAAACGAAAAACGGCAGTCCAGAACAATTCGGGCCAGACAAGGACCTCTGATGTACACAGTAGATATTGGTCATAATGTGATAAGGCGTCATGCGGATCAACTGGTAGAGTCGAGAGCAAGGGTCGAACCCATGGTTGTGACAGAGACAACTGTGGAAGACATTAATGAACCTGAAGCATCTACCTCGGCAGGGAATGTACTTGATGATGATGACACCCAATACATTGGAAACCAAATAGAGGAGGCACCTCAACAACAAGAATCAGAGACTACTAAGAGGCGTTATCCAAGCCGCATCAGAAAGCCTCCTGGGAGACTGAACCTTTGAACTGTTATACCTGAAGTTATATATGTATATATGTTATTATGTTATGTTAAATGGGGATATGACTGTTAAGCTAAAAAGGGAGGATTGTGGTGTATGTAACCTGTTCCACCTTAAGAGAACTTAAGCCTGTTCCACCTTAAGAGATGTACTACTTTCTCTGGCTGCTGTATACGTAATACCGGTGGTGACCACACCGGTATATAAGCACTGTGTAGTAATATTGTATTCAGTATAGTCCCTACCTCCAACCAGTAAAGACCTGTTGAATTTACTCTTGTAGTCTGTGTAGTAATTATCACTATAACACACAGACTTAACAATGCTGATCCAAGTTCCTGTACACACAACACTGATCCATGTTCCTGCACACACAACGCTGATCCATGTTCCTGCACATGCAATGCTGATCCATGTTCCTGTACACGAAACGCTGATCCATGTTCCTGTACACACAACGCTGATCCATGTTCCAGTTTACACAATGCTGATCCGTTTTCCTGCACACACAATGCTGATTCGTGTTCCTGCACACGCAACGCTGATCCATGTGCCTGCAAACACAATGCTGATCCATGTTCCTGTACATACACCGCTGATCTGTTTTCCTGCACATACAGCGCTGATCCATGTTCCTGCACACACAATGCTGATCCATGTTCCTGCACACACAATGCTGATCCATGTTCCTGCACACACAATGCTGACAGTGTTCCTGCACACACAATGCTGATCCATGTTCCTGCACACACAATGCTGATCCATGTTCCTGCACACACAACGCTGATCCGTGTTCCTGCACACACAATGCTGCTCCGTGTTGCTGCAAACACAATGCTGATCCATGTTCCTGCACACACAATGATGACAGTGTTCCTGCACACACAACACTGATCCATGCTCCTGCACACACAATGCTGATCCATGCTCCTGCACACACAACGCAGATCCCTGTTCCTGCACACACCAGGCTGATCCATGTTCCTGCACACACAATGCTGATCTATTTTCCTATACTCACAACGCTGACCCAGGTTCCTGTACGCACAAAGCTGACCTGAGGTCCTGCACACACAACGCTGATCCATGTTCCTGCACACACAACGCTGATCCATGTTCCTGCACACACAATGCTGATCCATGTTCCTGCACACACAATGCTGATCCATGCTCCTGCACACACAACGCTGATCCATGTTCCAGCATACACAATGCTGATCCATGTTCCTGCAGACACAACGTTGATCCATGTTCCAGCACATACAATGCTGATCCATGTTCCTGCACACTCAACACTGATCTGTGTTCCTGCACACATAACGCTAATCCGTGTTCCTGTGCACACAATGCTGTTCCGTGTTCCTGTACATAAAACGCTGAACCTTGTTCCTGCACACACAACGCTGATCCATGTTCCTGCACACACAACGTTGATACATCTTCCTGCACACACAACACTGATCCATGTTCCTGCACACACAAAGATGATCCTTGTTCCTGCACACACAACACTGATCCATGTTCCTGCACACACAATGCTGATACGTGTTCCTGCGCACACAACGCTGATCCCTGTTCCTGCACACACAACGCTGATCCATGTTCCTGCACACACAATGCTGATCCGTGTTCCTGCAAACACAACACTGATCCATGCTCCTGCACACACAACGCTGATCCATGTTCCTGCACACACCGCTGATCCGTGTTCCTGCACACACAACGCTGCTCCGTGTTGCTGCAAACACAACGCTGATCCATGATCCTGCACACACAATGCTGATCCATGCTCCTGCACACACAACTAGAAATACCTGAACTAGGAATACCTGAACTAGAGTACCTGAATAGAAATACCTGAACTGAAAAACTGAACTAGAAATACCTGAACTGAAATACCTGAACTAGATAAACCTGAACGAGAATTCCTGAACTAGAAATACCTGAACAAGAAGTGCCTGAACTAGAATCACTGAACTAGAAATACTTGAACTAGAAATAACTGAACAAGAATACCCGAATAGAAATACCTGAACTAGAAATCCTGAACTAGAAATACCTGAACTAGGAATACCTGAACTAGAGTACCTGAATAGAAATACATGATCTAGATATGCATGAACTTGAAATATCTGAGCTAAAAATACCTGAACTAAAAATACCTGAATAGAAATACCTGAACTCGAATACCTGAACAAGAAATACATGAACTAGAATACATGAACTAGAATACATGAACTAGAAATACCTGAAATAGGAATACCTGGACTAGAGTACCTGAACTAGAAATACCTGAACTAGAAATACGTGAATAGAAATACCTGAACTAGAAATACCTGAATAGAAATACCTGAACTGAAATACCTGAACTAGAAACACCTGAACTAGAATAACTGAACTGAAATACCTGAACTAGAAATACCTGAACTGGAATACCTGAACTAGAAACACCTGAACAAGAATACCTGAACTCAAATACCTGAACAAGAATTGCCTGAACTAGAATCACTGAACTAGAAATACTTGAACTAGAAATAACTGAAGAAGAATACCCAAATAGAAATACCTGAACTAGAAATAGCTGAACTGAAATACCTGAACAAGAAATACCTGAACTAGAAATACCTGAACTAGCATACCTGAATAGAAATACATAAACAAGAAATACCTGCACTAGAAATACCCCAGCTAGAAATACCTGAGCTAGAATACCTGAATAGAAACACATGAACTAGAAATACATGAATAGAAATACCTGACCTAGAAATACCTGAACAGGAAATACCTGAACCAGAAATACCTGAACTAGCATACCTGAATAGAAACACGTGAACTACAAATACCTGAAGTAGAAATACCTGAACTAGATATACCTGAATAGAAATACATGAACTAGAAACACCTGAACGAGAATACCTGAACTCGAATACATGAACAAGAAGTGCCTGAACTAGAATCACTCAACTACAAATACTTGAACTACAAATAACTGTACAAGAATACCCAAAAAGAAATACCTGAACTAGAAATCTGGAACTAGAAATACCTGAACAAGAAATACCTGAACTAGAAATACCTGAACTAGAAATACGTGAATAGAAATACCTGAACTAGAAATACCTGAACTGAAATACCTGAACTAGAAAAACCAGATCGAGAATACCTGAACTTGAATACTTGAACAAGAAGTGCCTGAACTAGAAATAACTGAACAAGAATAGCTGAACAAGCATACCCGAATAGAAAAAGCTGAAATAGAAATCCTGAACTAGAAATACCTGAACTGAAATACCTGAACAAGAAATACCTGCACTGGAATACCTGAATAGAAATACATGATCTAGAAAAACATGAACTAGAAATACCTGAACTAGAAATAGCTGAACTAGAATACATGAACTAGAATACCTGAACTAGAAATATGGGAATAGAAATAACTTAACTAGAAATACCTGAACTAGAATAAATGAACTAGAATACATGAACTAGAAATACCTGAACTAGGAATACCTGAACTAGAGTACCTGAATAGAAATACCTGAACTGAAAAACTGAACTAGAAATACCTGAACTGAAATACCTGAACTAGAAATACCTGAATGAGAATTCCTGAACTAGAAATACCTGAACAAGAAGTGCCTGAATTAGAATCACTGAACTAGAAATAATTGAACTAGAAATAACTGAACTAGAATACCTGAATAGAAATACATGATCTAGATATGCATGAACTTGAAATACCTGAGCTAAAAATACCTGAACTAAAAATACCTGAATAGAAATACCTGAACTCGAATACCTGAACAAGAAATACATGAACTAGAATACATGAACTAGAATATGTAGTACCAGTAGTGACCACTCGGTTATATAAGCCTGTGTAGCGTCTTGTGTTGTTAGTTCACCTCCAGACTTTGTTCAGTAAACACTTGTTAAATCAACTCCTGCATTCCGTGTCTCCATTAACACACGGATCTAACAGTGGCGACGAGTTAGAAACAAACTTACCTGCAATTCGGCAGCACCTCAAGGGGATCGATTCCTCAGACGAAGGTCAAAGCCAGAAAAAAAAAAAATTTAATAAATAAATAACTCGAAGAAACTCGAAAACGAGGGCCAGGCTTTGTCTCCAGTCTGTGGTTTCCCCAGCTAAACGGGCTGGTGACAGGTAGTGCACTGATCCTTCCTGGGCTGCGGCGGGCTAGAGCTCGATCGGGTGGCTCTGCAACGGGGCCGGGCAGCGAGTCGGGAAGCAGAAGCAAAGAGAGAGAGAGGGTGGAGCACTCAGGGCGTGGCTGGTGCTGCAAAGCAGGTCGGTGTTCGGACCGAGCAGGGGGAGGGGAAAGTCCCAGAGGGTCCGCTCCACGACGGGAACGGTTCTCCAAGTAACGGAGAAACTATTGAAGCGATATATAAAAAAATATATAGAAATACCGCGAAAAGCTGCAGGTCGCAACGGGAACCACGGAGAACAGCGTTGGCAGCAGCGGCGGGAAAGCACGGGAGGTGCCATCTTAACTCGGCGGGGAAGAAAGAAAAGCATGGGAAGCGCCATTTTAGATTTTCAAGATGCCGAAGACTGGCAATATTACTGCTTTCGATAGTGATATAGAAGATTGGACCACATATGTAGAAAGAGTGGAGGTATATTGCAAGGCGAATGAAGCAGCGGGTGATAAAAAGGCATCGGTACTTCTAAATCTGATGGGCGCAAGGACATACGGGCTGTTTTGAAACTTGATCACTCCAGCCAAACCGATGGACAAGAATTTTAAGGAGATTGTTGATACCTTACAGGAGCACTTAAACCCAACACCGCTGCTGATAGCGGAACGATTCAAATTCTTCAGGAGGAATCAGCACAAGAATGAAAGTAACGCTGATTACCTCACCGAATTATGAAAGCTGTCAAAGCACTGCCAATTCGGGGCAGGACTGGCAGATTCTCTACGAGACAAATTCGTCTGCGGTCTCCTAAGCGAAGGAACACAGAAAAGACTACTTTCTGAGAAAGATTTGACACTGGACAAGGCTTTCAGTGTGGCTGTATCATACGAAGCAGCAGCAAGACGAGCTGCAGAGATACAGCAAAAACCACAGGACTTCGGCACCCATGAAATGACACAGGGTTTCGAGAGATGTTATCGCTGCGGCAGATCCACCCATGACCAGAAGGACTGCTGGTTCAAGGACAAAGCATGCAGGCAATGCGGAAAGATGGGACACATTGCACGAGTATGCAGATCTGGAAAGAAATCCGCTGACAGTAAAAAGGTCAATAAGGAAAAGTACAGAAAGGTACAAATGATGACGGACAGTAGCTCCGAAGACCAGAAGAGTGATATCGACTCCGGAAACAAGAGACTAAGATGTCTCAAATTACATAATGCAATTGCCAAAGAAGATTACCAGACCATTTGGGTTACCCTCACGATAGCGGGGTCCCCAGTCAAAATGGAGCTAGATACAGGATCAGCTCTGACCGTCATGAGTCGACAGGATTACGAGCAGCTATTTCCGCATATACCTTTGAAAGACACATCCATTGTCTTGAAGACATATACGGGGCAGAAAGTATACCCCAGAGGGAAAATAAGGGTGCCTGTTGTATACAACGGCAAGGAAATACAGAAGTTGTATTTATACGTTCTGCAAGATGGTGGTCCGCCGTTGTTGGGACGTGAATGGATCAGAAAGATACGTTTAGACTGGCACTCCATTCAGGCACTGACGGTGACCAGTAAGAAAAAAAACGATGATGACGTCATACCTGGACGATTAAAAGAAATCTCGCCAAAGAAGTGTTTCACCAGGAACTAGGAACCCTGAAAGGCGCCACCACCTCAATAAAAGTGCAAGATGCGGCAATTCCCAAGTTTTTTAAGGCAAGGCCGGTGCCATACGCAATTCGTCCAGCCGTCGAGGCAGAGCTGGAGAATTTGGAAAAAGCAGGCGTGTTATCCAAGGTGGATTGGAGCGAGTGGGCAACACCCATCGTCCCGGTCATGAAGAAAACGTTGAATAATGATAAATCTGAAGAACAGAGAAAAGTTCGCATCTGTGGGGACTTCAAGGTGACTGTAAACCCGATTCTTCACACGGTACAGTATCTTCTTCCGAGGATAGAAGATATTTTCGCCTCACTATCCGGAGGGAAACGTTTCACCAAAATTGACTTAGCACAGGCATATCTACAGATGGAGGTTGAGGAGGCCTCTGAAAAGTATCTCACGATAAACACACACAAAGGCCTGTACCAGTACAATCGACTGGTTTTCAGAGTGGCATCAGCTCCGGCTATCTGGCAAAGAGCTATGGAGCAAGTCCTGCAAGGGATTCCGGGGACTCAATGCTACCTAGATGACATCCTTGTAACAGGAGAAAATGACAATGAGCACCTTGTCAACTTGGAGCAGGATGGGGCCTACGAGCAAATCGCCCCAAATGCGAATTTTTCCAGAAAAAATATCATATTGTGGCCATGTCATTAACGAAGAAGGGTTGCATAAGTCACCTGAAAAAATTGAAGCGGTCGTAAAGGCCCCAGCGCCTGAAAATGTCTCACAATTAAGGTCGTTCCTGGGATTAGTAAATCACTATCATAAATTTTTACCAAACTTGTCGACGGTTCTGCACCCGCTTAACGCACTGCTACAAACGGGAGTAGTTTGGAAATGGAGCAAAGACTGTAAACGTGCCTTCCATAAATGCAAAGGCTTGATCATGTCCAGGGAAGTGTTGGCTCATTACAACCCATCACTGCCAATCAGACTGGCGTGCAATGCATCCCCTTACGGCGTGGGAGTGGTATTATCGCATAGATTCCCTGATGGCTCGGAGCGGCCAATAGCTTTTGCGTCACGCTCATTGAACTCAGCTGAGCGTAACTATGCCCAGATCGACAGGGAGGCACTCAGCCTGGTGTGGGGAGTGAAGAAATTCAACCATTACCTACACGGACAAAAGTTTACCTTGTTGGCTGACCATCAACCCCTCGTTTCCATATTCAACCCTAAAAAGGGCGTTCCCATTATGACAGCGCAAAGGCTACAGAGGTGGTCCCTTTTCCTAGGGGCACACCAATATGACATAGGGTACAAAGGAACAAAACAGCATGGGAATGCTGATGGGTTATCGCGCCTACCGTTGCCAAAGTTGGAAGAGGCGCCTACAGAGGACCCAGTGGAGATATTCCACTCGATCATAGTGGAATGTCTACCGGTGACAAATTCTACCATTGAAAAGGAAACGCGAAATGGCCCGACTCTCTCACGAGTCTATGATTTAATGGTGAAGGGATGGCCAGCACATGGCGAATCACTGTTGCCAGCATTCTCGCAAAGAAGAGAACAGCTGTCAGTGTGCCGAGGAACCTTGATGTGTGGATCCAGAGTGGTGATTCCACCCAAACACAAGGATAGAGTGCTAAAGGAGCTTCACGAGGGGCATCTGGGTGGAGTGAAAATGAAGAACTTAGCCAGAGCATTTGTGTGGTGGCCAGGTATCGATGGAGACATTGAAGAAATGACCAAGAGCTGTCTCGGATGCCAGAAGGTCCAAAACCCCCCACCACAAGTCCCTCTACATCCATGGGAGTGGCCCTCATCTCCATGGCAAAGGGTACATATCGAATTTGCTGGTCCATTTATGGACTCAATGTTCTTAATCGCAGTGGCCAGAGGTAATAAAGATGTCCTCCACCACCACCACGGAAAAAACCATCACAGTATTAAGGACCATATTCGCCAGGAATGTGCTGCCTGAACAGATCTGTTCTGATAATGGACCGCAATTTGTATCCGAAGAATTCAGGAAGTTCTTAAAAAACAATGGGGTTAAGCACTACACGTCCGCCCCATACCATCCCGCCACCAATGGATTGGCTGAAAGGTTTGTCCAGACCTTCAAGAAGGCCATAAAGGCCATGGGTAATGAAGACATAAATCTACAACATAAGGTAGATAACTTCTTGTTTGCGTACAGGAATGCAACACATGTGGTTACAAACCAAACCCCCGCCATGATGTTTTTCAATAGAAGACTAAGATGCCGGCTGGATTTGGTCAAGCCAAACGTCAGAAGGGGCATAGAGAACCGACAATTTCAAAGCATGAATGAAAGGCCAACTAGAACCTTCCAGATAGGTCAACCAGTTTTGGCCCGGGACTACCGTACCGAGAAATGGCAGCCTGGAACTATTTGCACATGACTAGGACCACTAATGTATACCGTGGACATTGGAGAAAGCATAATAAGGTGCCATGCTGACCAGGTCATAGAGTCATCCGAAAAAGGACAACCTACACCACAACTCTATACGCCTAATGATGAAGCAGAGATACCCATAGTATCTACCTCCGATCCGGTGATACTGGAACCAGATGAACCCGACACTAGCATTGAAGCCGAATGGACCTTGCCAAAAGAACCTACTACACCACCGAGGCGTTGACCGAGTCAGGAAGCCTCCAGAGAGATTGAATTTGTAATTGATTAACTTCAGCAAGTGTGTATATTATTGTTCTTGTAAAAATGTTATTTAATGATTCCTTAAAATGTTATGTACTATTTATCTAAAAGGGGAGGAATTGTAGTGTATGTACCTTTAAGAGGAACTATGTTTTTGAAGCCCCTATATGCTGTAGTACGAGTAGTGACCACTCGGGTATATAAGCCTGTGTAGCGTCTTGTGTTGTTAGTTCACCTCCAGACTTTGTTCAGTAAACACTTGTTAAATCAACTCCTGCATTTCGTGTCTCCATTAACACACGGATCTAACAGAATACATGAACTAGAAATACCTGAAATAGGAATTCCTGAACTAGAGTACCTGAACTAGAAATACCTGAACTAGAAATACATGAATAGAAATACCTGAACTAGAAATACCTGAATAGAAATACCTGAACTGAAATACCTGAACTAGAAAAAGCTGAACTAGAATAGCTGAACTGAAATACCTGAACTAGAAATAACTGAACTGAAATACCTGAACTAGAAATACCTGAACTGAAATACCTGAACTAGAAATACCTGAACGAGAAATACCTGCACTGGAATACCTGAATAGAAATACATGATCTAGAAAAACATGAACTAGAAATACCTGAACTGGAAATACCTGAATCAAAATTCCTGAACTGCAACTACCTGAATAGTAATACCTGAACTGAAATAACTAAACTAGAGTACCTGAACTGAAATACCTGAACCAGAAATACCTGAACTAGAAATAGCTGAACTAGAATACATGAACTAGAATACCTGAACTAGAAATTCGTGAATAGAAATAACTGAACTAGAAATACCTGAACAAGAAATACATGAACTAGAATAAATGAACTAGAATACATGAACTAGAAATACCTGAACTAGGAATACCTGAACTAGAGTACCTGAATAGAAATACCTGAACTGAAAAACTGAACTAGAAATACCTGAACTGAAATACCTGAACTAGAAATATCTGAATGAGAATTCCTGAACTAGAAATACCTGAACAAGAAGTGCCTGAAGTAGAATCACTGAACTAGAAATGCTTGAACTAGAAATAACTGAACAAGAATACCCAAATAGAAATACCTGAACCAGAAATCCTGAACTAGAAATACCTGAACTAGAATACCTGAATAGAAATACATGATCTAGATATGCATGAACTTGAAATACCTGAGCTAAAAATACCTGAACTAAAAATACCTGAATAGAAATACCTGAACTCGAATACCTGAACAAGTAATACATGAACTAGAATACATGAACTAGAATACATGACCTAGAAATACCTGAAATAGGAATACCTGAACTAGAGTACCTGAACGAGAAATACCTGAACTAGAAATACGTGAATAGAAATACCTGAACTAGAAATACCTGAATAGAAATACATGAACTGAAATACCTGAACTAGAAACACCTGAACTAGAATAGCTGAACTGAAATACCTGAACTAGAAATAACTGAACTGAAATACCTGAACTAGAAATACCTGAACTGGAATACCTGAACTAGAAACACCTGAACGAGAATACCTGAACTCGAATACCTGAACAAGAATTGCCTGAACTAGAATCACTGAACTAGAAATACTTGAACTAGAAATAACTGAAGAAGAATACCCGGATAGAAATACCTGAACTAGAAATACCTGAACTAGAAATACCTGTACTAGAATCACTGAATAGAAATACATGAACTAGAAACACATGAACTAGAAATACCTGAACGAGAATACCTGAACTAGAATACCTGAATAGAAATACATGAATTAGAAATACCTGAACTAGAATATCTGAACAAGCATACCTGAATAGAAATACATGAACAAGAAATAGCTGCACTAGAAATACCCCAGCGAGAAATACCTGAGCTAGAATACCTGAATACAAATACATGAACTAGAAATACATGAATAGAAATACCTGACCTAGAAATACCTGAACAGGAAATACCTGAACTAGAAATACCTGAACTAGCATTCCTGAATAGAAACACGTGAACTACAAATACCTGAAGTAGAAGTACCTGAACTAGATATACCTGAATAGAAATACATGAACTAGAAACACCTGAATGATAATACCTGAACTCAAATACATGAACAAGAAGTGCCTGAACTAGAATCACTGAACTAGAATTATTTGAACCAGAAATAACTGTACAAGAATACCCGAAAAGAAATACCTGAACTAGATATCCTGAACTAGAAATAGCTGAACTGAAATACCTGAACTAGAAATACCTGAACTAGAATAACTGAATAAAAATACATGAACTAAAAACACATGAACTCGAAATACCTGAACTAGAATACCTGAACAGGAATTATCTGAACTAGATATACCCCAGCTAGAAATACCTGAACTGGAATACCTGAATAGAAACACATGAACTAGAAATACATGAACTAGAAATACCTGAAATAGAAATGCTTCAGATAGAAACACCTGAATAGAAATACATGAACTAGAAATACCAGAACTAGGAATACCTGAATAGAAATACCTGAACTAGAAATACCTGAACTAGAAATCCTGAAGTAGAAATACCTGAACTGAAATATCTGAACAAGAAATACATGAATTAGAAACACCTGAACTAGAAATACCTGAATCGAAATACCTGAACTAGAAATACCTGAACTAGAAATACCTGAATTTAAATACCTGAACCAGAAATACCTGAACTAGAATATCTGAATAGAAATACCTGAACTAGAAATACATGAACTAGAAATACATGAACTGAAATACCTGAACTAGAAATACCTCAATAGAAATCTCTGAACAAGGAATACCTGAACTAGAATACCTGAACAAGAATACCTGAACTGAAATACCTGAACTGAAATACCTGAACTAGAAACACCTGAACTAGAAATACCTGCATCAGAAAAACCTGAATTAGAAATATCTGAACTAGAAATACCTGAACTGAAATATCTGAACAAGAAATACCTGAATTAGAAATACCTGAATTAGAAATACCTGAACTAGAAATACCTGAACTGAAATATCAGAACAAGAAATACCTGAACTAGAAACACCTGAACTAGAAATACCTGAATTAGAAATACCTGAACTAGAAATTCCTGAACTAGGAATACCTGAACTAGAATATCTGAATAGAAACACCTGAATTAGAAATACCTGAACAAGAAATTCCTGAACTAGGAATACCTGAACTCGAATACCTGAACAAGAAATACATGAACTAGAATACATGAACTAGAATACATGAACTAGAAATAACTGAAATAGGAATACCTGAACTAGAGTACCTGAACTAGAAATACCTGAACTAGAAATACGTGAATAGAAATACCTGAACTAGAAATACCTGAACAGAAATACCTGAACTGAAATACCTGAACTAGAAACACCTGAACTAGAATAGCTGAACTGAAATACTTGAACTAGAAATAACTGAACTGAAATACCTGAACTAGAAATACCTGAACTGGAATACCTGAACTAGAAACACCTGAATGAAAATGCCTGAACTCGAATACCTGAACAAGAATTGCGTGAACTAGAATCACTGAACTAGAAATATTTGAACTAGAAATAACTGAAGAAGAATACCCGAATAGAAATACCTGAACTAGAAATCCTCAACTAGAAATAGCTGGACTGAAATACCTGAACAAGAAATACCTGAATAGAAATACCTGCACTAGAATCACTGAATAGAAATACATGAACTAGAAACACATGAACTAGAAATACCTGACCTAGAATACCTGAATAGAAATACATGAATTAGAAAAACCTGAACTAGAACACCTGAACTAACATGCCTGAATAGAAATACATGAACAAGAAATACCTGCACTAGAAATACCCCAGCTAGAAATACCTGAGCTAGAATACCTCAATAGAAATACATGAACTAGAAATACATGAATAGAAATACTCGACCTAGAAATACCTGAACAGGAAATACCTGAACTAGAAATACCTGAACTAGCATTCCTGAATAGAAACACGTGAACTACAAATACCTGAAGTAGAAGTACCTACACTAGATATACCTGAATAGAAATACATGAACTAGAAACACCTGAACGAGAATACCTGAACTCAAATACATGAACAAGAAGTGCCTGAACTAGAATCACTGAACTAGAATTACTTGAACTAGAAATAACTGTACAAGAATACCCGAAAAGAAATACCTGAACTAGATATCCTGAACTAGAAATAGCTGAACTGAAATACCTGAACTAGAAATACCTGAACTAGAATACCTGAATAGAAATACATGAACTAAAAACACATGAACTCGAAATACCTGAACTAGAATACCTGAACAGGAATTATCTGAACTAGAAATACCCCAGCTAGAAATATCTGAACTGGAATACCTGATTAGAAACACATGAACTAGAAATACATGAACTAGAAATAACTGAACTAGAAATGCTTCAGCTAGAAACCCCTGAATAGAAATACATGAACTAGAAATACCAGAACTAGGAATACCTGAATAGAAATACCTGAACAAGAAATACCTGAACTAGAAATCCTGAACTAGAAATACCTGAACTGAAATATCTGAACAAGAAATACCTGCATTAGAAACACCTAAACTAGAAATACCTGAATTAGAAATACCTGAACTAGAAATACCTGAAATAGTAATACCTGAACTAGAAATACCTGAATCGAAATACCTGAACTAGAAATACCTGAACTAGAAATACCTGAATAGAAATACCTGAACTAGAAATACCTGAACAAGAATACCTGAACTGAAATACCTGAACTAGATACACCTGAACTAGAAATACCTGAATCAGAAAAACCTGAATTAGAAATACCAGAACTAGAAATATCTGAACTGAAATATCTGAACAAGAAATACCTGAATTAGAAATACCTGAATTAGAAATACCTGAACTCGAAATACCTGAACTGAAATATCAGAACAAGAAATACCTGAACTAGAAACACCTGAACTAGAAATACCTGTATTAGAAATACCTGAACTAGAAATTCCTGAACTAGGAATACCTGTACTAGAAATTCCTGAACTAGAAATACCTGAAGCGAAATATCTGAACAAGAAATACCTGAATAGAAATACCTGAACTAGAAATACCTGAACTGAAATACATGAACTGAAATACGTGAACTGAAATTCCTGAACTAGCATACCTGAACGCGAAAACCTTAACAAGAAGTGCCTGAACTAGAATCAATGAACTAGAAATACCTGAAGTAGAGATAACTGAGCAAGAATAGCTGAACAAGAATACATAAATAGAAATACATGAACTACAAATCCTGAACTAGAAGTACCTGAACTGAAATATCTGAAGAAGAAATACCTGAACTAGAAACGCCTGAACTAGGAATGCCAGAAATAGAAATACCTGAACTAGAAATACCTGAATCGAAATACCAAAACTAGAAATACCTGAATAGAAATACCTGAACCAGAAATACCTGAAGTTAAATACCTGAACCAGAAATACCTGAAGTAGAATATCTGAATAGAAATACCTCAACTAGAAATACCTGAATTAGAAATACCTGAACTGAAATACCTCAATAGAAATATCTGAACAAGGAATACCTGAACTAGAATACCTGAACCAGAAATACCTGGACTAGAAATAGCTGAACATGAAGTGCCTGAGATAACTGAGCATGAAGAGCTGAACGAGAATACATAAATAGAAATGCCTGAACTACAAACCCTGAACTAGAAATACATGAACTAGAATAAATGAACTAGAATACATGAACTAGAAATACCTGAACTAGGAATACCTGAACAAGACTAGCTGAACTCAAATACCTGAACAAGAAGGGCCTGAACTAGAATCACTGATCTAGAAATGCCTGAGATAACTGAGCAAGAATAGATGAACGCGAATACATAAATAGAAATGCCTGAACTACAAACCCTGAACTAGAAATACATGAACTGAAATATCTGAACAAGAAATACTTGAATTAGAAACACCTGAACTAGAAATACCTGAATTACAATTACCTGAAATGGAAATACCTGAACTAGGAATACCTGAACTAGAAATACCTGAATCGAAATACCTGAACAAGAAATACCTGAACTAGAAATACCTGACTGGAAATACCTGAATTTAAATACCTGAACCAGAAATACCTGAACTAGAAATACCTGAACTGGAAATACATGAACTGAAAGACCTGAACTAGAAATACCTCAATAAAGATAGCTGAACAAGGAATACCTCAACTAGAATACCTGAACAAGAATACCTGAACTGAAATACCTGAACTAGAAACAGCTGAACTAGAAATACCTGAATCAGAAAAATCTGAATTAGAAATACCTCAGCTAGAAATACCTGAACTGAAATATCTGAACAAGAAATACCTGAACTAGAAATACCTGTATTTAAATACCTGAACTAGAAATACCTGTATTTAAATACCTGAACCAGACATACCTGAACTAGAATATCTGAATAGAAATATCTCAACTAGAAATACCTGAATTAGAAATACCTGAACTGAAATACCAGAACTAGAAATACCTCAATAGAAATATCTGAACTAGAATACTTGAACTAGAATACCTGAACTACAATACCTGAACTAGAAACACCTGAACTAGAAATACCTGAACTAGAAATACCTGAACTGAAATACATGAACTAGAATATCTGAACTAGAATTACCTGAATTGAAATACCTGAACTAGAAATAGCTGAACTAGAAATATCTGAATAGAAATACCTGAATTTAAATACCTGAACCAGAAATACCTGGACTAGAAATACCTGAACTAGAAATACATGAACTGAAATACCTGAACTAGAAATACCTCAATAGAAATATCTGAACAAGGAATACCTGAACTAGAATACTTGAACAAGAATACCTGAACTGAAATACCTGAACTAGAAACACCTGAACTAGAAATACCTGAATCAGAAAAAGCTGAATTAGAAATAACTGAACTAGAAATACCTGAACTGAAGTATCTCAACAAGAAATACCTGAATTAGAAATACCTGAATTAGAAATACCTGAACTAGAAATACCTGAACTGAAATATCAGAACAAGAAATACCTGAACTAGAAACACCTGAACTAGAAATACCTGAATTAGAAATACCTGAACTAGAAATTCCTGAACTAGGAATACCTGAACTAGAAATACCTGAACTAGAAATACCAGAATTGAAATACCTGAATCGAAATACCTGAACAAGAAATACCTGAACTAGAAATACCTGACTGGAAATACCTGAATTTAAATACCTGAACCAGAAATACCTGAACTAGAAATACCTGAACTGGAAATACATGAACTGAAAGACCTGAACTAGAAATACCTCAATAAAGATATCTGAACAAGGAATACCTCAACTAGAATACCTGAACAAGAATACCTGAACTGAAATACCTGAACTAGAAACAGCTGAACTAGAAATACCTGAATCAGAAAAACCTGAATTAGAAATACCTCAGCTAGAAATACCTGAACTGAAATATCTGAACAAGAAATACCTGAACTAGAAATACCTGTATTTAAATACCTGAACCAGACATACCTGAACTAGAATATCTGAATAGAAATACCTCAACTAGAAATACCTGAATTAGAAATACCTGAACTGAAATACCAGAACTAGAAATACCTCAATAGAAATATCTGAACTAGAATACTTGAACTAGAATACCTGAACTACAATACCTGAACTAGAAACACCTGAACTAGAAATACCTGAACTAGAAATACCTGAACTGAAATACATGAACTAGAATATCTGAACTAGAATTACCTGAATTGAAATACCTGAACTAGAAATAGCTGAACTAGAAATACCTGAATAGAAATACCTGAATTTAAATACCTGAACCAGAAATACCTCGACTAGAAATACCTGAACTAGAAATACATGAACTGAAATACCTGAACTAGAAATACCTCAATAGAAATATCTGAACAAGGAATACCTGAACTAGAATACTTGAACAAGAATACCTGAACTGAAATACCTGAACTAGAAACACCTGAACTAGAAATACCTGAATCAGAAAAAGCTGAATTAGAAATACCTGAACTAGAAATACCTGAACTGAAATATCTCAACAAGAAATACCTGAATTAGAAATACCTGAATGAGAAATACCTGAACTAGAAATACCTGAACTGAAATATCAGAACAAGAAATACCTGAACTAGAAACACCTGAACTAGAAATACCTGAATTAGAAATACCTGAACTAGAAATTCCTGAACTAGGAATACCTGAACTAGAAATACCTGAACTAGAAATACCTGAATTGAAATATCTGAACAAGAAATACCTGAATAGAAATACCTGAACTAGAAATACCTGAACTGAAATACATGAACTGAAATACGTGAACAGAAATTCCTGTATTAGAATACCTGAACTCGAAAACCTTAACAAGAAGTGCCTGAACTAGAATCAATGAAATTGAAATACCTGAAGTAGAGATAACTGAGCAAGCATAGCTGAACAAGAATGCATAAATAGAAATACATGAAATACAAATCCTGAACTAGAAGTACCTGAACTGAAATATCTGAAGAAGAAATACCTGAACTAGAAACACCTGAACTAGAAATACCTGAATTAGAAATACCTGAACTAGAAATACCTGAACTAGGAATACCTGAACTAGAAACACATGAACTGAAAGACCTGAACTAGAAATACCTCAATAGAAATATCTAAACAAGGAATACCTGAACTAGAATAGCGGAACAAGAATACCTGAACTGAAATACCTGAACTAGAAACACCTGAACTAGAAATACCTGAATCAGTAAAACCTGAATTAGAAATACCTCAACTAGAAATACCTGAACTGAAATATCTGAACAAGAAATACCTGAACTAGAAATTCCTGAATTTAAATACCTGAACCAGACATACCTGAACTAGAATATCTAAATAGAAATACCTCAATTAGAAATACCTGAACTAGAAATACCTGAACTGAAACACCTGAACTAGAAATACCTCAATAGAAATATCTGAACAAGGAAAACCTGAACTAGAATACCTGAACTAGAATACCTGAACTGAAATACCTGAACTAGACATACCTGCACTAGAACTACCTGAACTGAAATACCTGAACTAGAATACCTGAACTGAAATACCTCAACTAGAAAAAATGAATTGGAAATACCTGAACTGAAATATCAGATCTAGAAATATCTCAATAGAAATATCTGAACAAGGAATACCTGAACTAGAATACCTGAACTGAAATACCTGAACTAGAATACCTGAACTCAAATGCCTGAACAAGAAGTGCCTGAACTAGAATCACTGAACTAGAAATGCCTGAAGTAGAGACAACTGAGCAAGAATAGCTGAACAAGAATACATAAATAGAAATGCCTGAACTACAAACCCTGAACTAGAAATACCTGAACTGAAATATCTGAACAAGAAATACCTGAACTAGAAACACCTGAACTGGAAATACCTGAAGTAGAAATATCTGAACAAGAAATACCTGAACTAGAAATCCTGAACTAGAAATACCTGAACTGAAATGTCTGAACAAGAAATACCAGAACTAGAAACACCTGAACTAGAAATACCTGAATTAGAAATACCTGAACTAGAAATACCTGAACTAGAAATACCTGAATTGACATACCTGAACTAGAAATAGCTGAAATAGAAATACCTGAATAGAAATACCTGAATTTAAATAGCTGCACCAGAAATACCTGAACTAGAATATCTGAATAGAAATACCTGAACTAGAAATACCTGAACTAGAAATACATGAACTGAAATACCTGGACTAGAAATACCTCAATAGAAATATCTGAACAAGGAAGACCTGAACTAGAATACCTGAACAAGAATACCTGAACTGAAATACCTTAACTGAAATACCCGAACGAGAAACAACTGAGCTAGAAATACCTGAATCAGAAAAACCTGAATTAGAAATATCTGAACTAGAAATACCTGAACTGAAATATCTGAACAAGAAATACCTGAACAAGAAACACCTGAACTTGAAATACCTGAATTAGAAATACCTGAATTAGAAATACCTGAACTAGAAATATCTGAACTAGGAATACCTGAACTAGAAATACCTGAACTAGAAATACCTGAATAGAAATACCTGAACTAGAAATACCTGAATAGAAATACTTGAATTTAAAAACCTGAAACAGAAATACCTGAACTGAAATACCTGATCTAGAAATACCTGAACTAGAATACCTGAATAGAAATACATGAACTAGAAACAAATGAGCTAGAAATACCTGAACTAGAATACCTGAATAGAAATAAATGAATTAGAAATACCTGAACTAGAATACCTGAACTAGAAATGCTCCAGCTAGAAACACCTGAATAGAAATACATGAACTAGAAATACCAGAACTAGGAATACCTGAATAGAAATACCTGAACAAGAAATACCTGAACTAGAAATCCTGAGCTAGAAATAACTGAACTGAAATATCTGAACAAGAAATACCTGCACTAGAAATACCCCAGCTAGAAATACCTGAGCTAGAATACCAGAATAGAAATACATGAACTAGAAATACATGAATAGAAATACCTGACCTAGAAATACCTGAACAGGAAATATCTGAAATGGACATACCTGAACTAGCATACCTGAATAGAAACACGTGAACTACAAATACCTGAAGTAGAAGTACCTATACTAGATATACCTGAATAGAAATAAATGAACTAGAAACACCTGAACGAGAATACCTGAACTCAAATACATGAACAAGGAGTGCCTGAACTAGAATCACTGAACTAGAGTTACTTGAACTAGAAATAACTGTACAAGAATACCCAAAAAGAAATACCTGAACTAGATATCCTGAACTAGAAATAGCTGAACTGAAATACCTGAACTAGAAATACCTGAACTAAAAAAACTTGAACTCGAAATACCTGAACTAGAATACCTGAACAGGAATTATCTGAACTAGAAATACCCCAGCTAGAAATTCCTGAACTGGAATACCTGAAAAGATACACATGAAATAGAAATACATGAACTAGAAATACCTGAACTAGAAATGCTCCAGCTAGAAACACCTGAATAGAAATACATGAACTAGAAATACCAGAACCAGGAATACCTGAATAGAAATACCTGAACAAGAAATACCTGAACTAGAAATCCTGAACTAGAAATAACTGAACTGAAATATCTGAACAAGAAATACCTGAATTAGAAACACCTGAACTAGAAATACCTGAATTAGAAATACCTGAACTAGAAATACCTGAACTAGTAATAACTGAACTAGAAATACCTGAATCGAAATACCTGAACTAGAAATACCTGATCTAGAAATACCTGAATAGAAATACCTGAATTTAAATACCTGAACCAGAAATACCTGAACTAGAATATCTGAATAGAAATACCTGAACTAGAAATACCTGAACTAGGAATACATGAACTGAAATACCTGAACTAGAAATACCTCAATAGAAATATCTGAACAAGGAATACCTGAACTAGAATACCTCAACAAGAATACCTGAACTGAAAGACCTGAACTAGAAATACCTGAATCAGAAAAACCTGAATTAGAACCACCTGAACTAGAAATACCTGAACTGAAATATCTCAACAAGAAATACCTGAATTGGAAATACCTGAATTAGAAATACCTGAACTAGAAATACCTGAACTGAAATATCAGAACAAGAAATACCTGAACTAGAAACACTTCAACTAGAAATACCTGAATTAGAAATACCTGAACTAGAAATTCCTGAAATAGGAATACCTGAACTAGAAATACCTGAACTAGAAATACCTGAATCGAAATATCTGAACAAGAAATACCTGAATAGAAGTACCTGAACTAGTATTACCTGAACTGAAATACATGAACTGAAATACGTGAACTGAAATTCCTGAACTAGAATACCTGAACTCGAAAACCTTAACAAGAATTGCCCGAACTAGAATCAATGAACTAGAAATACCTGAAGTAGAGATAACTGAGCAAAAATAGATGCACAAGAATACATAAATAGAAATACATGAACTACAAATCCTGAACTAGAAGTACCAGAACTGAAATATCTGAAGAAGAAATACCTGAACTAGAAACACCTGAACTAGAAATACCTGAATTAGAAATACCTGAACTAGAAATACCTGAACTTGGAATGCCTGAACTAGAAAGACCTGAACTAGAAATACCTGAATCAAAATACCAGAACTAGAAATACCTGAATAGAAATGACTGAACCAGAAATACCTGAACTAGAATATCTGAATAGAAATACCTCAACTAGAAATACCTGAACTAGAAATACCTGAACTGAAATACCTCAATAGAAATATCTGAACAAGAAATACCTGAGCTAGAATACCTGAACAGAAATACCTGAACCAGAAATACCTGAACTCGAAATAGCTGAACTAGAATACATGAACTAGAATACCTGAACTAGAAATACGTGAATAGAAATACCTGAATTGAAATACCTGAACTAGAAATAGCTGAACTAGAAATACCTGAATAGAAATACCTGAACTGAAATACCTGAACTAGAATATCTGAACTAGAATACCTGAACTGAAATAACTCAACTAGAAATACATGAACTAGAAATACCTGAAATGAAATACCTGAACTAGAAATAGCTCAATAGAAATATCTGAACAAGGAGTACCTGGAGTAGAATACCTGAACTGAAATATCTGAACTAGAATACCTGAGCTCAAATACCTGAACAAGAAGTGCCTGAACTAGAATCACTGAACTAGAAATGCCTGAAGTAGAGATAACTGAGCAAGAATAGCTGAACAAGAATACAAAAATAGAAATGCCTGAACTACAAATCCTGAACTAGAAATACCTGAACTGAAATAGCTGAACAAGAAATACCTGAACTAGAAACGCCTGAACTGGAAATAACTGAAGTAGAAATATCTGAACAAGAAATACGTGAACTAGAAATCCTGAACTAGAAATACCTGAACTGAAATGTCTGAACAAGAAATACCTGAACTAGAAACACCTGAACTAGAAATACCTGAATTAGAAATACCTGAACTAGAAATATCTGAACTAGAAATACCTGAACTAGAAATACCTGAATTGCATTACCTGAACTAGAAATAGCTGAACTAGAAATACCTGAATAGAAATACCTGAAATTAAATACCTGAACCAGAAATACCTGAACTAGAATATCTGAATAGAAATACCTGAACTAGAAATACCTGAACTAGAAATACCTGAACTAGAAATACATGAACTGAAATACCTCAACTAGAAATACCTCAATAGAAATATCTGAAAAAGGAATACCTGAACTAGAATACCTGAACAAGAATACCTGAACTGAAATACCTGAACTGAAATACCCATATGAGAAACACCTGAACTAGAAATACCTGAATCAGAAAAACCTGAATCAGAAATATCTGAACTAGAAATACCTGAACTGAAATATCTGAACAAGAAATACCTGAACTAGAAACACCTGAACTTGAAATACCTGAATTAGAAATACCTGAATTAGAAATACCTGAACTAGAAATACCTGAACTAGGAATACCTGAACTAAAAATACCTGAACTAGAAATACCTGAATAGAAATACCTGAACCAGAAATGCCTGAATAGAAATACCTGAATTTAAATTCCTGAAACAGAAATACCTGAACTGAAATACCTGATCTAGAAATACCTGAACTAGAATACCTGAATAGAAATACATGAACTAGAAACAAATGAACTAGAAATACCTGAACTAGAATACCTGAATAGAAATACATGAATTAGAAATACCTGCACGAGAAATACCCCAGCTAGAAATACCTGAGCTAGAATACCTGAATAGAAATACATGAACTAGAAATACATGAATAGAAATACCTGACCTAGAAATACCTGAACAGGAAATACCTGAACTAGAATTACCTGGACTAGCATTCCTGAATAGAAACACGTGAACTACAAATACCTGAAGTAGAAGTACCTATACTAGATATACCTGAATAGAAATACATGAACTAGAAACACCTGAGAGAATACCTGGACTCAAATACATGAACAAGAAGTGCCTGAACTAGAATCACTGAACTAGAATTACTTGAACTAAAAATAACTGTACAAGAATACCCAAAAAGAAATACCTGAACTAGATATCCTAAACTAGAAATAGCTGAACTGAAATACCTGAACTAGAAATACCTGAACTAGAATACCTGAATAGAAATACATGAACTAAAAACACATGAACTCGAAACACCTGAACTAGAATACCTGAACAGGAATTATCTGAACTAGAAATACCCCAGCTAGAAATACATGAACTAGAAATACCTGAACTAGAAATGCTTCAGCTAGAATCACCTGAATAGAAATACATGAACTAGAAATACCAGAACTAGGAATACCTGAATAGAAACACCTGAACAAGAAATAGCTGAACTAGAAATCCTGAACTAGAAATACCTGAACTGAAATATCTGGACAAGAGATACCTGAATTAGAAACAACTGAACTAGAAATACCTGAATTAGAAATACCTGAACTAGAAATACCTGAACTAGTAATACTTGAACTAGAAATACCTGAATCGAAATACCTCAACTAGAAATACCTGAACTAGAAATACCTGAACTAGAAATACCTGAACCAGAAATACCTGAACTAGAAATACCTGAACTCGAAATACCTGAACTAGAAATACATGAACTGAAATACCTGAACTAGAAATAACTCAATAGAAATATCTGAACAAGGAATACCGGAACTAGAATACCTGAACAAGAATACCTGAACTGAAATACCTGAACTGAAATACCCATATGAGAAACACATGAACTAAAAATACCAGAATCAGAAAAACCTGAATTAGAAATATCTGAACTAGAAATACCTGAACTGAAATATCTGAACAAGAAATACCTGAACTAGAAACACCTGAACTTGAAATACCTGAATTAGAAATACCTGAATTAGAAATACCTGAACTAGAAATACCTGAACTAGGAATACCTGAACTAAAAATACCTGAACTAGAAATACCTGAATAGAAATACCTGAACCAGAAATGCCTGAATAGAAACACCTGAATTTAAATTCCTGAAACAGAAATACCTGAACTGAAATACCTGATCTAGAAATACCTGAACTAGAATACCTGAATAGAAATACATGAACTAGAAACAAATGAACTAGAAATACCTGAACTAGAATACCTGAATAGAAATACATGAATTAGAAATACCTGCACGAGAAATACCCCAGCTAGAAATACCTGAGCTAGAATACCTGAATAGAAATACATGAACTAGAAATACATGAATAGAAATACCTGACCTAGAAATACCTGAACAGGAAATACCTGAACTAGAATTACCTGGACTAGCATTCCTGAATAGAAACACGTGAACTACAAATACCTGAAGTAGAAGTACCTATACTAGATATACCTGAATAGAAATACATGAACTAGAAACACCTGAGAGAATACCTGGACTCAAATACATGAACAAGAAGTGCCTGAACTAGAATCACTGAACTAGAATTACTTGAACTAAAAATAACTGTACAAGAATACCCAAAAAGAAATACCTGAACTAGATATCCTAAACTAGAAATAGCTGAACTGAAATACCTGAACTAGAAATACCTGAACTAGAATACCTGAATAGAAATACATGAACTAAAAACACATGAACTCGAAACACCTGAACTAGAATACCTGAACAGGAATTATCTGAACTAGAAATACCCCAGCTAGAAATACATGAACTAGAAATACCTGAACTAGAAATGCTTCAGCTAGAATCACCTGAATAGAAATACATGAACTAGAAATACCAGAACTAGGAATACCTGAATAGAAACACCTGAACAAGAAATAGCTGAACTAGAAATCCTGAACTAGAAATACCTGAACTGAAATATCTGGACAAGAGATACCTGAATTAGAAACAACTGAACTAGAAATACCTGAATTAGAAATACCTGAACTAGAAATACCTGAACTAGTAATACTTGAACTAGAAATACCTGAATCGAAATACCTCAACTAGAAATACCTGAACTAGAAATACCTGAACTAGAAATACCTGAACCAGAAATACCTGAACTAGAAATACCTGAACTCGAAATACCTGAACTAGAAATACATGAACTGAAATACCTGAACTAGAAATAACTCAATAGAAATATCTGAACAAGGAATACCGGAACTAGAATACCTGAACAAGAATACCTGAACTGAAATACCTGAACTGAAATACCCATATGAGAAACACATGAACTAGAAATACCAGAATCAGAAAAACCTGAATTAGAAATATCTGAACTAGAAATACCTGAACTGAAATATCTGAACAAGAAATACCTGAACTAGAAACACCTGAACTTGAAATACCTGAATTAGAAATACCTGAATTAGAAATACCTGAACTAGAAATATCTGAACTAGGAATGCCTGAACTAGAAATACCTGAACTAGAAATACCTGATTAGATATACCTGAACCAGAAATACTTGAATAGAAATACCTGAATTTAAATACCTGAAACAGAAATACCTGAACTGAAATACCTGATCTAGAAACACCTGAACTAGAATACCTGATTAGAAATAAATGAACTAGAAACAAATGAACTAGAAATACCTGAACTAGAATACCTGAATAGAAATACGTGAATTAGAAATACCTGAACTAGAATACCTGAACTAGCGTACCTGAATAGAAATACATGAACAAGAAATACCTGCACTAGAAATACCCCAGCTAGAAATACCTGAGCTAGAATACCTGAATAGAAATACATGAACTAGAAATACATGAATAGAAATACCTGACCTAGAAATACCTGAACAGGAAATGCCTGAACTAGAAATACCTGAACTAGCATTCCTGAATAGAAACACGTGAACTACAAATACCTGAAGTAGAAGTGCCTATACTAGATATACCTGAATAGAAATACATGAACTAGAAACACCTGAGAGAATACCTGAACTCAAATACATGAACAAGAAGTGCCTGAACTAGAATCACTGAACTAGAATTACTTGAACTAGAAATAACTGTACAAGAATACCCAAAAAGAAATACCTGAACTAGATATCCTAAACTAGAAATAGCTGAACTGAAATACCTGAACTAGAAATACCTGAACTAGAATACCTGAATAGAAATACATGAACTAAAAACACATGAACTCGAAACACCTGAACTAGAATACCTGAACAGGAATTATCTGAACTAGAAATACCCCAGCTAGAAATACATGAACTAGAAATACCTGAACTAGAAATGCTTCAGCTAGAATCACCTGAATAGAAATACATGAACTAGAAATACCAGAACTAGGAATACCTGAATAGAAACACCTGAACAAGAAATAGCTGAACTAGAAATCCTGAACTAGAAATACCTGAACTGAAATATCTGGACAAGAGATACCTGAATTAGAAACAACTGAACTAGAAATACCTGAATTAGAAATACCTGAACTAGAAATACCTGAACTAGTAATACTTGAACTAGAAATACCTGAATCGAAATACCTCAACTAGAAATACCTGAACTAGAAATACCTGAACTAGAAATACCTGAACCAGAAATACCTGAACTAGAAATACCTGAACTCGAAATACCTGAACTAGAAATACATGAACTGAAATACCTGAACTAGAAATAACTCAATAGAAATATCTGAACAAGGAATACCGGAACTAGAATACCTGAACAAGAATACCTGAACTGAAATACCTGAACTGAAATACCCATATGAGAAACACATGAACTAGAAATACCAGAATCAGAAAAACCTGAATTAGAAATATCTGAACTAGAAATACCTGAACTGAAATATCTGAACAAGAAATACCTGAACTAGAAACACCTGAACTTGAAATACCTGAATTAGAAATACCTGAATTAGAAATACCTGAACTAGAAATATCTGAACTAGGAATGCCTGAACTAGAAATACCTGAACTAGAAATACCTGATTAGATATACCTGAACCAGAAATACTTGAATAGAAATACCTGAATTTAAATACCTGAAACAGAAATACCTGAACTGAAATACCTGATCTAGAAACACCTGAACTAGAATACCTGATTAGAAATAAATGAACTAGAAACAAATGAACTAGAAATACCTGAACTAGAATACCTGAATAGAAATACGTGAATTAGAAATACCTGAACTAGAATACCTGAACTAGCGTACCTGAATAGAAATACATGAACAAGAAATACCTGCACTAGAAATACCCCAGCTAGAAATACCTGAGCTAGAATACCTGAATAGAAATACATGAACTAGAAATACATGAATAGAAATACCTGACCTAGAAATACCTGAACAGGAAATGCCTGAACTAGAAATACCTGAACTAGCATTCCTGAATAGAAACACGTGAACTACAAATACCTGAAGTAGAAGTGCCTATACTAGATATACCTGAATAGAAATACATGAACTAGAAACACCTGAGAGAATACCTGAACTCAAATACATGACCAAGAAGTGCCTGAACTAGAATCACTGAACTAGAATTACTTGAACTAGAAATAACTGTACAAGAATACCCAAAAAGAAATGCCTGAACTAGATATCCTGAACTAGAAATAGCTGAACTGAAACACCTGAACTAGAAAAACCTGAACGAGAATACCTGAACTGAAATACCTGAACTAGAAACACCTGAACTAGAAACACCTGAACTAGAAATACCTGTATTAGAAATACCTGAACTAGAAATTCCTGAACTAGGAATACCTGAACTAGAAACACCTGAACTAGAAATACCTGAATCGAAATATCTGAACAAGAAATACCTGAATATAAATTCCTGAACTAGAAATAACTGAACTGAAATACATGAACTGAAATACATGAACTGAAATTCCTGAACTAGAATACCTGAACTCGAAAACCTTAACAAGAAGTTCCTGAACTAGAATCAATGAACTAGAAATACCTGAAGTAGAGGTAACTGAGCAAGAATAGCTGAACAAGAATACATAAATAGAAATACATGAACTACAAATCCTGAACTAGAAGTACCAGAACTGAAATATCTGAAGAAGAAATACCTGAACTAGAAACACCTGACCTAGAAATACCTGAATTAGAAATACTTGAACTAGAAATACCTGAACTTGGAATGTCTGAACTAGAAATACCTGAACTAGAAATACCTGAATCGAAATACCAGAACCAGAAATACCTGAACTAGAATATCTGAATAGAAATACCTCAACTAGAAATACCTGAACTAGAAATACCTGAACTGAAATACCTCAATAGAAATATCTGAACAAGGAATACCTGAGCTAGAATACCTGAACTAGAATACCTGAACTGAAATACCTGAACCAGAATGACCTGAACTAGAAATAGCTGAACTAGAATACATAAACTAGAATACCTGAACTAGAAATACGTGAATAGAAATAACTGAACTAGAAATACCTGAACAAGAGATACATGAACTAGAATAAATGAACTACAATACATGAACTAGAAATACCTGAACTAGAAATATCTCAATAGAAATATCTGAACAAGGAATACCTGGACTAGAATACCTGAACTGAAATATCTGAACTAGAATACCTGAACTCAAATACCTGAACAAGAAGTGCCTGAACTAGAATCACTGAACTAGAAATGCCTGAAGTAGAGATAACTGGGCAAGAATAGCTGAACAAGAATACATAAATAGAAATGCCTGAACTACAAACCCTGAACTAGAAATACCTGAACTGAAATAGCTGAACAAGAAATAACTGAACTAGAAACACCTGAACTGGAAATAACAGAAGTAGAAATATCTGAACAAGAAATACCTGAACTAGAAATCCTGAACTAGAAATACCTGAACTGAAATGTCTGAACAAGAAATACCTGAACTAGAAATACCTGAATTGAAATACCTGAACTAGAAATAGCTGAACTAGAAATACCTGAATAGAAATACCTGAAATTAAATACCTGAACCAGAAATACCTGAACTAGAATATCTGAATAGAAATACCTGAACTAGAAATACCTGAACTAGAAATACCTGAACTAGAAATACATGAACTGAAATACCTCAACTAGAAATACCTCAATAGAAATATCTGAACAAGGAATACCTGAACTAGAATACTTGAACAAGAATACCTGAACTGAAATACCTGAACTGAAATACCCGTACGAGAAACACCTGAACTAGAAATGCCTGAATCAGAAAAACCTGAATCAGAAATATCTGAATTAGAAATACCTGAACTGAAATATTTGAACAAGAAATACCTGAACTAGAAACACCTGAACTTGAAATACCTGAATTAGAAATACCTGAATTAGAAATACCTGAACTAGAAATGCCTGAACTAGGAATTCCTGAACTAAAAATACCTGAACTAGAAATACCTGAATAGAAATACCTGAACCAGAAATACCTGAATAGAAATACCTGAATTTAAATACCTGAAACAGAAATACCTGAACTGAAATACCTGATCTAGAAATACCTGAACTAGAATACCTGAATAGAAATACATGAACTAGAAACAAATGAACTAGAAATACCTGAACTAAAATACCTGAATAGAAATACATGAATTAGAAATACCTGCATGAGAAATACCCCAGCTAGAAATACCTGAGCTAGTATACCTGAATAGAAATACATGAACTAGAAATACATGAATAGAAATACCTGACCTAGAAATACCTGAACAGGAAATACCTGAACTAGAAATACCTGAACTAGCATTCCTGAATAGAAACACGTGAACTACAAATACCTGAAGTAGAAGTACCTATACTAGATATACCTGAATAGAAATACATGAACTAGAAACACCTGAACGAGAATACCTGAACTCAAATACATGAACAAGAAGTGCCTGAACTAGAATCACTGAACTAGAATTACTTGAACTAGAAATAACTGTACAAGAATACCCAAAAAGAAATACCTGAACTAGATATCCTGAACTAGAAATAGCTGAACTGAAATACCTGAACTAGAAATACCTGAACTAGAATACCTGAATAGAAATACATGAACTAAAAACACATGAACTCGAAATACCGGAACTAGAATACCTGAACAGGAATTATCTGAACTAGAAATACCCCAGCTAGAAATACATGAACTAGAAATACCTGAACTAGAAATGCTTCAGCTAGAATCACCTGAATAGAAATACATGAACTAGAAATACCAGAACTAGGAATACCTGAATAGAAATACCTGAACAAGAAATAGCTGAACTAGAAATCCTGAACTAGAAATACCTGAACTGAAATATCTGAACAAGAGAAACCTGAATCAGGAACACCTGAACTAGAAATACCTGAATTAGAAATACATGAACTAGAGATACCGGAACTAGTAATACTTGAACTAGAAATACCTGAATCGAAATACCTCAACTAGAAATACCTGAACTAGAAATACCTGAATAGAAATACCTGAATTTAAATACCTGAACCAGAAATACCTGAACTAGAAATACCTGAACTAGAATATCTGAATAGAAATACCTGAACTAGAAATACCTGAACTAGAAATACATGAACTGAAATACCTGAACTAGAAATAACTCAATAGAAATATCTGAACAAGGAATACCAGAACTAGAATACCTGAACAAGAATACCTGAACTGAAATACCTGAACTGAAATACCCGTACGAGAAACACATGAACTGGAAATAACAGAATCAGAAAAACCTGAATTAGAAATATCTGAACTAGAAATACCTGAACTGAAATATCTGAACAAGAAATACCTGAACTAGAAACACCTGAACTTGAAATACCTGAATTAGAAATACCTGAATTAGAAATACCTGGACTAGAAATATCTGAACTAGAAATACCAGAACTAGAAATACCTGAATTGAAATACCTGAACTAGAAATAGCTGAACTAGAAATACCTGAATAGAAATACCTGAAATTAAATACCTGAACCAGAAATACCTGAACTAGAATACCTGAACTAGAAATACCTGAACTAGAAATACCTGAACTAGAAATACATGAACTGAAATACCTCAACTAGAAATACCTCAATAGAAATATCTGAACAAGGAATACCTGAACTAGAATACTTGAACAAGAATACCTGAACTGAAATACCTGAACTGAAATACCCGTACGAGAAACACCTGAACTAGAAATGACTGAATCAGAAAAACCTGAATCAGAAATATCTGAATTAGAAATACCTGAACTGAAATATTTGAACAAGAAATACCTGAACTAGAAACACCTGAACTTGAAATACCTGAATTAGAAATACCTGAATTAGAAATACCTGAACTAGAAATGCCTGGACTAGGAATTCCTGAACTAAAAATACCTGAACTAGAAATACCTGAATAGAAATACCTGAATAGAAATACCTGAATTTAAATACCTGAAACAGAAATACCTGAACTGAAATACCTGATCTAGAAATACCTGAACTAGAATACCTGAATAGAAATACATGAACTAGAAACAAATGAACTAGAAATACCTGAACTAAAATACCTGAATAGAAATACATGAATTAGAAATACCTGCACGAGAAATACCCCAGCTAGAAATACCTGAGCTAGTATACCTGAATAGAAATACATGAACTAGAAATACATGAATAGAAATACCTGACCGAGAAATACCGGAACAGGAAATACCTGAACTAGAAATACCTGAACTAGCATTCCTGAATAGAAACACGTGAACTACAAATACCTGAAGTAGAAGTACCTATACTAGATATACCTGAATAGAAATACATGAATTAGAAACACCTGAGAGAATACCTGAACTCAAATACATGAACAAGAAGTGCCTGAACTAGAATCACTGAACTAGAATTACTTGAACTAGAAATAACTGTACAAGAATACCCAAAAAGAAATACCTGAACTAGATATCCTGAACTAGAAATAGCTGAACTGAAATACCTGAACTAGAAATACCTGAACTAGAATACCTGAATACAAATACATGAACTAAAAACACATGAACTCGAAATACCGCAACTAGAATACCTGAACAAGAATTATCTGAACTAGAAATACCCCAGCTAGAAATACATGAACTAGAAATACCTGAACTAGAAATGCTTCAGCTAGAATCACCTGAATAGAAATACATGAACTAGAAATACCAGAACTAGGAATACCTGAATAGAAATACCTGAACAAGAAATAGTTGAACTAGAAATCCTGAACTAGAAATACCTGAACTGAAATATCAGAACAAGAAATACCTGAACTAGAAACACCTGAACTAGAAATACCTGCATTAGAAATACCTGAACTAGAAATTCCTGAACTCGGAATACCTGAACTAGAAATACCTGAACTAGAAATACCTGAATCGAAATATCTGAACAAGAAATACCTGAATAGAAATTCCTGAACTAGAAATAACTGAACTGAAATACATGAACTGAAATACATGAACTGAAATTCCTGAACTAGAATACCTGAACTCGAAAACCTTAACAAGAAGTTCCTGAACTAGAATCAATGAACTAGAAATACCTGAAGTAGAGATAACTGAGCAAGAATAGCTGAACAAGAATACATAAATAGAAATACATGAACTACAAATCCTGAACTAGAAGTACCAGAACTGAAATATCTGAAGAAGAAATACCTGAACTAGAAACACCTGAGCTAGAAATACCTGAATTAGAAATACTTGAACTAGAAATACCTGAACTTGGAATGCCTGAACTAGAAATACCTGAACTAGAAATACCTGAATCGAAATACCAGTACCAGAAATACCTGAATAGAAATAACTGAACTAGAAATACCTGAATTTAAATACCTGAACAAGAAATACCTGAACTAGAATATCTGAATAGAAATACCTCAACTAGAAATACCTGAACTAGAAATACCTGAACTGAAATACCTCAATAGAAATATCTGAACAAGGAATACCTGAGCTAGAATACCTGAACTAGAATACCTGAACTGAAATACCTGAACCAGAATTACCTGAAGTAGAAATAGCTGAACTAGAATACATAAACTAGAATACCTGAACTAGAAATACGTGAATAGAAATAACTGAACTAGAAATACATGAACAAGAGATACATGAACTAGAATAAATGAACTACAATACATGAACTAGAAATACCTGAACTAGAAATAACTCAATAGAAATATCTGAACAAGGAATACCTGGACTAGAATACCTGAACTGAAATATCTGAACTAGAATACCTGAACTCAAATACCTGAACAAGAAGTGCCTGAACTAGAATCACTGAACTAGAAATGCCTGAAGTAGAGATAACTGAGCAAGAATAGCTGAACAAGAATACATAAATAAAAATGCCTGAACTACAAACCCTGAACTAGAAATACCTGAACTGAAATAGCTAAACAAGAAATAACTGAACTAGAAACACCTGAACTGGAAATAACAGAAGTAGAAATATCTGAACAAGAAATACCTGAACTAGAAATCCTGAACTAGAAATACCTGAACTGAAATGTCTGAACAAGAAATACCTGAACTAGAAACACCTGAACTAGAAATACCTGAATTAGAAACACCTGAACTAGAAATACCTGAATTGAAATACCTGAACTAGAAATAGCTGAACTAGAAATACCTGAATAGAAATACCTGAAATTAAATACCTGAACCAGAAATACCTGAACTAGAATATCTGAATAGAAATACCTGAACTAGAAATACCTGAACTAGAAATACATGAACTGAAATACCTCAACTAGAAATACCTCAATAGAAATATCTGAACAAGGAATACCAGAACTAGAATACTTGAACAAGAATACCTGAACTGAAATACCTGAACTGAAATACCCGTACGAGAAACACCTGAACTAGAAATGCCTGAATCAGAAAAACCTGAATCAGAAATATCTGAATTAGAAATACCTGAACTGAAATATTTGAACAAGAAATACCTGAACTAGAAACACTTGAACTTGAAATACCTGAATTAGAAATACCTGAATTAGAAATACCTGAACTAGAAATGCCTGAACTAGGAATTCCTGAACTAAAAATACCTGAACTAGAAATACCTGAATAGAAATACCTGAACCAGAAATACCTGAATAGAAATACCTGAACTAGAAATAACTGAACTGAAATACATGAACTGAAATACATGAACTGAAATTCATGAACTAGAATACCTGAACTCGAAAACCTTAACAAGAAGTTCCTGAACTAGAATCAATGAACTAGAAATACCTGAAGTAGAGGTAACTGAGCAAGAATAGCTGAACAAGAATACATAAATAGAAATACATGAACTACAAATCCTGAACTAGAAGTACCAGAACTGAAATATCTGAAGAAGAAATACCTGAACTAGAAACACCTGACCTAGAAATACCTGAATTAGAAATACTTGAACTAGAAATACCTGAACTTGGAATGTCTGAACTAGAAATACCTGAACTAGAAATACCTGAATCGAAATACCAGAACCAGAAATACCTGAACTAGAATATCTGAATAGAAATACCTCAACTAGAAATACCTGAACTAGAAATACCTGAACTGAAATACCTCAATAGAAATATCTGAACAAGGAATACCTGAGCTAGAATACCTGAACTAGAATACCTGAACTGAAATACCTGAACCAGAATGACCTGAACTAGAAATAGCTGAACTAGAATACATAAACTAGAATACCTGAACTAGAAATACGTGAATAGAAATAACTGAACTAGAAATACCTGAACAAGAGATACATGAACTAGAATAAATGAACTACAATACATGAACTAGAAATACCTGAACTAGAAATATCTCAATAGAAATATCTGAACAAGGAATACCTGGACTAGAATACCTGAACTGAAATATCTGAACTAGAATACCTGAACTCAAATACCTGAACAAGAAGTGCCTGAACTAGAATCACTGAACTAGAAATGCCTGAAGTAGAGATAACTGGGCAAGAATAGCTGAACAAGAATACATAAATAGAAATGCCTGAACTACAAACCCTGAACTAGAAATACCTGAACTGAAATAGCTGAACAAGAAATAACTGAACTAGAAACACCTGAACTGGAAATAACAGAAGTAGAAATATCTGAACAAGAAATACCTGAACTAGAAATCCTGAACTAGAAATACCTGAACTGAAATGTCTGAACAAGAAATACCTGAACTAGAAACACCTGAACTAGAAATACCTGAATTAGAAATACCTGAACTAGAAATATCTGAACTAGAAATACCAGAACTAGAAATACCTGAATTGAAATACCTGAACTAGAAATAGCTGAACTAGAAATACCTGAATAGAAATACCTGAAATTAAATACCTGAACCAGAAATACCTGAACTAGAATATCTGAATAGAAATACCTGAACTAGAAATACCTGAACTAGAAATACCTGAACTAGAAATACATGAACTGAAATACCTCAACTAGAAATACCTCAATAGAAATATCTGAACAAGGAATACCTGAACTAGAATACTTGAACAAGAATACCTGAACTGAAATACCTGAACTGCAATAACCGTACGAGAAACACCTGAACTAGAAATGCCTGAATCAGAAAAACCTGAATCAGAAATATCTGAATTAGAAATACCTGAACTGAAATATTTGAACAAGAAATACCTGAACTAGAAACACCTGAAATGGAAATAACAGAAGTAGAAATATCTGAACAAGAAATACCTGAACTAGAAATCCTGAACTAGAAATACCTGAACTGAAATGTCTGAACAAGAAATACCTGAACTAGAAACACCTGAACTAGAAATACCTGAATTAGAAATACCTGAACTAGAAATATCTGAACTAGAAATACCAGAACTAGAAATACCTGAATTGAAATACCTGAACTAGAAATAGCTGAACTAGAAATACCTGAATAGAAATACCTGAAATTAAATACCTGAACCAGAAATACCTGAACTAGAATATCTGAATAGAAATACCTGAACTAGAAATACCTGAACTAGAAATACTTGAACTGAAATACCTCAACTAGAAATACCTCAATAGAAATATCTGAACAAGGAATACCTGAACTAGAATACTTGAACAAGAATACCTGAACTGAAATACCTGAACTGAAATACCCGTACGAGAAACACCTGAACTAGAAATGCCTGAATCAGAAAAACCTGAATCAGAAATATCTGAATTAGAAATACCTGAACTGAAATATTTGAACAAGAAATACCTGAACTAGAAACACCTGAACTTGAAATACCTGAGTTAGAAATACCTGAACTAGAAACACCTGACCTAGAAATACCTGAATTAGAAACACTTGAACTAGAAATACCTGAACTTGGAATGTCTGAACTAGAAATACCTGAACTAGAAATACCTGAATCGAAATACCAGAACCAGAAATACCTGAACTAGAATATCTGAATAGAAATACCTCAACTAGAAATACCTGAACTAGAAATACCTGAACTGAAATACCTCAATAGAAATATCTGAACAAGGAATACCTGAGCTAGAATACCTGAACTAGAATACCTGAACTGAAATACCTGAACCAGAATGACCTGAACTAGAAATAGCTGAACTAGAATACATAAACTAGAATACCTGAACTAGAAATACGTGAATAGAAATAACTGAACTAGAAATACCTGAACAAGAGATACATGAACTAGAATAAATGAACTACAATACATGAACTAGAAATACCTGAACTAGAAATATCTCAATAGAAATATCTGAACAAGGAATACCTGGACTAGAATACCTGAACTGAAATATCTGAACTAGAATACCTGAACTCAAATACCTGAACAAGAAGTGCCTGAACTAGAATCACTGAACTAGAAATGCCTGAAGTAGAGATAACTGGGCAAGAATAGCTGAACAAGAATACATAAATAGAAATGCCTGAACTACAAACCCTGAACTAGAAATACCTGAACTGAAATAGCTGAACAAGAAATAACTGAACTAGAAACACCTGAACTGGAAATAACAGAAGTAGAAATATCTGAACAAGAAATACCTGAACTAGAAATCCTGAACTAGAAATACCTGAACTGAAATGTCTGAACAAGAAATACCTGAACTAGAAACACCTGAACTAGAAATACCTGAATTAGAAATACCTGAACTAGAAATATCTGAACTAGAAATACCAGAACTAGAAATACCTGAATTGAAATACCTGAACTAGAAATAGCTGAACTAGAAATACCTGAATAGAAATACCTGAAATTAAATACCTGAACCAGAAATACCTGAACTAGAATATCTGAATAGAAATACCTGAACTAGAAATACCTGAACTAGAAATACATGAACTGAAATACCTCAACTAGAAATACCTCAATAGAAATATCTGAACAAGGAATACCTGAACTAGAATACTTGAACAAGAATACCTGAACTGAAATACCTGAACTGAAATACCCGTACGAGAAACACCTGAACTAGAAATGCCTGAATCAGAAAAACCTGAATCAGAAATATCTGAATTAGAAATACCTGAACTGAAATATTTGAACAAGAAATACCTGAACTAGAAACACCTGAACTTGAAATACCTGAGTTAGAAATACCTGAATTAGAAATACCTGAACTAGAAATGCCTGAACTAGGAATTCCTGAACTAAAAATACCTGAACTAGAAATACCTGAATAGAAATACCTGAACCAGAAATACCTGAATAGAAATACCTGAATTTAAATACCTGAAACAGAAATACCTGAACTGAAATACCTGATCTAGAAATACCTGAACTAGAATACCTGAATAGAAATACATGAACTAGAAACAAATGAACTAGAAATACCTGAACTAAAATACCTGAATAGAAATACATGAATTAGAAATACCTGCACGAGAAATACCCCAGCTAGAAATACCTGAGCTAGTATACGTGAATAGAAATACATGAACTAGAAATACATGAATAGAAATACCTGACCTAGAAATACCGGAACAGGAAATACCTGAACTAGAAATACCTGAACTAGCATTCCTGAATAGAAACACGTGAACTACAAATACCTGAAGTAGAAGTACCTATACTAGATATACCTGAATAGAAATACATGAACTAGAAACACCTGAACGAGAATACCTGAACTCAAATACATGAACAAGAAGTGCCTGAACTAGAATCACTGAACTAGAATTACTTGAACTAGAAATAACTGTACAAGAATACCCAAAAAGAAATACCTGAACTAGATATCCTGAACTAGAAATAGCTGAACTGAAATACCTGAACTAGAAATACCTGAACTAGAATACCTGAATACAAATACATGAACTAAAAACACATGAACTCGAAATACCGGAACTAGAATACCTGAACAGGAATTATCTGAACTAGAAATACCCCAGCTAGAAATACATGAACTAGAAATGCCTGAACTAGAAATGCTTCAGCTAGAATCACCTGAATAGAAATACATGAACTAGAAATACCAGAACTAGGAATACCTGAATAGAAATACCTGAACAAGAAATAGCTGAACTAGAAATCCTGAACTAGAAATACCTGAACTGAAATATCTGAACAAGAGAAACCTGAATCAGGAACACCTGAACTAGAAATACCTGAATTAGTAATACATGAACTAGAGATACCGGAACTAGTAATACTTGAACTAGAAATACCTGAATCGAAATACCTCAACTAGAAATACCTGAACTAGAAATACCTGAATAGAAATACCTGAATTTAAATACCTGAACCAGAAATACCTGAACTAGAAATACCTGAACTAGAATATCTGAATAGAAATACCTGAACTAGAAATACCTGAACTAGAAATACATGAACTGAAATATCTGAACTAGAAATAACTCAATAGAAATATCTGAACAAGGAATACCAGAACTAGAATACCTGAACAAGAATACCTGAACTGAAATACCTGAACTGAAATACCCGTACGAGAAACACATGAACTGGAAATAACAGAATCAGAAAAACCTGAATTAGAAATATCTGAACTAGAAATACCTGAACTGAAATATCTGAACAAGAAATACCTGAACTAGAAACACCTGAACTTGAAATACCTGAATTAGAAATACCTGAATTAGAAATACCTGAACTAGAAATATCTGAACTAGAAATACCAGAACTAGAAATACCTGAATTGAAATACCTGAACTAGAAATAGCTGAACTAGAAATAGCTGAATAGAAATACCTGAAATTAAATACCTGAACCAGAAATACCTGAACTAGAATATCTGAATAGAAATACCTGAACTAGAAATACCTGAACTAGAAATACCTGAACTAGAAATACATGAACTGAAATACCTCAACTAGAAATACCTCAATAGAAATATCTGAACAAGGAATACCTGAACTAGAATACTTGAACAAGAATACCTGAACTGAAATACCTGAACTGAAATACCCGTACGAGAAACACCTGAACTAGAAATGACTGAATCAGAAAAACCTGAATCAGAAATATCTGAATTAGAAATACCTGAACTGAAATATTTGAACAAGAAATACCTGAACTAGAAACACCTGAACTTGAAATACCTGAATTAGAAATACCTGAATTAGAAATACCTGAACTAGAAATGCCTGAACTAGGAATTCCTGAACTAAAAATACCTGAACTAGAAATACCTGAATAGAAATACCTGAACCAGAAATACCTGAATAGAAATACCTGAATTTAAATACCTGAAACAGAAATACCTGAACTGAAATACCTGATCTAGAAATACCTGAACTAGAATACCTGAATAGAAATACATGAACTAGAAACAAATGAACTAGAAATACCTGAACTAAAATACCTGAATAGAAATACATGAATTAGAAATACCTGCACGAGAAATACCCCAGCTAGAAATACCTGAGCTAGTATACCTGAATAGAAATACATGAACTAGAAATACATGAATAGAAATACCTGACCTAGAAATACCGGAACAGGAAATACCTGAACTAGAAATACCTGAACTAGCATTCCTGAATAGAAACACGTGAACTACAAATACCTGAAGTAGAAGTACCTATACTAGATATACCTGAATAGAAATACATGAACTAGAAACACCTGAACGAGAATACCTGAACTCAAATACATGAACAAGAAGTGCCTGAACTAGAAACACTGAACTAGAATTACTTGAACTAGAAATAACTGTACAAGAATACCCAAAAAGAAATACCTGAACTAGATATCCTGAACTAGAAATAGCTGAACTGAAATACCTGAACTAGAAATACCTGAACTAGAATACCTGAATACAAATACATGAACTAAAAACACATGAACTCGAAATACCGGAACTAGAATACCTGAACAGGAATTATCTGAACTAGAAATACCCCAGCTAGAAATACATGAACTAGAAATACCTGAACTAGAAATGCTTCAGCTAGAATCACCTGAATAGAAATACATGAACTAGAAATACCAGAACTAGGAATACCTGAATGGAAATACCTGAACAAGAAATAGTTGAACCAGAAATCCTGAACTAGAAATACCTGAACTGAAATATCAGAACAAGAAATACCTGAACTAGAAACACCTGAACTAGAAATACCTGCATTAGAAATACCTGAACTAGAAATTCCTGAACTCGGAATACCTGAACTAGAAATACCTGAACTAGAAATACCTGAATCGAAATATTTGAACAAGAAATACCTGAATAGAAATTCCTGAACTAGAAATAACTGAACTGAAATACATGAACTGAAATACATGAACTGAAATTCCTGAACTAGAATACCTGAACTCGAAAACCTTAACAAGAAGTTCCTGAACTAGAATCAATGAACTAGAAATACCTGAAGTAGAGATAACTGAGCAAGAATAGCTGAACAAGAATACATAAATAGAAATACATGAACTACAAATCCTGAACTAGAAGTACCAGAACTGAAATATCTGAAGAAGAAATACCTGAACTAGAAACACCTGAGCTAGAAATACCTGAATTAGAAATACTTGAACTAGAAATACCTGAACTTGGAATGCCTGAACTAGAAATACCTGAACTAGAAATACCTGAATCGAAATACCAGTACCAGAAATACCTGAATAGAAATAACTGAACTAGAAATACCTGAATTTAAATACCTGAACAAGAAATACCTGAACTAGAATATCTGAATAGAAATACCTCAACTAGAAATACCTGAACTAGAAATACCTGAACTGAAATACCTCAATAGAAATATCTGAACAAGGAATACCTGAGCTAGAATACCTGAACTAGAATACCTGAACTGAAATACCTGAACCAGAATTACCTGAACTAGAAATAGCTGAACTAGAATACATAAACTAGAATACCTGAACTAGAAATACGTGAATAGAAATAACTGAACTAGAAATACATGAACAAGAGATACATGAACTAGAATAAATGAACTACAATACATGAACTAGAAATACCTGAACTAGAAATAACTCAATAGAAATATCTGAACAAGGAATACCTGGACTAGAATACCTGAACTGAAATATCTGAACTAGAATACCTGAACTCAAATACCTGAACAAGAAGTGCCTGAACTAGAATCACTGAACTAGAAATGCCTGAAGTAGAGATAACTGAGCAAGAATAGCTGAACAAGAATACATAAATAAAAATGCCTGAACTACAAACCCTGAACTAGAAATACCTGAACTGAAATAGCTAAACAAGAAATAACTGAACTAGAAACACCTGAACTGGAAATAACAGAAGTAGAAATATCTGAACAAGAAATACCTGAACTAGAAATCCTGAACTAGAAATACCTGAACTGAAATGTCTGAACAAGAAATACCTGAACTAGAAACACCTGAACTAGAAATACCTGAATTAGAAACACCTGAACTAGAAATACCTGAATTGAAATACCTGAACTAGAAATAGCTGAACTAGAAATACCTGAATAGAAATACCTGAAATTAAATACCTGAACCAGAAATACCTGAACTAGAATATCTGAATAGAAATACCTGAACTAGAAATACCTGAACTAGAAATACATGAACTGAAATACCTCAACTAGAAATACCTCAATAGAAATATCTGAGCAAGGAATACCAGAACTAGAATACTTGAACAAGAATACCTGAACTGAAATACCTGAACTGAAATACCCGTACGAGAAACACCTGAACTAGAAATGCCTGAATCAGAAAAACCTGAATCAGAAATATCTGAATTAGAAATACCTGAGCTGAAATATTTGAACAAGAAATACCTGAACTAGAAACACTTGAACTTGAAATACCTGAATTAGAAATACCTGAATTAGAAATACCTGAACTAGAAATGCCTGAACTAGGAATTCCTGAACTAAAAATACCTGAACTAGAAATACCTGAATAGAAATACCTGAACCAGAAATACCTGAATAGAAATACCTGAACTAGAAATAACTGAACTGAAATACATGAACTGAAATACATGAACTGAAATTCATGAACTAGAATACCTGAACTCGAAAACCTTAACAAGAAGTTCCTGAACTAGAATCAATGAACTAGAAATACCTGAAGTAGAGGTAACTGAGCAAGAATAGCTGAACAAGAATACATAAATAGAAATACATGAACTACAAATCCTGAACTAGAAGTACCAGAACTGAAATATCTGAAGAAGAAATACCTGAACTAGAAACACCTGACCTAGAAATACCTGAATTAGAAATACTTGAACTAGAAATACCTGAACTTGGAATGTCTGAACTAGAAATACCTGAACTAGAAATACCTGAATCGAAATACCAGAACCAGAAATACCTGAACTAGAATATCTGAATAGAAATACCTCAACTAGAAATACCTGAACTAGAAATACCTGAACTGAAATACCTCAATAGAAATATCTGAACAAGGAATACCTGAGCTAGAATACCTGAACTAGAATACCTGAACTGAAATACCTGAACCAGAATGACCTGAACTAGAAATAGCTGAACTAGAATACATAAACTAGAATACCTGAACTAGAAATACGTGAATAGAAATAACTGAACTAGAAATACCTGAACAAGAGATACATGAACTAGAATAAATGAACTACAATACATGAACTAGAAATACCTGAACTAGAAATATCTCAATAGAAATATCTGAACAAGGAATACCTGGACTAGAATACCTGAACTGAAATATCTGAACTAGAATACCTGAACTCAAATACCTGAACAAGAAGTGCCTGAACTAGAATCACTGAACTAGAAATGCCTGAAGTAGAGATAACTGGGCAAGAATAGCTGAACAAGAATACATAAATAGAAATGCCTGAACTACAAACCCTGAACTAGAAATACCTGAACTGAAATAGCTGAACAAGAAATAACTGAACTAGAAACACCTGAACTGGAAATAGCAGAAGTAGAAATATCTGAACAAGAAATACCTGAACTAGAAATCCTGAACTAGAAATACCTGAACTGAAATGTCTGAACAAGAAATACCTGAACTAGAAACACCTGAACTAGAAATATCTGAACTAGAAATACCAGAACTAGAAATACCTGAATTGAAATACCTGAACTAGAAATAGCTGAACTAGAAATACCTGAATAGAAATACCTGAAATTAAATACCTGAACCAGAAATACCTGAACTAGAATATCTGAATAGAAATACCTGAACTAGAAATACCTGAACTAGAAATACCTGAACTAGAAATACATGAACTGAAATACCTCAACTAGAAATACCTCAATAGAAATATCTGAACAAGGAATACCTGAACTAGAATACTTGAACAAGAATACCTGAACTGAAATACCTGAACTGAAATACCCGTACGAGAAACACCTGAACTAGAAATGACTGAATCAGAAAAACCTGAATCAGAAATATCTGAATTAGAAATACCTGAACTGAAATATTTGAACAAGAAATACCTGAACTAGAAACACCTGAACTTGAAATACCTGAATTAGAAATACCTGAATTAGAAATACCTGAACTAGAAATGCCTGAACTAGGAATTCCTGAACTAAAAATACCTGAACTAGAAATACCTGAATAGAAATACCTGAACCAGAAATACCTGAATAGAAATACCTGAATTTAAATACCTGAAACAGAAATACCTGAACTGAAATACCTGATCTAGAAATACCTGAACTAGAATACCTGAATAGAAATACATGAACTAGAAACAAATGAACTAGAAATACCTGAACTAAAATACCTGAATAGAAATACATGAATTAGAAATACCTGCACGAGAAATACCCCAGCTAGAAATACCTGAGCTAGTATACCTGAATAGAAATACATGAACTAGAAATACATGAATAGAAATACCTGACCTAGAAATACCGGAACAGGAAATACCTGAACTAGAAATACCTGAACTAGCATTCCTGAATAGAAACACGTGAACTACAAATACCTGAAGTAGAAGTACCTATACTAGATATACCTGAATAGAAATACATGAACTAGAAACACCTGAACGAGAATACCTGAACTCAAATACATGAACAAGAAGTGCCTGAACTAGAATCACTGAACTAGAATTACTTGAACTGGAAATAACTGTACAAGAATACCCAAAAAGAAATACCTGAACTAGATATCCTGAACTAGAAATAGCTGAACTGAAATACCTGAACTAGAAATACCTGAACTAGAATACCTGAATACAAATACATGAACTAAAAACACATGAACTCGAAATACCGGAACTAGAATACCTGAACAGGAATTATCTGAACTAGAAATACCCCAGCTAGAAATACATGAACTAGAAATACCTGAACTAGAAATGCTTCAGCTAGAATCACCTGAATAGAAATACATGAACTAGAAATACCAGAACTAGGAATACCTGAATAGAAATACCTGAACAAGAAATAGTTGAACTAGAAATCCTGAACTAGAAATACCTGAACTGAAATATCAGAACAAGAAATACCTGAACTAGAAACACCTGAACTAGAAATACCTGCATTAGAAATACCTGAACTAGAAATTCCTGAACTCGGAATACCTGAACTAGAAATACCTGAACTAGAAATACCTGAATCGAAATATCTGAACAAGAAATACCTGAATAGAAATTCCTGAACTAGAAATAACTGAACTGAAATACATGAACTGAAATACATGAACTGAAATTCCTGAACTAGAATACCTGAACTCGAAAACCTTAACAAGAAGTTCCTGAACTAGAATCAATGAACTAGAAATACCTGAAGTAGAGGTAACTGAGCAAGAATAGCTGAACAAGAATACATAAATAGAAATACATGAACTACAAATCCTGAACTAGAAGTACCAGAACTGAAATATCTGAAGAAGAAATACCTGAACTAGAAACACCTGACCTAGAAATACCTGAATTAGAAATACTTGAACTAGAAATACCTGAACTTGGAATGTCTGAACTAGAAATACCTGAACTAGAAATACCTGAATTTAAATACCAGAACCAGAAATACCTGAACTAGAATATCTGAATAGAAATACCTCAACTAGAAATACCTGAACTAGAAATACCTGAACTGAAATACCTCAATAGAAATATCTGAACAAGGAATACCTGAGCTAGAATACCTGAACTAGAATACCTGAACTGAAATACCTGAACCAGAATGACCTGAACTAGAAATAGCTGAACTAGAATACATAAACTAGAATACCTGAACTAGAAATACGTGAATAGAAATAACTGAACTAGAAATACCTGAACAAGAGATACATGAACTAGAATAAATGAACTACAATACATGAACTAGAAATACCTGAACTAGAAATATCTCAATAGAAATATCTGAACAAGGAATACCTGGACTAGAATACCTGAACTGAAATATCTGAACTAGAATACCTGAACTCAAATACCTGAACAAGAAGTGCCTGAACTAGAATCACTGAACTAGAAATGCCTGAAGTAGAGATAACTGGGCAAGAATAGCTGAACAAGAATACATAAATAGAAATGCCTGAACTACAAACCCTGAACTAGAAATACCTGAACTGAAATAGCTGAACAAGAAATAACTGAACTAGAAACACCTGAACTGGAAATAACAGAAGTAGAAATATCTGAACAAGAAATACCTGAACTAGAAATCCTGAACTAGAAATACCTGAACTGAAATGTCTGAACAAGAAATACCTGAACTAGAAACACCTGAACTAGAAATACCTGAATTAGAAATACCTGAACTAGAAATATCTGAACTAGAAATACCAGAACTAGAAATACCTGAATTGAAATACCTGAACTAGAAATAGCTGAACTAGAAATACCTGAATAGAAATACCTGAAATTAAATACCTGAACCAGAAATACCTGAACTAGAATATCTGAATAGAAATACCTGAACTAGAAATACCTGAACTAGAAATACTTGAACTGAAATACCTCAACTAGAAATACCTCAATAGAAATATCTGAACAAGGAATACCTGAACTAGAATACTTGAACAAGAATACCTGAACTGAAATACCTGAACTGAAATACCCGTACGAGAAACACCTGAACTAGAAATGCCTGAATCAGAAAAACCTGAATCAGAAATATCTGAATTAGAAATACCTGAACTGAAATATTTGAACAAGAAATACCTGAACTAGAAACACCTGAACTTGAAATACCTGAGTTAGAAATACCTGAATTAGAAATACCTGAACTAGAAATGCCTGAACTAGGAATTCCTGAACTAAAAATACCTGAACTAGAAATACCTGAATAGAAATACCTGAACCAGAAATACCTGAATAGAAATACCTGAATTTAAATACCTGAAACAGAAATACCTGAACTGAAATACCTGATCTAGAAATACCTGAACTAGAATACCTGAATAGAAATACATGAACTAGAAACAAATGAACTAGAAATACCTGAACTAAAATACCTGAATAGAAATACATGAATTAGAAATACCTGCACGAGAAATACCCCAGCTAGAAATACCTGAGCTAGTATACGTGAATAGAAATACATGAACTAGAAATACATGAATAGAAATACCTGACCTAGAAATACCGGAACAGGAAATACCTGAACTAGAAATACCTGAACTAGCATTCCTGAATAGAAACACGTGAACTACAAATACCTGAAGTAGAAGTACCTATACTAGATATACCTGAATAGAAATACATGAACTAGAAACACCTGAACGAGAATACCTGAACTCAAATACATGAACAAGAAGTGCCTGAACTAGAATCACTGAACTAGAATTACTTGAACTAGAAATAACTGTACAAGAATACCCAAAAAGAAATACCTGAACTAGATATCCTGAACTAGAAATAGCTGAACTGAAATACCTGAACTAGAAATACCTGAACTAGAATACCTGAATACAAATACATGAACTAAAAACACATGAACTCGAAATACCGGAACTAGAATACCTGAACAGGAATTATCTGAACTAGAAATACCCCAGCTAGAAATACATGAACTAGAAATGCCTGAACTAGAAATGCTTCAGCTAGAATCACCTGAATAGAAATACATGAACTAGAAATACCAGAACTAGGAATACCTGAATAGAAATACCTGAACAAGAAATAGCTGAACTAGAAATCCTGAACTAGAAATACCTGAACTGAAATATCTGAACAAGAGAAACCTGAATCAGGAACACCTGAACTAGAAATACCTGAATTAGAAATACATGAACTAGAGATACCGGAACTAGTAATACTTGAACTAGAAATACCTGAATCGAAATACCTCAACTAGAAATACCTGAACTAGAAATACCTGAATAGAAATACCTGAATTTAAATACCTGAACCAGAAATACCTGAACTAGAAATACCTGAACTAGAATATCTGAATAGAAATACCTGAACTAGAAATACCTGAACTAGAAATACATGAACTGAAATATCTGAACTAGAAATAACTCAATAGAAATATCTGAACAAGGAATACCAGAACTAGAATACCTGAACAAGAATACCTGAACTGAAATACCTGAACTGAAATACCCGTACGAGAAACACATGAACTGGAAATAACAGAATCAGAAAAACCTGAATTAGAAATATCTGAACTAGAAATACCTGAACTGAAATATCTGAACAAGAAATACCTGAACTAGAAACACCTGAACTTGAAATACCTGAATTAGAAATACCTGAATTAGAAATACCTGAACTAGAAATATCTGAACTAGAAATACCAGAACTAGAAATACCTGAATTGAAATACCTGAACTAGAAATAGCTGAACTAGAAATAGCTGAATAGAAATACCTGAAATTAAATACCTGAACCAGAAATACCTGAACTAGAATATCTGAATAGAAATACCTGAACTAGAAATAACTGAACTAGAAATACCTGAACTAGAAATACATGAACTGAAATACCTCAACTAGAAATACCTCAATAGAAATATCTGAACAAGGAATACCTGAACTAGAATACTTGAACAAGAATACCTGAACTGAAATACCTGAACTGAAATACCCGTACGAGAAACACCTGAACTAGAAATGACTGAATCAGAAAAACCTGAATCAGAAATATCTGAATTAGAAATACCTGAACTGAAATATTTGAACAAGAAATACCTGAACTAGAAACACCTGAACTTGAAATACCTGAATTAGAAATACCTGAATTAGAAATACCTGAACTAGAAATGCCTGAACTAGGAATTCCTGAACTAAAAATACCTGAACTAGAAATACCTGAATAGAAATACCTGAACCAGAAATACCTGAATAGAAATACCTGAATTTAAATACCTGAAACAGAAATACCTGATCTAGAAATACCTGAACTAGAATACCTGAATAGAAATACATGAACTAGAAACAAATGAACTAGAAATACCTGAACTAAAATACCTGAATAGAAATACATGAATTAGAAATACCTGCACGAGAAATACCCCAGCTAGAAATACCTGAGCTAGTATACCTGAATAGAAATACATGAACTAGAAATACATGAATAGAAATACCTGACCGAGAAATACCGGAACAGGAAATACCTGAACTAGAAATACCTGAACTAGCATTCCTGAATAGAAACACGTGAACTACAAATACCTGAAGTAGAAGTACCTATACTAGATATACCTGAATAGAAATACATGAATTAGAAACACCTGAGAGAATACCTGAACTCAAATACATGAACAAGAAGTGCCTGAACTAGAATCACTGAACTAGAATTACTTGAACTAGAAATAACTGTACAAGAATACCCAAAAAGAAATACCTGAACTAGATATCCTGAACTAGAAATAGCTGAACTGAAATACCTGAACTAGAAATACCTGAACTAGAATACCTGAATACAAATACATGAACTAAAAACACATGAACTCGAAATACCGGAACTAGAATACCTGAACAGGAATTATCTGAACTAGAAATACCCCAGCTAGAAATACATGAACTAGAAATACCTGAACTAGAAATGCTTCAGCTAGAATCACCTGAATAGAAATACATGAACTAGAAATACCAGAACTAGGAATACCTGAATAGAAATACCTGAACAAGAAATAGTTGAACCAGAAATCCTGAACTAGAAATACCTGAACTGAAATATCAGAACAAGAAATACCTGAACTAGAAACACCTGAACTAGAAATACCTGCATTAGAAATACCTGAACTAGAAATTCCTGAACTCGGAATACCTGAACTAGAAATACCTGAACTAGAAATACCTGAATCGAAATATCTGAACAAGAAATACCTGAATAGAAATTCCTGAACTAGAAATAACTGAACTGAAATACATGAACTGAAATACATGAACTGAAATTCCTGAACTAGAATACCTGAACTCGAAAACCTTAACAAGAAGTTCCTGAACTAGAATCAATGAACTAGAAATACCTGAAGTAGAGATAACTGAGCAAGAATAGCTGAACAAGAATACATAAATAGAAATACATGAACTACAAATCCTGAACTAGAAGTACCAGAACTGAAATATCTGAAGAAGAAATACCTGAACTAGAAACACCTGACCTAGAAATACCTGAATTAGAAATACTTGAACTAGAAATACCTGAACTTGGAATGTCTGAACTAGAAATACCTGAACTAGAAATACCTGAATTTAAATACCAGAACCAGAAATACCTGAACTAGAATATCTGAATAGAAATACCTCAACTAGAAATACCTGAACTAGAAATACCTGAACTGAAATACCTCAATAGAAATATCTGAACAAGGAATACCTGAGCTAGAATACCTGAACTAGAATACCTGAACTGAAATACCTGAACCAGAATTACCTGAACTAGAAATAGCTGAACTAGAATACATAAACTAGAATACCTGAACTAGAAATACGTGAATAGAAATAACTGAACTAGAAATACCTGAACAAGAGATACATGAACTAGAATAAATGAACTACAATACATGAACTAGAAATACCTGAACTAGAAATATCTCAATAGAAATATCTGAACAAGGAATACCTGGACTAGAATACCTGAACTGAAATATCTGAACTAGAATACCTGAACTCAAATACCTGAACAAGAAGTGCCTGAACTAGAATCACTGAACTAGAAATGCCTGAAGTAGAGATAACTGGGCAAGAATAGCTGAACAAGAATACATAAATAGAAATGCCTGAACTACAAACCCTGAACTAGAAATACCTGAACTGAAATAGCTGAACAAGAAATAACTGAACTAGAAACACCTGAACTGGAAATAACAGAAGTAGAAATATCTGAACAAGAAATACCTGAACTAGAAATCCTGAATTAGAAATACCTGAACTGAAATGTCTGAACAAGAAATACCTGAACTAGAAACACCTGAACTAGAAATACCTGAATTAGAAATACCTGAACTAGAAATATCTGAACTAGAAATACCAGAACTAGAAATACCTGAATTGAAATACCTGAACTAGAAATAGCTGAACTAGAAATACCTGAATAGAAATACCTGAAATTAAATACCTGAACCAGAAATACCTGAACTAGAATATCTGAATAGAAATACCTGAACTAGAAATACCTGAACTAGAAATACTTGAACTGAAATACCTCAACTAGAAATACCTCAATAGAAATATCTGAACAAGGAATACCTGAACTAGAATACTTGAACAAGAATACCTGAACTGAAATACCTGAACTGAAATACCCGTACGAGAAACACCTGAACTAGAAATGCCTGAATCAGAAAAACCTGAATCAGAAATATCTGAATTAGAAATACCTGAACTGAAATATTTGAACAAGAAATACCTGAACTAGAAACACCTGAACTTGAAATACCTGAGTTAGAAATACCTGAACTAGAAACACCTGACCTAGAAATACCTGAATTAGAAACACTTGAACTAGAAATACCTGAACTTGGAATGTCTGAACTAGAAATACCTGAACTAGAAATACCTGAATCGAAATACCAGAACCAGAAATACCTGAACTAGAATATCTGAATAGAAGTACCTCAACTAGAAATACCTGAACTAGAAATACCTGAACTGAAATACCTCAATAGAAATATCTGAACAAGGAATACCTGAGCTAGAATACCTGAACTAGAATACCTGAACTGAAATACCTGAACCAGAATTACCTGAACTAGAAATAGCTGAACTAGAATACATAAACTAGAATACCTGAACTAGAAATACGTGAATAGAAATAACTGAACTAGAAATACCTGAACAAGAGATACATGAACTAGAATAAATGAACTACAATACATGAACTAGAAATACCTGAACTAGAAATATCTCAATAGAAATATCTGAACAAGGAATACCTGGACTAGAATACCTGAACTGAAATATCTGAACTAGAATACCTGAACTCAAATACCTGAACAAGAAGTGCCTGAACTAGAATCACTGAACTAGAAATGCCTGAAGTAGAGATAACTGGGCAAGAATAGCTGAACAAGAATACATAAATAGAAATGCCTGAACTACAAACCCTGAACTAGAAATACCTGAACTGAAATAGCTGAACAAGAAATAACTGAACTAGAAACACCTGAACTGGAAATAACAGAAGTAGAAATATCTGAACAAGAAATACCTGAACTAGAAATCCTGAACTAGAAATACCTGAACTGAAATGTCTGAACAAGAAATACCTGAACTAGAAACACCTGAACTAGAAATACCTGAATTAGAAATACCTGAACTAGAAATATCTGAACTAGAAATACCAGAACTAGAAATACCTGAATTGAAATACCTGAACTAGAAATAGCTGAACTAGAAATACCTGAATAGAAATACCTGAAATTAAATACCTGAACCAGAAATACCTGAACTAGAATATCTGAATAGAAATACCTGAACTAGAAATACCTGAACTAGAAATACATGAACTGAAATACCTCAACTAGAAATACCTCAATAGAAATATCTGAACAAGGAATACCTGAACTAGAATACTTGAACAAGAATACCTGAACTGAAATACCTGAACTGAAATACCCGTACGAGAAACACCTGAACTAGAAATGCCTGAATCAGAAAAACCTGAATCAGAAATATCTGAATTAGAAATACCTGAACTGAAATATTTGAACAAGAAATACCTGAACTAGAAACACCTGAACTTGAAATACCTGAGTTAGAAATACCTGAATTAGAAATACCTGAACTAGAAATGCCTGAACTAGGAATTCCTGAACTAAAAATACCTGAACTAGAAATACCTGAATAGAAATACCTGAACCAGAAATACCTGAATAGAAATACCTGAATTTAAATACCTGAAACAGAAATACCTGAACTGAAATACCTGATCTAGAAATACCTGAACTAGAATACCTGAATAGAAATACATGAACTAGAAACAAATGAACTAGAAATACCTGAACTAAAATACCTGAATAGAAATACATGAATTAGAAATACCTGCACGAGAAATACCCCAGCTAGAAATACCTGAGCTAGTATACCTGAATAGAAATACATGAACTAGAAATACATGAATAGAAATACCTGACCGAGAAATACCGGAACAGGAAATACCTGAACTAGAAATACCTGAACTAGCATTCCTGAATAGAAACACGTGAACTACAAATACCTGAAGTAGAAGTACCTATACTAGATATACCTGAATAGAAATACATGAATTAGAAACACCTGAGAGAATACCTGAACTCAAATACATGAACAAGAAGTGCCTGAACTAGAATCACTGAACTAGAATTACTTGAACTAGAAATAACTGTACAAGAATACCCAAAAAGAAATACCTGAACTAGATATCCTGAACTAGAAATAGCTGAACTGAAATACCTGAACTAGAAATACCTGAACTAGAATACCTGAATACAAATACATGAACTAAAAACACATGAACTCGAAATACCGGAACTAGAATACCTGAACAGGAATTATCTGAACTAGAAATACCCCAGCTAGAAATACATGAACTAGAAATACCTGAACTAGAAATGCTTCAGCTAGAATCACCTGAATAGAAATACATGAACTAGAAATACCAGAACTAGGAATACCTGAATAGAAATACCTGAACAAGAAATAGTTGAACCAGAAATCCTGAACTAGAAATACCTGAACTGAAATATCAGAACAAGAAATACCTGAACTAGAAACACCTGAACTAGAAATACCTGCATTAGAAATACCTGAACTAGAAATTCCTGAACTCGGAATACCTGAACTAGAAATACCTGAACTAGAAATACCTGAATCGAAATATCTGAACAAGAAATACCTGAATAGAAATTCCTGAACTAGAAATAACTGAACTGAAATACATGAACTGAAATACATGAACTGAAATTCCTGAACTAGAATACCTGAACTCGAAAACCTTAACAAGAAGTTCCTGAACTAGAATCAATGAACTAGAAATACCTGAAGTAGAGATAACTGAGCAAGAATAGCTGAACAAGAATACATAAATAGAAATACATGAACTACAAATCCTGAACTAGAAGTACCAGAACTGAAATATCTGAAGAAGAAATACCTGAACTAGAAACACCTGACCTAGAAATACCTGAATTAGAAATACTTGAACTAGAAATACCTGAACTTGGAATGTCTGAACTAGAAATACCTGAACTAGAAATACCTGAATTTAAATACCAGAACCAGAAATACCTGAACTAGAATATCTGAATAGAAATACCTCAACTAGAAATACCTGAACTAGAAATACCTGAACTGAAATACCTCAATAGAAATATCTGAACAAGGAATACCTGAGCTAGAATACCTGAACTAGAATACCTGAACTGAAATACCTGAACCAGAATTACCTGAACTAGAAATAGCTGAACTAGAATACATAAACTAGAATACCTGAACTAGAAATACGTGAATAGAAATAACTGAACTAGAAATACCTGAACAAGAGATACATGAACTAGAATAAATGAACTACAATACATGAACTAGAAATACCTGAACTAGAAATATCTCAATAGAAATATCTGAACAAGGAATACCTGGACTAGAATACCTGAACTGAAATATCTGAACTAGAATACCTGAACTCAAATACCTGAACAAGAAGTGCCTGAACTAGAATCACTGAACTAGAAATGCCTGAAGTAGAGATAACTGGGCAAGAATAGCTGAACAAGAATACATAAATAGAAATGCCTGAACTACAAACCCTGAACTAGAAATACCTGAACTGAAATAGCTGAACAAGAAATAACTGAACTAGAAACACCTGAACTGGAAATAACAGAAGTAGAAATATCTGAACAAGAAATACCTGAACTAGAAATCCTGAATTAGAAATACCTGAACTGAAATGTCTGAACAAGAAATACCTGAACTAGAAACACCTGAACTAGAAATACCTGAATTAGAAATACCTGAACTAGAAATATCTGAACTAGAAATACCAGAACTAGAAATACCTGAATTGAAATACCTGAACTAGAAATAGCTGAACTAGAAATACCTGAATAGAAATACCTGAAATTAAATACCTGAACCAGAAATACCTGAACTAGAATATCTGAATAGAAATACCTGAACTAGAAATACCTGAACTAGAAATACTTGAACTGAAATACCTCAACTAGAAATACCTCAATAGAAATATCTGAACAAGGAATACCTGAACTAGAATACTTGAACAAGAATACCTGAACTGAAATACCTGAACTGAAATACCCGTACGAGAAACACCTGAACTAGAAATGCCTGAATCAGAAAAACCTGAATCAGAAATATCTGAATTAGAAATACCTGAACTGAAATATTTGAACAAGAAATACCTGAACTAGAAACACCTGAACTTGAAATACCTGAGTTAGAAATACCTGAACTAGAAACACCTGACCTAGAAATACCTGAATTAGAAACACTTGAACTAGAAATACCTGAACTTGGAATGTCTGAACTAGAAATACCTGAACTAGAAATACCTGAATCGAAATACCAGAACCAGAAATACCTGAACTAGAATATCTGAATAGAAGTACCTCAACTAGAAATACCTGAACTAGAAATACCTGAACTGAAATACCTCAATAGAAATATCTGAACAAGGAATACCTGAGCTAGAATACCTGAACTAGAATACCTGAACTGAAATACCTGAACCAGAATTACCTGAACTAGAAATAGCTGAACTAGAATACATAAACTAGAATACCTGAACTAGAAATACGTGAATAGAAATAACTGAACTAGAAATACCTGAACAAGAGATACATGAACTAGAATAAATGAACTACAATACATGAACTAGAAATACCTGAACTAGAAATATCTCAATAGAAATATCTGAACAAGGAATACCTGGACTAGAATACCTGAACTAGAATACCTGAACTAGAATACCTGAACTCAAATACCTGAACAAGAAGTGCCTGAACTAGAATCACTGAACTAGAAATGCCTGAAGTAGAGATAACTGGGCAAGAATAGCTGAACAAGAATACATAAATAGAAATGCCTGAACTACAAACCCTGAACTAGAAATACCTGAACTGAAATAGCTGAACAAGAAATAACTGAACTAGAAACACCTGAACTGGAAATAACAGAAGTAGAAATATCTGAACAAGAAATACCTGAACTAGAAATCCTGAACTAGAAATACCTGAACTGAAATGTCTGAACAAGAAATACCTGAACTAGAAACACCTGAACTAAAAATACCTGAATTAGAAATACCTGAACTAGAAATATCTGAACTAGAAATACCAGAACTAGAAATACCTGAATTGAAATACCTGAACTAGAAATAGCTGAACTAGAAATACCTGAATAGAAATACCTGAAATTAAATACCTGAACCAGAAATACCTGAACTAGAATATCTGAATAGAAATACCTGAACTAGAAATACCTGAACTAGAAATACATGAACTGAAATACCTCAACTAGAAATACCTCAATAGAAATATCTGAACAAGGAATACCTGAACTAGAATACTTGAACAAGAATACCTGAACTGAAATACCTGAACTGAAATACCCGTACGAGAAACACCTGAACTAGAAATGCCTGAATCAGAAAAACCTGAATCAGAAATATCTGAATTAGAAATACCTGAACTGAAATATTTGAACAAGAAATACCTGAACTAGAAACACCTGAACTTGAAATACCTGAGTTAGAAATACCTGAATTAGAAATACCTGAACTAGAAATGCCTGAACTAGGAATTCCTGAACTAAAAATACCTGAACTAGAAATACCTGAATAGAAATACCTGAACCAGAAATACCTGAATAGAAATACCTGAATTTAAATACCTGAAACAGAAATACCTGAACTGAAATACCTGATCTAGAAATACCTGAACTAGAATACCTGAATAGAAATACATGAACTAGAAACAAATGAACTAGAAATACCTGAACTAAAATACCTGAATAGAAATACATGAATTAGAAATACCTGCACGAGAAATACCCCAGCTAGAAATACCTGAGCTAGTATACCTGAATAGAAATACATGAACTAGAAATACATGAATAGAAATACCTGACCGAGAAATACCGGAACAGGAAATACCTGAACTAGAAATACCTGAACTAGCATTCCTGAATAGAAACACGTGAACTACAAATACCTGAAGTAGAAGTACCTATACTAGATATACCTGAATAGAAATACATGAATTAGAAACACCTGAGAGAATACCTGAACTCAAATACATGAACAAGAAGTGCCTGAACTAGAATCACTGAACTAGAATTACTTGAACTAGAAATAACTGTACAAGAATACCCAAAAAGAAATACCTGAACTAGATATCCTGAACTAGAAATAGCTGAACTGAAATACCTGAACTAGAAATACCTGAACTAGAATACCTGAATACAAATACATGAACTAAAAACACATGAACTCGAAATACCGGAACTAGAATACCTGAACAGGAATTATCTGAACTAGAAATACCCCAGCTAGAAATACATGAACTAGAAATACCTGAACTAGAAATGCTTCAGCTAGAATCACCTGAATAGAAATACATGAACTAGAAATACCAGAACTAGGAATACCTGAATAGAAATACCTGAACAAGAAATAGTTGAACCAGAAATCCTGAACTAGAAATACCTGAACTGAAATATCAGAACAAGAAATACCTGAACTAGAAACACCTGAACTAGAAATACCTGCATTAGAAATACCTGAACTAGAAATTCCTGAACTCGGAATACCTGAACTAGAAATACCTGAACTAGAAATACCTGAATCGAAATATCTGAACAAGAAATACCTGAATAGAAATTCCTGAACTAGAAATAACTGAACTGAAATACATGAACTGAAATACATGAACTGAAATTCCTGAACTAGAATACCTGAACTCGAAAACCTTAACAAGAAGTTCCTGAACTAGAATCAATGAACTAGAAATACCTGAAGTAGAGATAACTGAGCAAGAATAGCTGAACAAGAATACATAAATAGAAATACATGAACTACAAATCCTGAACTAGAAGTACCAGAACTGAAATATCTGAAGAAGAAATACCTGAACTAGAAACACCTGACCTAGAAATACCTGAATTAGAAATACTTGAACTAGAAATACCTGAACTTGGAATGTCTGAACTAGAAATACCTGAACTAGAAATACCTGAATTTAAATACCAGAACCAGAAATACCTGAACTAGAATATCTGAATAGAAATACCTCAACTAGAAATACCTGAACTAGAAATACCTGAACTGAAATACCTCAATAGAAATATCTGAACAAGGAATACCTGAGCTAGAATACCTGAACTAGAATACCTGAACTGAAATACCTGAACCAGAATTACCTGAACTAGAAATAGCTGAACTAGAATACATAAACTAGAATACCTGAACTAGAAATACGTGAATAGAAATAACTGAACTAGAAATACCTGAACAAGAGATACATGAACTAGAATAAATGAACTACAATACATGAACTAGAAATACCTGAACTAGAAATATCTCAATAGAAATATCTGAACAAGGAATACCTGGACTAGAATACCTGAACTGAAATATCTGAACTAGAATACCTGAACTCAAATACCTGAACAAGAAGTGCCTGAACTAGAATCACTGAACTAGAAATGCCTGAAGTAGAGATAACTGGGCAAGAATAGCTGAACAAGAATACATAAATAGAAATGCCTGAACTACAAACCCTGAACTAGAAATACCTGAACTGAAATAGCTGAACAAGAAATAACTGAACTAGAAACACCTGAACTGGAAATAACAGAAGTAGAAATATCTGAACAAGAAATACCTGAACTAGAAATCCTGAATTAGAAATACCTGAACTGAAATGTCTGAACAAGAAATACCTGAACTAGAAACACCTGAACTAGAAATACCTGAATTAGAAATACCTGAACTAGAAATATCTGAACTAGAAATACCGGAACTAGAAATACCTGAATTGAAATACCTGAACTAGAAATAGCTGAACTAGAAATACCTGAATAGAAATACCTGAAATTAAATACCTGAACCAGAAATACCTGAACTAGAATATCTGAATAGAAATACCTGAACTAGAAATACCTGAACTAGAAATACTTGAACTGAAATACCTCAACTAGAAATACCTCAATAGAAATATCTGAACAAGGAATACCTGAACTAGAATACTTGAACAAGAATACCTGAACTGAAATACCTGAACTGAAATACCCGTACGAGAAACACCTGAACTAGAAATGCCTGAATCAGAAAAACCTGAATCAGAAATATCTGAATTAGAAATACCTGAACTGAAATATTTGAACAAGAAATACCTGAACTAGAAACACCTGAACTTGAAATACCTGAGTTAGAAATACCTGAACTAGAAACACCTGACCTAGAAATACCTGAATTAGAAACACTTGAACTAGAAATACCTGAACTTGGAATGTCTGAACTAGAAATACCTGAACTAGAAATACCTGAATCGAAATACCAGAACCAGAAATACCTGAACTAGAATATCTGAATAGAAATACCTCAACTAGAAATACCTGAACTAGAAATACCTGAACTGAAATACCTCAATAGAAATATCTGAACAAGGAATACCTGAGCTAGAATACCTGAACTAGAATACCTGAACTGAAATACCTGAACCAGAATGACCTGAACTAGAAATAGCTGAACTAGAATACATAAACTAGAATACCTGAACTAGAAATACGTGAATAGAAATAACTGAACTAGAAATACCTGAACAAGAGATACATGAACTAGAATAAATGAACTACAATACATGAACTAGAAATACCTGAACTAGAAATATCTCAATAGAAATATCTGAACAAGGAATACCTGGACTAGAATACCTGAACTGAAATATCTGAACTAGAATACCTGAACTCAAATACCTGAACAAGAAGTGCCTGAACTAGAATCACTGAACTAGAAATGCCTGAAGTAGAGATAACTGGGCAAGAATAGCTGAACAAGAATACATAAATAGAAATGCCTGAACTACAAACCCTGAACTAGAAATACCTGAACTGAAATAGCTGAACAAGAAATAACTGAACTAGAAACACCTGAACTGGAAATAACAGAAGTAGAAATATCTGAACAAGAAATACCTGAACTAGAAATCCTGAACTAGAAATACCTGAACTGAAATGTCTGAACAAGAAATACCTGAACTAGAAACACCTGAACTAGAAATACCTGAATTAGAAATACCTGAACTAGAAATATCTGAACTAGAAATACCAGAACTAGAAATACCTGAATTGAAATACCTGAACTAGAAATAGCTGAACTAGAAATACCTGAATAGAAATACCTGAAATTAAATACCTGAACCAGAAATACCTGAACTAGAATATCTGAATAGAAATACCTGAACTAGAAATACCTGAACTAGAAATACATGAACTGAAATACCTCAACTAGAAATACCTCAATAGAAATATCTGAACAAGGAATACCTGAACTAGAATACTTGAACAAGAATACCTGAACTGAAATACCTGAACTGAAATACCCGTATGAGAAACACCTGAACTAGAAATGCCTGAATCAGAAAAACCTGAATCAGAAATATCTGAATTAGAAATACCTGAACTGAAATATTTGAACAAGAAATACCTGAACTAGAAACACCTGAACTTGAAATACCTGAGTTAGAAATACCTGAATTAGAAATACCTGAACTAGAAATGCCTGAACTAGGAATTCCTGAACTAAAAATACCTGAACTAGAAATACCTGAATAGAAATACCTGAACCAGAAATACCTGAATAGAAATACCTGAATTTAAATACCTGAAACAGAAATACCTGAACTGAAATACCTGATCTAGAAATACCTGAACTAGAATACCTGAATAGAAATACATGAACTAGAAACAAATGAACTAGAAATACCTGAACTAAAATACCTGAATAGAAATACATGAATTAGAAATACCTGCACGAGAAATACCCCAGCTAGAAATACCTGAGCTAGTATACGTGAATAGAAATACATGAACTAGAAATACATGAATAGAAATACCTGACCTCGAAATACCGGAACAGGAAATACCTGAACTAGAAATACCTGAACTAGCATTCCTGAATAGAAACACGTGAACTACAAATACCTGAAGTAGAAGTACCTATACTAGATATACCTGAATAGAAATACATGAACTAGAAACACCTGAATGAGAATACCTGAACTCAAATACATGAACAAGAAGTGCCTGAACTAGAATCACTGAACTAGAATTACTTGAACTAGAAATAACTGTACAAGAATACCCAAAAAGAAATACCTGAACTAGATATCCTGAACTAGAAATAGCTGAACTGAAATACCTGAACTAGAAATACCGGAACTAGAATACCTGAATACAAATACATGAACTAAAAACACATGAACTCGAAATACCGGAACTAGAATACCTGAACAGGAATTATCTGAACTAGAAATACCCCAGCTAGAAATACATGAACTAGAAATGCCTGAACTAGAAATGCTTCAGCTAGAATCACCTGAATAGAAATACATGAACTAGAAATACCAGAACTAGGAATACCTGAATAGAAATACCTGAACAAGAAATAGCTGAACTAGAAATCCTGAACTAGAAATACCTGAACTGAAATATCTGAACAAGAGAAACCTGAATCAGGAACACCTGAACTAGAAATACCTGAATTAGAAATACATGAACTTGAGATACCGGAACTAGTAATACTTGAACTAGAAATACCTGAATCGAAATACCTCAACTAGAAATACCTGAACTAGAAATACCTGAATAGAAATACCTGAATTTAAATACCTGAACCAGAAATACCTGAACTAGAAATACCTGAACTAGAATATCTGAATAGAAATACCTGAACTAGAAATACATGAACTGAAATATCTGAACTAGAAATAACTCAATAGAAATATCTGAACAAGGAATACCAGAACTAGAATACCTGAACAAGAATACCTGAACTGAAATACCTGAACTGAAATACCCGTACGAGAAACACATGAACTGGAAATAACAGAATCAGAAAAACCTGAATTAGAAATATCTGAACTAGAAATACCTGAACTGAAATATCTGAACAAGAAATACCTGAACTAGAAACACCTGAACTTGAAATACCTGAATTAGAAATACCTGAATTAGAAATACCTGAACTAGAAATATCTGAACTAGCAATACCAGAACTAGAAATACCTGAATTGAAATACCTGAACTAGAAATAGCTGAACTAGAAATAGCTGAATAGAAATACCTGAAATTAAATACCTGAACCAGAAATACCTGAACTAGAATATCTGAATAGAAATACCTGAACTAGAAATACCTGAACTAGAAATACCTGAACTAGAAATACATGAACTGAAATACCTCAACTAGAAATACCTCAATAGAAATATCTGAACAAGGAATACCTGAACTAGAATACTTGAACAAGAATACCTGAACTGAAATACCTGAACTGAAATACCCGTACGAGAAACACCTGAACTAGAAATGACTGAATCAGAAAAACCTGAATCAGAAATATCTGAATTAGAAATACCTGAACTGAAATATTTGAACAAGAAATACCTGAACTAGAAACACCTGAACTTGAAATACCTGAATTAGAAATACCTGAATTAGAAATACCTGAACTAGAAATGCCTGAACTAGGAATTCCTGAACTAAAAATACCTGAACTAGAAATACCTGAATAGAAATACCTGAACCAGAAATACCTGAATAGAAATACCTGAATTTAAATACCTGAAACAGAAATACCTGAACTGAAATACCTGATCTAGAAATACCTGAACTAGAATACCTGAATAGAAATACATGAACTAGAAACAAATGAACTAGAAATACCTGAACTAAAATACCTGAATAGAAATACATGAATTAGAAATACCTGCACGAGAAATACCCCAGCTAGAAATACCTGAGCTAGTATACCTGAATAGAAATACATGAACTAGAAATACATGAATAGAAATACCTGACCTAGAAATACCGGAACAGGAAATACCTGAACTAGAAATACCTGAACTAGCATTCCTGAATAGAAACACGTGAACTAAAAATACCTGAACTAGAAATACCTGAATAGAAATACCTGAACCAGAAATACCTGAATAGAAATACCTGAATTTAAATACCTGAAACAGAAATACCTGAACTGAAATACCTGATCTAGAAATACCTGAACTAGAATACCTGAATAGAAATACATGAACTAGAAACAAATGAACTAGAAATACCTGAACTAAAATACCTGAATAGAAATACATGAATTAGAAATACCTGCACGAGAAATACCCCAGCTAGAAATACCTGAGCTAGTATACCTGAATAGAAATACATGAACTAGAAATACATGAATAGAAATACCTGACCGAGAAATACCGGAACAGGAAATACCTGAACTAGAAATACCTGAACTAGCATTCCTGAATAGAAACACGTGAACTACAAATACCTGAAGTAGAAGTACCTATACTAGATATACCTGAATAGAAATACATGAATTAGAAACACCTGAGAGAATACCTGAACTCAAATACATGAACAAGAAGTGCCTGAACTAGAATCACTGAACTAGAATTACTTGAACTAGAAATAACTGTACAAGAATACCCAAAAAGAAATACCTGAACTAGATATCCTGAACTAGAAATAGCTGAACTGAAATACCTGAACTAGAAATACCTGAACTAGAATACCTGAATACAAATACATGAACTAAAAACACATGAACTCGAAATACCGGAACTAGAATACCTGAACAGGAATTATCTGAACTAGAAATACCCCAGCTAGAAATACATGAACTAGAAATACCTGAACTAGAAATGCTTCAGCTAGAATCACCTGAATAGAAATACATGAACTAGAAATACCAGAACTAGGAATACCTGAATAGAAATACCTGAACAAGAAATAGTTGAACCAGAAATCCTGAACTAGAAATACCTGAACTGAAATATCAGAACAAGAAATACCTGAACTAGAAACACCTGAACTAGAAATACCTGCATTAGAAATACCTGAACTAGAAATTCCTGAACTCGGAATACCTGAACTAGAAATACCTGAACTAGAAATACCTGAATCGAAATATCTGAACAAGAAATACCTGAATAGAAATTCCTGAACTAGAAATAACTGAACTGAAGTACATGAACTGAAATACATGAACTGAAATTCCTGAACTAGAATACCTGAACTCGAAAACCTTAACAAGAAGTTCCTGAACTAGAATCAATGAACTAGAAATACCTGAAGTAGAGATAACTGAGCAAGAATAGTTGAACAAGAATACATAAATAGAAATACATGAACTACAAATCCTGAACTAGAAGTACCAGAACTGAAATATCTGAAGAAAAAATACCTGAACTAGAAACACCTGAGCTAGAAATACCTGAATTAGAAATACTTGAACTAGAAATACCTGAACTTGGAATGCCTGAACTAGAAATACCTGAACTAGAAATACCTGAATCGAAATACCAGTACCAGAAATACCTGAATAGAAATAACTGAACTAGAAATACCTGAATTTAAATACCTGAACAAGAAATACCTGAACTAGAATATCTGAATAGAAATACCTCAACTAGAAATACCTGAACTAGAAATACCTGAACTGAAATACCTCAATAGAAATATCTGAACAAGGAATACCTGAGCTAGAATACCTGAACTAGAATACCTGAACTGAAATACCTGAACCAGAATTACCTGAACTAGAAATAGCTGAACTAGAATACATAAACTAGAATACCTGAACTAGAAATACGTGAATAGAAATAACTGAACTAGAAATACATGAACAAGAGATACATGAACTAGAATAAATGAACTACAATACATGAACTAGAAATACCTGAACTAGAAATAACTCAATAGAAATATCTGAACAAGGAATACCTGGACTAGAATACCTGAACTGAAATATCTGAACTAGAATACCTGAACTCAAATACCTGAACAAGAAGTGCCTGAACTAGAATCACTGAACTAGAAATGCCTGAAGTAGAGATAACTGAGCAAGAATAGCTGAACAAGAATACATAAATAAAAATGCCTGAACTACAAACCCTGAACTAGAAATACCTGAACTGAAATAGCTGAACAAGAAATAACTGAACTAGAAACACCTGAACTGGAAATAACAGAAGTAGAAATATCTGAACAAGAAATACCTGAACTAGAAATCCTGAACTAGAAATACCTGAACTGAAATGTCTGAACAAGAAATACCTGAACTAGAAACACCTGAACTAGAAATACCTGAATTAGAAACACCTGAACTAGAAATACCTGAATTGAAATACCTGAACTAGAAATAGCTGAACTAGAAATACCTGAATAGAAATACCTGAAATTAAATACCTGAACCAGAAATACCTGAACTAGAATATCTGAATAGAAATACCTGAACTAGAAATACCTGAACTAGAAATACATGAACTGAAAAACTCAACTAGAAATACCTCAATAGAAATATCTGAACAAGGAATACCAGAACTAGAATACTTGAACAAGAATACCTGAACTGAAATACCTGAACTGAAATACCCGTACGAGAAACACCTGAACTAGAAATGCCTGAATCAGAAAAACCTGAATCAGAAATATCTGAATTAGAAATACCTGAACTGAAATATCTGAACAAGAAATACCTGAACTAGAAACACCTGAACTTGAAATACATGAATTAGAAATAACTGAATTAGAAATACCTGAACTAGAAATGCCTGAACTAGGAATTCCTGAACTAAAAATACCTGAACTAGATATACCTGAATAGAAATACCTGAACCAGAAATACCTGAATAGAAATACCTGAATTTAAGTACCTGAAACAGAAATACCTGAACTGAAATACCTGATCTAGAAATACCTGAACTAGAATACCTGAATAGAAATACATGAACTAGAAACAAATGAACTAGAAATACCTGAACTAAAATACCTGAATAGAAATACATGAATTAGAAATACGTGAACGAGAATACCTGAACTCAAATACATGAACAAGAAGTGCCTGAACTAGACTCACTGAACTAGAATTACTTGAACTAGAAATAACTGTACAAGAATACCCAAAAAGAAATACCTGAACTAGATATCCTGAACTAGAAATAGCTGAACTGAAATACCTGAACTAGAAATACCTGAACTAGAATACCTGAATACAAATACATGAACTAAAAACACATGAACTCGAAATACCTGAACTAGAATACCTGAACGGGAATTATCTGAACTAGAAATACCCCAGCTAGAAATACATGAACTAGAAGTACCTGAACTAGAAATGCTTCAGCTAGAATCACCTGAATGGAAATACATGAACTAGAAATACCAGAACTAGGAATACCTGAATAGAAATACCTGAACAAGAAATAGTTCAACTAGAAATCCTGAACTAGAAATACCTGAACTGAAATATCTGAACAAGAGATACCTGTATTAGAAACACCTGAACTAGAAATACCTGCATTAGAAATACCTGAACTAGTAATACTTGAGCTAGAAATATCTGAATCGAAATACCTCAACTAGAAATACCTGAACTAGAAATACCTGAATAGAAATACCTGAATTTAAATACCTGAACCAGAAATACCTGAACTAGAAATACCTGAACTAGAATATCTGAATAGAAATACCTGAACTAGAAATACCTGAACTAGAAATACATGAACTGAAATACCTGAACTAGAAATAACTCAATAGAAATATCTGAACAAGGAATACCGGAACTAGAATAACTGAACAAGAATACCTGAACTGAAATACCTGAACTGAAATACCCGTACGAGAAACACATGAACTAGAAGTACCAGAATCAGAAAAACCTGAATTAGAAATATCTGAACTAGAAATACCTGAACTGAAATATCTGAACAAGAAATACCTGAACTAGAAACACCTGAACTTGAAATACCTGAATTAGAAATACCTGAACTAGAAATATCTGAACTAGGAATGCCTGAACTAGAAATACCTGAACTAGAAATGCCTGATTAGAAATACCTGAACAAGAAATACTTGAATAGAAATACCTGAATTTAAATACCTGAAGCAGAAATACCTGAACTGAAATACCTGATCGAGAAATACCTGAACTAGAATACCTGAATAGAAATAAATGAACTAGAAACAAATGAAGTAGAAATACCTGAACTAGAATACCTGAATAGAAATACATGAATTAGAAATACCTGAACTAGAATACCTGAACTAGCATACCTGAATAGAAATAAATGAACAAGAAATACCTGCACTAGAAATACCCCAGCTAGAAATACATGAGCTAGAATACCTGAATAGAAATACATGAACTAGAAATACATGAACTTGCATTCCTGAATAGAAACACGTGAACTACAAATACCTGAAGTAGAAGTACCTATACTAGATATACCTGAATAGAAATACATGAATTAGAAACACCTGACAGAATACCTGAACTCAAATACATGAACAAGAAGTGCCTGAACTAGAATCACTGAACTAGAATTACTTGAACTAGAAATAACTGTACAAGAATACCCAAAAAGAAATACCTGAACTAGATATCCTGAACTAGAAATAGCTGAACTGAAATACCTGAACTAGAAATACCTGAACTAGAATACCTGAATAGAAATACATGAACTAAAAACACATGAACTCGAAATACCTGAACTAGAATACCTGAACAGGAATTATCTGAACTAGAAATACCCCAGCTAGAAATACATGAACTAGAAATACCTGAACTAGAAATGCTTCAGCTAGAATCACCTGAATAGAAATACATGAACTAGAAATACCAGAACTAGGAATACCTGAATAGAAATACCTGAACAAGAAATAGCTGAACTAGAAATCCTGAACTAGAAATACCTGAACTGAAATATCTGAACAAGAGATACCTGAACTAGAAGCACCTGAGCTTGAAATACCTGAATTAGAAATACCTGAATTATAAATACCTGAACTAGAAATATCTGAACTAGGAATACCTGAACTAGAAATACCTGATTAGAAATACCTGAACCAGAAATACTTGAATAGAAATACCTGAATTTAAATACCTGAAACAGAAATACCTGAACTGAAATACCTGATCTAGAAATACCTGAACTAGAATACCTGAATAGAAATAAATGAACTAGAAACAAATGAACTAGAAATACCTGAACTAGAATACCTGAACAGGAATTATCTGAACTAGAAATACCCCAGCTAGAAATACATGAACTAGAAATACCTGAACTAGAAATGCTTCAGCTAGAATCACCTGAATAGAAATACATGAACTAGAAATACCAGAACTAGGAATACCTGAATAGAAATACCTGAACAAGAAATAGCTGAACTAGAAATCCTGAACTAGAAATACATGAACTGAAATATCTGGACAAGAGATACCTGAATTAGAAACACCTGAACTAGAAATACCTGAACAGAAAAACCTGAATCAGAAATATCTGAACTAGAAATACCTGAACTGAAATATCTGAACAAGAAATACCTGAACTAGAAACACCTGAACTTGAAATACCTGAATTAGAAATACCTGAATTAGAAATACCTGAACTAGAAATACCTGAATTTAAATACCTGAAACAGAAATACCTGAACTGAAATACCTGATCTAGAAATACCTGAACTAGAATACCTGAATAGAAATACATGAACTAGAAACAAATGAACTAGAAATACCTGAACTAGAATACCTGAATAGAAATACATGAATTAGAAATACCTGCACGAGAAATACCCCAGCTAGAAATGCCTGAGCGAGAATACCTGAATAGAAATACATGAACTAGAAATACATGAATAGAAATACCTGACCTAGAAATACCTGAACAGGAAATACCTGAACTAGAAATACCTGAACTAGCATTCCTGAATAGAAACACGTGAACTACAAATACCTGAAGTAGAAGTACCTGTACTAGATATACCTGAATAGAAACACCTGAACGAGAATACCTGAACTCAAATACATGAACAAGAAGTGCCTGAACTAGAATCACTGAACTAGAATTACTTGAACTAGAAATAACTGTACAAGAATACCCAAAAAGAAATACCTGAACTAGATATCCTGAACTAGAAATAGCTGAAATGAAATACCTGAACTAGAAATACCTGAACTAGAATACCTGAATAGAAATACATGAACTAAAAACACATGAACTCGAAATACCAGAACTAGAATACCTGAACAGGAATTATCTGAACTAGAAATACCCCAGCTAGAAATAAATGAACTAGAAATACCTGAACTAGAAATGCTTCAGCTAGAATCACCTGAATAGAAATACATGAACTAGAAATACCAGAACTAGGAGTACCTGAATAGAAATACCTGAACAAGAAATAGCTGAACTAGAAATCCTGAACTAGAAATACTTGAACTGAAATATCTCAACAAGAGAAACCTGAATCAGGAACACCTGAACTAGAAATACCTGAATTAGAAATACATGAACTAGAGATACCGGAACTAGTAATACTTGAACTAGAAATTCCTGAATCGAAATACCTCAACTAGAAATACCTGAACTAGAAATACCTGAATAGAAATACCTGAATTTAAATACCTGAACCAGAAATACCTGAACTAGAAATACCTGAACTAGAATATCTGAATAGAAATACCTGAACTAGAAATACCTGAACTAGAAATACATGAACTGAAATACCTGAACTAGAAATAACTCAATAGAAATATCTGAACAAGGAATACCAGAACTAGAATACCTGAACAAGAATACCTGAACTGAAATACCTGAACTGAAATACCCGTACGAGAAACACATGAACTGGAAATACCAGAATCAGAAAGACCTGAATTAGAAATATCTGAACTAGAAATACCTGAACTGAAATATCTGAACAAGAAATACCTGAACTAGAAACACCTGAACTTGAAATACCTGAATTAGAAATACCTGAATTAGAAATACCTGAACTAGAAATATCTGAACTAGGAATGCCTGAACTAGAAATACCTGAACTAGAAATACCTGATTAGAAATACCTGAACCAGAAATACTTGAACAGAAATACCTGAATTTAAATACCTGAAACAGAAATACCTGAACTGAAATACCTGATCTAGAAATACCTGAACTAGAATACCTGAATAGAAATAAATGAACTAGAAACAAATGAACTAGAAATACCTGAACTAGAATACCTGAATAGAAATACATGAATTAGAAATACCTGAACTAGAATACCTGAACTAGCATACCTGAATAGAAATACATGAACAAGAAATACCTGCACTAGAAATACCCCAGCTAGAAATGCCTGAGCTAGAATACCTGAATAGAAATACATGAACTAGAAATACATGAATAGAAATACCTGACCTAGAAATACCTGAACAGGAAATACCTGAACTAGAAATACCTGAACTAGCATTCCTGAATAGAAACACGTGAACTACAAATACCTGAAGTAGAAGTACCTATACTAGATATACTTGAATAAAAATACATGAACTAGAAACACCTGAGAGAATACCTGAACTCAAATACATGAACAAGAAGTGCCTGAACTAGAATCACTGAACTAGAATTACTTGAACTAGAAATAACTGTACAAGAATACCCAAAAAGAAATACCTGAACTAGATATCCTGAACTAGAAATAGCTGAACTGAAATACCTGAACTAGAAATACCTGAACTAGAATACCTGAATAGAAATACATGAACTAAAAACACATGAACAAGAAATACCTGAACTAGAAACACCTGAGCTAGAAATACCTGAATCAGAAGAACCTGAATTAGAAATACCTGAACTAGAAATACCTGAACTGAAATATCTGAACAAGAAATACCTGAATTAGAAATACCTGAAATAGAAATACCTGAACTAGAAATACCTGAACTGAAATATCAGAACAAAAAATACCTGAACTAGAAACACCTGAACTAGAAATACCTGTATTAGAAATACCTGAACAAGAAATTCCTGAACTAGGAATACCTGAACTAGAAATACCTGAACTAGAAATACCTGAATCGAAATATCTGAACAAGAAATACCTGAATAGAAATTCCTGAACTAGAAATAACTGAACTGAAATACATGAACTGAAATACATGAACTGAAATTCCTGAACTAGAATACCTGAACTCGAAAACCTTAACAAGAAGTTCCTGAACTAGAATCAATGAACTAGAAATACCTGAAGTAGAGATAACTGAGCAAGAATAGCTGAACAAGAATACATAAATAGAAATACATGAACTACAAATCCTGAACTAGAAGTACCAGAACTGAAATATCTGAAGAAGAAATACCTGAACTAGAAACACCTGACCTAGAAATACCTGAATTAGAAATACCTGAACTAGAAATACCTGAACTTGGAATGCCTGAACTAGAAATACCTGAACTAGAAATACCTGAATCGAAATACCAGAACTAGAAATACCTGAATAGAAATAACTGAACTAGAAATACCTGAATTTAAATACCTGAACCAGAAATACCTGAACGAGAATATCTGAATAGAAATACCTCAACTAGAAATACCTGAACTAGAAATACCTGAACTGAAATACCTCAATAGAAATATCTGAACAAGGAATACCTGAGCTAGAATACCTGAACTAGAATACCTGAACTGAAATACCTGAACCAGAAATACCTGAACTAGAAATAGCTGAACTAGAATAAATGAACTAGAATACCTGAACTAGAAATACGTGAATAGAAATAACTGAACTAGAAATACCTGAACAAGAGATACATGAACTAGAATAAATGAACTAGAATACATGAACTAGAAATACCTGAACTAGGAACACCTGAACGAGAATAGCTGAACTCAAATACCTGAACAAGAAGTGCCTGAACTAGAATCACTGAACTAGAAATGCCTGAAGTAGAGATAACTGAGCAAGAATAGCTGAATGAGAATACATAAATAGAAATTCCTGAACTACAAACCTGAACTAGAAATACCTGAACTGAAATATCTGAACAAGAAATACCTCAACTAGAAACACCTGAACTGGAAATACCAGAAGTAGAAATATCTGAACAAGACATAGCTGAACTAGAAATCCTGAACTAGAAATATCTGAACTGAAATATCTGAACAAGAAATATCTGAATTAGAAACACCTGAACTAGAAATACCTGAATTAGAAATACCTGAACTAGAAATACCTGAACTAGGAATACCTGAACTCGAAATACCTGAATCGAAATACCTGAACAAGAAATACCTGAACTAGAAATACCTGAATAGAAATACCGGAATTTAAATACCTGAACCAGAAATACCTGAACTAGAATATCTGAATAGAAATACCTGAACTAGAAATAACTGAACTAGAAATACATGAACTGAAAGACCTGAACTAGAAATACCTCAATAGAAATAACTGAACAAGGAATACCTGAACTAGAATACCTGAACAAGAATACCTGAACTGAAATACCTGAACTAGAAACACCTGAACTAGAAATACCTGAATCAGAAAAACCTAAATTAGAAATACCTGAACTGGAAATACCTGAACTGAAATACCTGAACAAGAAATGCCTGAACTAGAAATAAGTGAACTTAAATACCTGAACCAGAAATACCTGAACTAGAATATCTGAATAGAAATACCTCAACTAGAAATACCTGAACTAGAAATACCTGAACTGAAATACCTGAACTAGAAATATCTCAATAGAAATGTCTGAACAAGGAATACCTGAACTAGAATACCTGAACTGAAATATCTGAACTAGAATACCTGAACTCAAATACCTGAACAAGAAGTGCCTGAACTAGAATCACTGAAGTAGAGATAACTGAGCAAGAATAGCTGAACAAGAATACATAAATAGAAATGCCTGAACTACAAACCCTGAACTAGAAATACCTGAATTAGAAATACCCGAACTAGAAATACCTGAATTGAAATACCTGAACTAGAAATAGCTGAACTAGAAATGCATGAACTGAAATACCTGAACTAGAAATACCTCATTTGAAATATCTGAACAAGGAATACCTGAACTAGAATACCTGAACAAGAATACCTGAACTGAAATACCTGAACTGAAATACCCGAACGAGAAACACCTGAACTAGAAATATCTGTATCAGAAAATCCTGAATTAGAAATATCTGAACTAGAAATATCTGAACTGAAATATCTGAACATGAAATACCTGAACTAGAAACACCTGAACTTGAAATACCTGAATTAGAAATACCTGAATTAGAAATACCTGAACTAGAAATACCTGAACTAGAAATACCTGAATAGAAATACCTGAACTAGAAATACCTGAATAGAAATACCTGAATTTAAATACCTGAAACAGAAATACCTGAACTAGAATATCTGAATAGAAATACCTGAACTAGAAATACCTGAACTAGAAATACCTGAACTGAAATACCTGAACTAGAAATAACTCAATAGAAATACCTGAACAAGGAATAACTGAACTATAATACCTGAACTAGAATACCTGAACTGAAATACATGAACTGAAATACGTGAACTGAAATTCCTGAACTAGAATCACTGAACTAGAAATACCTGAAGTAGTGATAACTGAGCAAGAATAGCTGAACAAGAATACATAAATAGAAATACCTGAACTACAAATCCTGTACTAGAAATACCTGAACTGAAATATCTCAAAAAGAAATACCTGAACTAGAAACACCTGAACTAGAAATACCTGAATTAGAAATACCTGAACTAGAAATACCTGAACTAGGAATACCTGAACTAGAAATACCTGAATCGAAATACCTGAACTAGAAATACCTGAATAGAAATACCTGAATTTAAATACCTGAACCAGAAATACCTGAACTAGAAATACCTGAATATGAAATACCTGAACTAGAAATACCTGAACTAGAAATACCGGCACCCGGCTACCGACCATAGAACATATATATCAGAAACGCTGCCTACGGATGGCACGGTCCATCATCAAAGACCCTACCCACCCCAGCCACAGTCTGTTCGCCCTCCTACCATCTGGAAGACGCTGCAGATGCATTCGCACCCGTACGACCAGATTTAGGAACAGCTTCTTTCCCAGGGCTGTCATCCTACTGAACTCCACAAATAAACACTAAAGCCTGCACATCTGCCGATGCACATTATTATGGTCATATTTATGCTAATATATATCTACAAATGTATGTTGAAATGTTACGTGTCCTAATCCAAATTGTACACTCTCGAGTGCCGCAAGCCTACATTTCGTTGTACTGCAGTTGTGCACTAACAATGACAATAAAAGTTGATTTGATTTGATTTGATTTGATTTGACATGAACTGAAATACCTGAACTAGAAATACCTCAATAGAAATATCTGAACAAGGAATACCTGAACTAGAATACCTGAACAAGAATACCTGAACTGAAATATCTGAACTGAAATACCCGAACTAGAAACACCTGAACTAGAAATACCTGAATCAGAAAAACCTGAATTAGAAATACCTGAACAAGAAATACCTGAACTAGAAACACCTGAACTAGAAATACCTGAATTAGAAATATCTGAATTAGAAATACCTGAACTAGAAATATCTGAAATAGGAATACCTGAACTAGAAATACCTGAACTAGAAATACCTGAATAAAAATACCTGAACTAGAAATAACTCAATAGAAATATCTGAACAAGGAATACCTGAACTATAATACCTGAACTAGAATACCTGAACTGAAATACATGAACTGAAATACGTGAACTGAAATTCCTGAACAAGAATCACTAAACTAGAAATACCTGAAGTAGAGATAACTGAGCAAGAATAGCTGAACAAGAATACATAAATAGAAATACCTGAACTACAAATCCTGTACTAGAAATACCTGAACTGAAATACCTGAACAAGAAACACCTGAACTAGACACATTGAACTAGAAATACCTGAATTTGAAATATCTGAACTAGAAATACCTGAACTAGGAATACCTGAACTGAAATACCTGAACTAGAATAACTGAACTAGAATACCTGAACTGAAATACCTCAACTCGAAATACCTGAACTAGAAATACCTGAAGTGAAATACCTGAACTAGAACTACCTCAATAGAAATATCTGAACAAGGAATACCTGAACTAGAATACCTGAACTGAAATACCTGAACTAGAATAACTGAACTAGAATACCTGAACTAGAACTACCTCAATAGAAATATCTGAACAAGGAATACCTGAACTAGAATACCTGAACTGAAATATCTGAACTAAAATAGCTGAACTCAAATACCTGAACAAGAAGTGCCTGAACTAGAATCACTGAACTAGAAATGCCTGAAGTAGAGATAACTGAGCAAGAATAGCTGAACAAGAATACATAAATAGAAATGCCTGAACTAGGAATACCTGAACTGAAATACCTGAACTAGAATAACTGAACTAGAATACCTGAACTGAAATACCTCAACTCGAAATACCTGAACTAGAAATACCTGAAGTGAAATACCTGAACTAGAACTACCTCAATAGAAATATCTGAACAAGGAATACCTGAACTAGAATACCTGAACTGAAATATCTGAACTAAAATAGCTGAACTCAAATACCTGAACAAGAAGTGCCTGAACTAGAATCACTGAACTAGAAATGCCTGAAGTAGAGATAACTGAGCAAGAATAGCTGAACAAGAATACATAAATAGAAATGCCTGAACTACAAACCCTAAACTACAAATACCTGAACTGAAATATCTGAACAAGAAATACCTCAACTAGAAACACCTGAACTGGAAATACCTGAAGTAGAAATACCTGAAATAGAAATACCTGAACTAGAAATACCTGAATAGAAATACCTGAACTGAAATACCTGAACTAGAAATACCTCAGTAGAAATATCTGAACAAGGAATACCTGAACTAGAATACCTTAACTAGAATACCTGAACTGAAATACCTGAACTAGAAATAACTGAACTAGAAATACCTGAACTGAAATAACTGAACAAGATTACCTGACCTATAATACCTGAACTGAAATACCTGAATCGAAATACCTGAACTAGAAATACCTGAATAGAAATACTTGAATTAGAAATACCTGAACTAGAAATACCTGAACTAGGAATACCTGAACTAGAAATACCTGAATATGAAATAACTAAATTTAAATACCTGAAGCAGAAATACCTGAACTAGAATATCTGAACTGAAATACCTGAACTAGAAATACCTCAATAGAAATATCTGAACAAGGAATACCTGAACACGAATACCTGAACTGAAATTCCTGAACTGAAATACCCGAACTAGAAATGCCTGAACTAGAAATACCTGAATCAGAAAAACCTGAATTAGAAATACCTGAACTAGAAATATCTGAACTAGGAATACCTGATCTAGAAATACCTGAACTATAAATAACTGAACTATAATACCTGAACTAGAATACCTGAACTGAAATACATGAACTGAAATACGTGAACTGAAATTCCTGAACTAGAATCACTGAACTAGAAATACCTGAAGTAGTGATAACTGAGCAAGAATAGCTGAACAAGAATACATAAATAGAAATACCTGAACTACAAATCCTGTACTAGAAATACCTGAACTGAAATATCTCAAAAAGAAATACCTGAACTAGAAACACCTGAACTAGAAATACCTGAATTAGAAATACCTGAACTAGAAATACCTGAACTAGGAATACCTGAACTAGAAATACCTGAATCGAAATACCTGAACTAGAAATACCTGAATAGAAATACCTGAATTTAAATACCTGAACCAGAAATACCTGAACTAGAAATACCTGAATATGAAATACCTGAACTAGAAATACCTGAACTAGAAATACCGGCACCCGGCTACCGACCATAGAACATATATATCAGAAACGCTGCCTACGGATGGCACGGTCCATCATCAAAGACCCTACCCACCCCAGCCACAGTCTGTTCGCCCTCCTACCATCTGGAAGACGCTGCAGATGCATTCGCACCCGTACGACCAGATTTAGGAACAGCTTCTTTCCCAGGGCTGTCATCCTACTGAACTCCACAAATAAACACTAAAGCCTGCACATCTGCCGATGCACATTATTATGGTCATATTTATGCTAATATATATCTACAAATGTATGTTGAAATGTTACGTGTCCTAATCCAAATTGTACACTCTCGAGTGCCGCAAGCCTACATTTCGTTGTACTGCAGTTGTGCACTAACAATGACAATAAAAGTTGATTTGATTTGATTTGATTTGATTTGACATGAACTGAAATACCTGAACTAGAAATACCTCAATAGAAATATCTGAACAAGGAATACCTGAACTAGAATACCTGAACAAGAATACCTGAACTGAAATATCTGAACTGAAATACCCGAACTAGAAACACCTGAACTAGAAATACCTGAATCAGAAAAACCTGAATTAGAAATACCTGAACAAGAAATACCTGAACTAGAAACACCTGAACTAGAAATACCTGAATTAGAAATATCTGAATTAGAAATACCTGAACTAGAAATATCTGAAATAGGAATACCTGAACTAGAAATACCTGAACTAGAAATACCTGAATAAAAATACCTGAACTAGAAATAACTCAATAGAAATATCTGAACAAGGAATACCTGAACTATAATACCTGAACTAGAATACCTGAACTGAAATACATGAACTGAAATACGTGAACTGAAATTCCTGAACAAGAATCACTAAACTAGAAATACCTGAAGTAGAGATAACTGAGCAAGAATAGCTGAACAAGAATACATAAATAGAAATACCTGAACTACAAATCCTGTACTAGAAATACCTGAACTGAAATACCTGAACAAGAAACACCTGAACTAGACACATTGAACTAGAAATACCTGAATTTGAAATATCTGAACTAGAAATACCTGAACTAGGAATACCTGAACTGAAATACCTGAACTAGAATAACTGAACTAGAATACCTGAACTGAAATACCTCAACTCGAAATACCTGAACTAGAAATACCTGAAGTGAAATACCTGAACTAGAACTACCTCAATAGAAATATCTGAACAAGGAATACCTGAACTAGAATACCTGAACTGAAATACCTGAACTAGAATAACTGAACTAGAATACCTGAACTAGAACTACCTCAATAGAAATATCTGAACAAGGAATACCTGAACTAGAATACCTGAACTGAAATATCTGAACTAAAATAGCTGAACTCAAATACCTGAACAAGAAGTGCCTGAACTAGAATCACTGAACTAGAAATGCCTGAAGTAGAGATAACTGAGCAAGAATAGCTGAACAAGAATACATAAATAGAAATGCCTGAACTACAAACCCTAAACTACAAATACCTGAACTGAAATATCTGAACAAGAAATACCTCAACTAGAAACACCTGAACTGGAAATACCTGAAGTAGAAATACCTGAAATAGAAATACCTGAACTAGAAATACCTGAATAGAAATACCTGAACTGAAATACCTGAACTAGAAATACCTCAGTAGAAATATCTGAACAAGGAATACCTGAACTAGAATACCTTAACTAGAATACCTGAACTGAAATACCTGAACTAGAAATAACTGAACTAGAAATACCTGAACTGAAATAACTGAACAAGATTACCTGACCTATAATACCTGAACTGAAATACCTGAATCGAAATACCTGAACTAGAAATAGCTGAATAGAAATACTTGAATTAGAAATACCTGAACTAGAAATACCTGAACTAGGAATACCTGAACTAGAAATACCTGAATATGAAATACCTAAATTTAAATACCTGAAGCAGAAATACCTGAACTAGAATATCTGAACTGAAATACCTGAACTAGAAATACCTCAATAGAAATATCTGAACAAGGAATACCTGAACACGAATACCTGAACTGAAATTCCTGAACTGAAATACCCGAACTAGAAATGCCTGAACTAGAAATACCTGAATCAGAAAAACCTGAATTAGAAATACCTGAACTAGAAATATCTGAACTAGGAATACCTGATCTAGAAATACCTGAACTATAAATAACTGAACTATAATACCTGAACTAGAATACCTGAACTGAAATACATGAACTGAAATACGTGAACTGAAATTCCTGAACTAGAATCACTGAACTAGAAATACCTGAAATAGTGATAACTGAGCAAGAATAGCTGAACAAGAATACATAAATAGAAATACCTGAACTACAAATCCTGTACTAGAAATACCTGAACTGAAATATCTCAAAAAGAAATACCTGAACTAGAAACACCTGAACTAGAAATACCTGAATTAGAAATACCTGAACTAGAAATACCTGAACTAGGAATACCTGAACTAGAAATACCTGAATCGAAATACCTGAACTAGAAATACCTGAATAGAAATACCTGAATTTAAATACCTGAACCAGAAATACCTGAACTAGAAATACCTGAATATGAAATACCTGAACTAGAAATACCTGAACTAGAAATACCGGCACCCGGCTACCGACCATAGAACATATATATCAGAAACGCTGCCTACGGATGGCACGGTCCATCATCAAAGACCCTACCCACCCCAGCCACAGTCTGTTCGCCCTCCTACCATCTGGAAGACGCTGCAGATGCATTCGCACCCGTACGACCAGATTTAGGAACAGCTTCTTTCCCAGGGCTGTCATCCTACTGAACTCCACAAATAAACACTAAAGCCTGCACATCTGCCGATGCACATTATTATGGTCATATTTATGCTAATATATATCTACAAATGTATGTTGAAATGTTACGTGTCCTAATCCAAATTGTACACTCTCGAGTGCCGCAAGCCTACATTTCGTTGTACTGCACTTGTGCACTAACAATGACAATAAAAGTTGATTTGATTTGATTTGATTTGATTTGACATGAACTGAAATACCTGAACTAGAAATACCTCAATAGAAATATCTGAACAAGGAATACCTGAACTAGAATACCTGAACAAGAATACCTGAACTGAAATATCTGAACTGAAATACCCGAACTAGAAACACCTGAACTAGAAATACCTGAATCAGAAAAACCTGAATTAGAAATACCTGAACAAGAAATACATGAACTAGAAACACCTGAACTAGAAATACCTGAATTAGAAATATCTGAATTAGAAATACCTGAACTAGAAATATCTGAAATAGGAATACCTGAACTAGAAATACCTGAACTAGAAATACCTGAATAAAAATACCTGAACTAGAAATAACTCAATAGAAATATCTGAACAAGGAATACCTGAACTATAATACCTGAACTAGAATACCTGAACTGAAATACATGAACTGAAATACGTGAACTGAAATTCCTGAACAAGAATCACTAAACTAGAAATACCTGAAGTAGAGATAACTGAGCAAGAATAGCTGAACAAGAATACATAAATAGAAATACCTGAACTACAAATCCTGTACTAGAAATACCTGAACTGAAATACCTGAACAAGAAACACCTGAACTAGACACATTGAACTAGAAATACCTGAATTTGAAATATCTGAACTAGAAATACCTGAACTAGGAATACCTGAACTGAAATACCTGAACTAGAATAACTGAACTAGAATACCTGAACTGAAATACCTCAAATCGAAATACCTGAACTAGAAATACCTGAAGTGAAATACCTGAACTAGAACTACCTCAATAGAAATATCTGAACAAGGAATACCTGAACTAGAATACCTGAACTGAAATATCTGAACTAAAATAGCTGAACTCAAATACCTGAACAAGAAGTGCCTGAACTAGAATCACTGAACTAGAAATGCCTGAAGTAGAGATAACTGAGCAAGAATAGCTGAACAAGAATACATAAATAGAAATGCCTGAACTACAAACCCTAAACTACAAATACCTGAACTGAAATATCTGAACAAGAAATACCTCAACTAGAAACACCTGAACTGGAAATACCAGAAGTAGAAATACCTGAAATAGAAATACCTGAACTAGAAATACCTGAACTAGAAATACCTCAGTAGAAATATCTGAACAAGGAATACCTGAACTAGAATACCTTAACTAGAATACCTGAACTGAAATACCTGAACTAGAAATAACTGAACTAGAAATACCTGAACTGAAATAACTGAACAAGATTACCTGACCTATAATACCTGAACTGAAATACCTGAATCGAAATACCTGAACTAGAAATACCTGAATAGAAATACTTGAATTAGAAATACCTGAACTAGAAATACCTGAACTAGGAATACCTGAACTAGAAATACCTGAATATGAAATACCTAAATTTAAATACCTGAAGCAGAAGTACCTGAACTAGAATATCTGAACTGAAATACCTGAACTAGAAATACCTCAATAGAAATATCTGAACAAGGAATACCTCAACTAGAATACCTGAACACGAATACCTGAACTGAAATTCCTGAACTGAAATACCCGAACTAGAAATGCCTGAACTAGAAATACCTCAATCAGAAAAACCTGAGTTAGAAATACCTGAACTAGAAATATCTGAACAAGGAATACCTGATCTAGAAATACCTGAACTAGAAATAACTGAATAGAAATACCTGAACTAGAAATACCTGAATAGAAATACCTGAATTTAAATTGCTGAAACAGAAATACATTAACTAGAATATCTGAATTGGAATACCTGAACAGAAATACCTGAACTAGAAATAACTCAGTAGAAATACCTGAACAAGGAATACCTGAAATAGAATACCTGAACAATAATACCTGAACTGAAATACCTGAACTGAAATACCTGAACTAGAAACACCTGAACTAGAAATGCCTGAATCAGAAAAACCTGAATTAGAAATATCTGAACTAGAAATACCTGAACTGAAATATCTGAACAAGAAATACCTGAACTAGAAACACCTGAACTAGAAATACCTGAACTAGAAATACCTGAACTGAAATACCTGAACAAGATTACTTGAACTATAATACCTGAACTGAAATAACTCAACCAGAAATACCTGAACTAGAAATACCTGAACTGAAATACCTGAACTAGAAATACCTCAATAGAAATATCTGGACAAGAAATACCTTAACTAGAAACACCTGAACTAGAAATACCTGAATTAGAAATACCTGAATTAGAAATACCTGAACTAGAAATACCTGAATTAGAAATACCTGAACTAGAAATATCTGAACTAGAATTGCCTGAATAGAAATACATGAATTTAAATACCTGAAACAAAAATACATCAACTAGAATATCTGAATAGAAATACCTGAACTAGAAATACCTGAACTCGAAATAGCAAAACTGAAATACCTGAACTAGAAATAACTCAATAGAAATATCTGAACAAGGAATAACTGAACTATAATACCTGAACTAGAATACCTGAACTGAAAGACATGAACTGAAATACGTGAACTGAAATTCCTGATCTAGAATCACTGAACTAGAAATAACTGAAGTAGAGACAACTGAGCAAGAATAGCCGAACAAGAATAAATAAATAGAAATATCTGAACTACAAATCCTGTACCAGAATATCTGAACTGAAACATCTGAACAAGAAATACCTGAACTAGTAATATTGAACTAGAAATACCTGAATTAGAAATCCCTGAACTAGAAATACCTGAACTAGAAACACCTGAATCAAAATACCTGAATAGAAATACCTGAACTAGAAATAAATGAATTTAAATGCCTGAAGCCGAAATAGCTGAACTAGAATATCTGAATAGAATTACCTGAACTAGAAACACCTGAACTAGAAATACCTGAACTGAAATACCTGAACTAGAAATACCTCAATAGAAATAGCTGAACAACGAATACCTGAACTAGAATACTTTAACTAGAATACCTGAACTGAAATAACTGAACTAGAAATACCTGAACTGAAATACCTGAACAAGATTACCTGAACTATAATACCTGAACTGAAATACCTCAACTAGAAATACCTGAACTAGAAATACCTGAACTGAAATACATGAACTAGAAATACCTCAATAGAAATATCTGAACAAGAAATACCTGAACTAGAAACACCTGAACTAGAAATACCTGAATTAGAAATACCTGAACTAGAAATACCTGAACTAGAATTACCTGAACTAGAATTACCTGAATCGAAATACCTGAACTAGAAATACTTGAACTAGAAATACCTGAATAGAAACACCTGAATTTAAATACCTGAACCAGAAATACCTGATCTAGAATATCTGAATAGAAATACCTGAACTAGAAATATCTGAACTAATAAAACATGAACTAGAAATACCTGAATCGAAATACCTGAACTACAAATACCTGAACTAGAAAAACCTGAATAGAAATACCTGAATTTAAATACCTGAACCAGAAATACCTGATGTGGAATATCTGAATAGAAATACCTGAACTAGAAATACCTGAACTAGAAATACATGAACTGAAATACCTGAACTAGAAATACCTCAAGAGAAATATCTGAACAAGGAATACCTGAACTAGAATACCTGAACAAGAATACCTGAACTGAAATAACTGAACTGAAATACCGAACTAGAAACACCTGAACTAGAAATAGCTGAATCAGAAAAACCTGAATTAGAAATACCTGAACTAGAAATACCTGAACTGAAATATCTGAACAAGAAATACCTGAACTAGAAACACCTGAACTAGAAATACCAAAATTAGAAATACCTGAATTAGAAATACCTGAACTAGAAATATCTGAACTACGAATACCTGAACTAGAAATATCTGAACTAGAAATACCTGAATAGAAATACCTGAACTATAAATACCAGAATAGAAATACATGAATTAGAAATACCTGAACTAGAAATACCTTAACTAGGAATACTTGAACTAGAAATACCTGAATCGAAATACCTGAACTAGGAATACCTGAACGAGAAATACCTGAATAGAAATACCTGAATTTAAATACCTGAACTAGAAATACCTGAACTAGAAATACCTGAATAGAAATACCTGAATTTAAATACCTGAACCAGAAATACCTGAACTAGAATATATGCATAGAAATATCTGAACTAGAAATACCTCAATAGAAATATCTGAACAAGAAATAGCTGAACTAGAATACTTGAACAAGAATACCTGAACTGAAATAGCTGAACTGAAATACCCAAACTACAAACACCTGAATCGAAATACCTGAATCAGAAAAACCTGAATTAGAAATACCTCAACTAGAAATACCTGAACTGAAATATCTGAACAAGAAATACCTGAATTAGAAATACCTGAATTAGAAATACCTGAACTAAAAATACCTGATCTAGAATATCTGAATAGAAATACCTGAACTAGAAATACCTGAACTACAAATACATGAACTGAAATACCTGAACTAGAAATACCTCAATAGAAATATCTGAACAAGGAATACCTGAACTAGAATACCTGAACAAGAATACCTGAACTGAAATAACTGAACTGAAATACCGAACTAGAAACACCTGAACTAGAAATAGCTGAATCAGAAAAACCTGAATTAGAAATACCTGAACTAGAAATACCTGAAGTGAAATATCTGAACAAGAAATACCTGAACTAGAAACACCTGAACTAGAAATACCAAAATTAGAAATACCTGAATTAGAAATACCTGAACTAGAAATATCTGAACTCGGAATACCTGAACTAGAAATATCTGAACTAGAAATACCTGAATAGAAATACCTGAACTAGAAATACCAGAATAGAAATACATGAATTAGAAATACCTGAACTAGAAATACCTGAACTAGGAATACCTGAACTAGAAATACCTGAATATGAAATACCTAAATTTAAATACCTGAAGCAGAAGTACCTGAACTAGAATATCTGAACTGAAATACCTGAACTAGAAATACCTCAATAGAAATATCTGAACAAGGAATACCTCAACTAGAATACCTGAACACGAATACCTGAACTGAAATTCCTGAACTGAAATACCCGAACTAGAAATGCCTGAACTAGAAATACCTCAATCAGAAAAACCTGAGTTAGAAATACCTGAACTAGAAATATCTGAACAAGGAATACCTGATCTAGAAATACCTGAACTAGAAATAACTGAATAGAAATACCTGAACTAGAAATACCTGAATAGAAATACCTGAATTTAAATTGCTGAAACAGAAATACATTAACTAGAATATCTGAATTGGAATACCTGAACAGAAATACCTGAACTAGAAATAACTCAGTAGAAATACCTGAACAAGGAATACCTGAAATAGAATACCTGAACAATAATACCTGAACTGAAATACCTGAACTGAAATACCTGAACTAGAAACACCTGAACTAGAAATGCCTGAATCAGAAAAACCTGAATTAGAAATACCTGAACTAGAAATACCTGAACTGAAATATCTGAACAAGAAATACCTGAACTAGAAACACCTGAACTAGAAATACCTGAACTAGAAATACCTGAACTGAAATACCTGAACAAGATTACTTGAACTATAATACCTGAACTGAAATAACTCAACTAGAAATACCTGAACTAGAAATACCTGAACTGAAATACCTGAACTAGAAATACCTCAATAGAAATATCTGGACAAGAAATACCTTAACTAGAAACACCTGAACTAGAAATACCTGAATTAGAAATACCTGAATTAGAAATACCTGAACTAGAAATACCTGAATTAGAAATACCTGAACTAGAAATATCTGAACTAGAATTACCTGAATAGAAATACATGAATTTAAATACCTGAAACAAAAATACATCAACTAGAATATCTGAATAGAAATACCTGAACTAGAAATACCTGAACTCGAAATAGCAAAACTGAAATACCTGAACTAGAAATAACTCAATAGAAATATCTGAACAAGGAATAACTGAACTATAATACCTGAACTAGAATACCTGAACTGAAAGACATGAACTGAAATACGTGAACTGAAATTCCTGATCTAGAATCACTGAACTAGAAATAACTGAAGTAGAGACAACTGAGCAAGAATAGCCGAACAAGAATAAATAAATAGAAATACCTGAACTACAAATCCTGTACCAGAATATCTGAACTGAAACATCTGAACAAGAAATACCTGAACTAGTAATATTGAACTAGAAATACCTGACTTAGAAATCCCTGAACTAGAAATACCTGAACTAGAAACACCTGAATCAAAATACCTGAATAGAAATACCTGAACTAGAAATAAATGAATTTAAATGCCTGAAGCCGAAATAGCTGAACTAGAATATCTGAATAGAATTACCTGAACTAGAAACACCTGAACTAGAAATACCTGAACTGAAATACCTGAACTAGAAATACCTCAATAGAAATAGCTGAACAACGAATACCTGAACTAGAATACTTTAACTAGAATACCTGAACTGAAATAACTGAACTAGAAATACCTGAACTGAAATACCTGAACAAGGTTACCTGAACTATAATACCTGAACTGAAATACCTCAACTAGAAATACCTGAATTAGAAATACCTGAACTGAAATACATGAACTAGAAATACCTCAATAGAAATATCTGAACAAGAAATACCTGAACTAGAAACACCTGAACTAGAAATACCTGAATTAGAAATACCTGAACTAGAAATACCTGAACTAGAATTACCTGAACTAGAATTACCTGAATCGAAATACCTGAACTAGAAATACTTGAACTAGAAATACCTGAATAGAAACACCTGAATTTAAATACCTGAACCAGAAATACCTGATCTAGAATATCTGAATAGAAATACCTGAACTAGAAGTACCTCAACTAGAAATACATGAACTGAAATATCTGAACTAGAAATACCTCAATAGAAATATCTGAACAAGGAATACCTGAACTAGAATACCTGAACAAGAATACCTGAACTGAAATACCTGAACTGAAATACCTGAACTAGGAACGCCTGAACTAGAAATACCGGAATCAGAAAAACCTGAATAAGAAATACCTGAACTAGAAATATCTGAACTAATAAAACATGAACTAGAAATACCTGAATCGAAATACCTGAACTACAAATACCTGAACTAGAAAAACCTGAATAGAAATACCTGAATTTAAATACCTGAACCAGAAATACCTGATGTGGAATATCTGAATAGAAATACCTGAACTAGAAATACCTGAACTAGAAATACATGAACTGAAATACCTGAACTAGAAATACCTCAATAGAAATATCTGAACAACGAATACCTGAACTAGAATACCTGAACAAGAATACCTGAACTGAAATAACTGAACTGAAATACCGAACTAGAAACACCTGAACTAGAAATAGCTGAATCAGAAAAACCTGAATTAGAAATACCTGAACTAGAAATACCTGAACTGAAATATCTGAACAAGAAATACCTGAACTAGAAACACCTGAACTAGAAATACCAAAATTAGAAATACCTGAATTAGAAATACCTGAACTAGAAATATCTGAACTACGAATACCTGAACTAGAAATATCTGAACTAGAAATACCTGAATAGAAATACCTGAACTATAAATACCTGAATAGAAATACATGAATTAGAAATACCTGAACTAGAAATACCTTAACTAGGAATACTTGAACTAGAAATACCTGAATCGAAATACCTGAACTAGGAATACCTGAACGAGAAATACCTGAATAGAAATACCTGAATTTAAATACCTGAACTAGAAATACCTGAACTAGAAATACCTGAATAGAAATACCTGAATTTAAATACCTGAACCAGAAATACCTGAACTAGAATATATGCATAGAAATATCTGAACTAGAAATACCTCAATAGAAATATCTGAACAAGAAATAGCTGAACTAGAATACTTGAACAAGAATACCTGAACTGAAATAGCTGAACTGAAATACCCAAACTACAAACACCTGAATCGAAATACCTGAATCAGAAAAACCTGAATTAGAAATACCTCAACTAGAAATACCTGAACTGAAATATCTGAACAAGAAATACCTGAATTAGAAATACCTGAATTAGAAATACCTGAACTAAAAATACCTGATCTAGAATATCTGAATAGAAATACCTGAACTAGAAATACCTGAACTAGAAATACATGAACTGAAATACCTGAACTAGAAATACCTCAATAGAAATATCTGAACAAGGAATACCTGAACTAGAATACCTGAACAAGAATACCTGAACTGAAATAACTGAACTGAAATACCGAACTAGAAACACCTGAACTAGAAATAGCTGAATCAGAAAAACCTGAATTAGAAATACCTGAACTAGAAATACCTGAACTGAAATATCTGAACAAGAAATACCTGAACTAGAAACACCTGAACTAGAAATACCAAAATTAGAAATACCTGAATTAGAAATACCTGAACTAGAAATATCTGAACTCGGAATACCTGAACTAGAAATATCTGAACTAGAAATACCTGAATAGAAATACCTGAACTAGAAATACCAGAATAGAAATACATGAATTAGAAATACCTGAACTAGAAATACCTTAACTAGGAATACTTGAACTAGAAATACCTGAATCGAAATACCTGAACTAGAAATACCTGAACTAGAAATACATGAATAGAAATACCTGAATTTAAATACCTGAACTAGAAATACCTGAACTAGAAATACCTGTACTAGAATCACTGAATAGAAATACATGAACTAGAAACACATGAACTAGAAATACCTGAACGAGAATACCTGAACTAGAATACCTGAATAGAAATACATGAATTAGAAATACCTGAACTAGAATATCTGAACTAGCATACCTGAATAGAAATACATGAACAAGAAATAGCTGCACTAGAAATACCCCAGCGAGAAATACCTGAGCTAGAATACCTGAATACAAATACATGAACTAGAAATACATGAATAGAAATACCTGACCTAGAAATACCTGAACAGGAAATACCTGAACTAGAAATACCTGAACTAGCATTCCTGAATAGAAACACGTGAACTACAAATACCTGAAGTAGAAGTACCTGAACTAGATATACCTGAACAGAAATACATGAACGAGAAACACCTGAATGATAATACCTGAACTCAAATACATGAACAAGAAGTGCCTGAACTAGAATCACTGAACTAGAATTATTTGAACCAGAAATAACTGTACAAGAATACCCGAAAAGAAATACCTGAACTAGATATCCTGAACTAGAAATAGCTGAACTGAAATACCTGAACTAGAAATACCTGAACTAGAATACCTGAATAAAAATACATGAACTAAAAACACATGAACTCGAAATACCTGAACTAAAATACCTGAACAGGAATTATCTGAACTAGAAACACATGAACTAGAAATACATGAACTAGAAATACCTGAAATAGAAATGCTTCAGATAGAAACACCTGAATAGAAATACATGAACTAGAAATACCAGAACTAGGAATACCTGAATAGAAATACCTGAACTAGAAATACCTGAACTAGAAATCCTGAAGTAGAAATACCTGAACTGAAATATCTGAACAAGAAATACATGAATTAGAAACACCTGAACTAGAAATACCTGAATTGAAATACATGAACTAGAAATAACTGAATAGAAATACCTGAACTGAAATACCTGAACTAGAAATACCTCAGTAGAAATATCTGAACAAGGAATACCTGAACTAGAATACCTTAACTAGAATACCTGAACTGAAATACCTGAACTAGAAATATCTGAACCAGAAATACCTGAACTGAAATAACTGAACAAGATTACCTGACCTATAATAGCTGAACTGAAATACCTGAATCGAAATACCTGAACTAGAAATACCTGAATAGAAATACTTGAATTAGAAATACCTGAACTAGAAATACCTGAACTAGGAATACCTGAACTAGAAATACCTGAATCGAAATACCTGATCTAGAAATACCTGAATAGAAATAGCTGAATTTAAATACCTGAACCAGAAATACCTGAACTAGAAATACCTGAATATGAAATACCTAAATTTAAATACCTGAAGCAGAAGTACCTGAACTAGAATATCTGAACTGAAATACCTGAACTAGAAATACCTCAATAGAAATATCTGAACAAGGAATACCTCAATTAGAATACCTGAACACGAATACCTGAACTGAAATTCCTGAACTGAAATACCCGAACTAGAAATGCCTGAACTAGAAATACCTCAATCAGAAAAACCTGAGTTAGAAATACCTGAACTAGAAATATCTGAACTAGGAATACCTGATCTAGAAATACCTGAACTAGAAATAACTGAATAGAAATACCTGAACTAGAAATACCTGAATAGAAATACCTGAATTTAAATTGCTGAAACAGAAATACATTAACTAGAATATCTGAATTGGAATACCTGAACAGAAATACCTGAACTAGAAATAACTCAGTAGAAATACGTGAACAAGGATTACCTGAACGATAATACCTGAACTATAATACCTGAACTAAAACACATCAACTGAAATACGTGAACTGATATTCCTGAACTAGAATCCCTGAACTAGAAATACCTGAAGTAGAGATAATGGAGCAAGAATAGCTGAACAAGAATACATAAATAGAAATACCTGAACTACAAATCCTGTACCAGAAATACCAGAACTGAAATATCTGAACAAGAAATACCTGAACTGGAAATACCTGAATTAGAAATCCCTGAACTAGAAATATCTGAACTAGGTATACCTGAACTAGAAATACATGAACTACAAACACCTGAACCAAAATACCTGAACTAGAAAAACCTGAATAGAAATACCTGAAATACCTGAATTTAAACACCTGAAACAGAAATACCTGAACTAGAATAACTGAACTGAAATACCTGAACTAGAAATACCTGAACTAGAAATACCTGAACTGAAATACCTGAATAGAAATACCTGAATTAGAAATATCTGAACTAGAAATACCTGAACTAGGAATACCTGAACTAGAAATACCTGAACTAGAAATACGTGAATATGAAATACCTAAATTTAAATACCTGAACCAGAAATACCTGAACTAGAATATCTGAATAGAAATACCTGAACTAGAAATACCTGAACTAGAAATACATGAACTGAAATACCTGAACTAGAAATACCTCAATAGAAATATCTGAACAAGGAATACCTGAACTAGAATACCTGAACAATCATACCTGAACTGAAATACCTGAACTGAAATACCTGAACTAGAAACACCTGAACTAGAAATGCCTGAATCAGAAAAACCTGAATTAGAAATACCTGAACTAGAAATACCTGAACTGAAATATCTGAACAAGAAATACCTGAACTAGAAACACCTGAACTAGAAATACCTGAATTAGAAATACCTGAATCGAAATATCTGAACTAGGAATACCTGAACTAGAAATTCCTGAACTAGAAATACCTGAATAGAAATACCTGAGCTAGAAATACCTGAATAGAAATAGCTGAATTTAAATACCTGAAACAGAAATACATGAACTAGAGTATCTGAATAGAAATACCTGAACTAGAAATACCTGAACTAGAATAACTGAACTGAAACACATCAACTGAAATACGTGAACTGATATTCCTGAACTAGAATCACTGAACTAGAAATACCTGAAGTAGAGATAACTGAGCAAGAATAGCTGAACAAGAATACATAAATAGAAATACCTGAACTACAAATCCTGTACCAGAAATATCTGAACTGAAATATCTGAACAAGAAATACCTGAACTAGAAATACCTGAATATGAAATACCTAAATTTAAATACCTGAACCAGAAATACCTGAACTATAATATCTGAACTGAAATACCTGAACTAGAAATACCTCAATAGAAATATCTGAACAAGGAATACCTGAACTAGAATACCTGAACAAGAATACCTGAACTGAAATACCCAAACTAGAAACGCCTGAACTAGAAATACCTGAATCAGAAAAACCTGAATTAGAAATACCTGAACTAGAAATATCTGAACTGAAATATCTGAACAAGAAATACCTGAACTAGAAACAACTGAACTACAAATACCTGAATTAGAAATACCTGAATTAGAAATACCTGAACTAGAAATATCTGAACTAGGAATACCTGATCTAGAAATACCTGAACTAGAAATACCTGAATAGAAATACCTGAATTTAAATTCCTGAAACAGAAATACATGAACTAGAATATCTGAATAAAAATACCTGAACTAGAAATACCTGAACTAGAAATACCTGAACTGAAATACCTGAACTAGGTATAACTCAGTAGAAATATCTGAACAAGGAATACCTGAACTAGAATACCTGAACTAGAATACCTGAACTGAAACACATCAACTGAAATACGTGAACTGATATTCCTGAACTAGAATCACTGAACTAGAAATACCTGAAGTAGAGATAACTGAGCAAGAATAGCTGAACAAGAATACATAAATAGAAATACCTGAACGACAAATCCTGTACCAGAAATACCTGAACTGAAATATCTGAACAATAAATACCTGAACTGGAAACATTGAACTGGAAATACCTGAATTAGAAATCCCTGAACTAGAAATACCTGAACTAGGTATACCTGAACTAGAAATACCTGAACAGAAATACCTGAATTAGAAATATCTGAACTAGAAATACCTGAACTAGGAATACCTGAACTAGAAATACCTGAACTAGAAATACATGAATATGAAATACCTAAATTTAAATACCTGAACCAGAAATACCTGAACTAGAATATCTGAATAGAAATTCCTGAACTAGAAGTACCTGAACTAGAAATACATGAACTGAAATACCTGAACTAGAAATACCTCAATAGAAATATCTGAACAAGGAATACCTGAACTAGAATACATGAACAAGAATACCTGAACTGAAATACCTGAACTGAAATACCTGAACTAGAAACACCTGAACTAGAAATGCCTGAATCAGAAAAACCTGAATTAGAAATACCTGAACTAGAAATACCTGAACTGAAATATCTGAACAAGAAATACCTGAACTAGAAACACCTGAACTAGAAATACCTGAATTAGAAATACCTGAATCGAAACACCTGAACTAGAAATACCTGAACTAGAAATACCTGAATAGAAATACCTGAATTTAATACGTGAACCAGAAACACCTGATCTAGAATATCTGAATAGAAATACCTGAATTAGAAATACCTGAACTAGAAATACATGAACTGAAATACCTGAACTAGAAATACCTCAATAGAAATATCTGAACAAGGAATACCTGAACTAGAATACATGAACAAGAATACCTGAACTGAAATACCTGAACTGAAATACCTGAACTGAAATATCTGAACAAGAAATACCTGAACTAGAAACACCTGAACTAGAAATACCTGAATTAGAAATACCTGAATCGAAACACCTGAACTAGAAATACCTGAACTAGAAATACCTGAATGGAAATACCTGAATTTAAATACGTGAACCAGAAACACCTGATCTAGAATATCTGAATAGAAATACCTGAATTAGAAATACATGAACTAGAGTACCTGAACTGAAATACCTGAACTGGAAATACCTGAATAGAAATACCTGAATTAGAAATATCTGAACTAGAAATACCTGAACTAGGAATACTTGAACTAGAAATACCTGAACTAGAAATACGTGAATATGAAATACCTAAATTTAAATACCTGAACCAGAAATACCTGAACTAGAATATCTGAATAGAAATACCTGAACTAGAAATACCTGAACTAGAAATACATGAACTGAAATACCTGAACTAGAAATCCCTCAATAGAAATATCTGAACAAGGAATACCTGAACTAGAATACCTGAACAATAATACCTGAACTGAAATACCTGAACTGAAATACCTGAACTTGAAACACCTGAACTAGAAATGCCTGAATCAGAAAAACCTGAATTAGAAATACCTGAACTAGAAATACCTGAACTGAAATATCTGAACAAGAAATACCTGAACTAGAAACACCTGAACTAGAAATACCTGAATTAGAAATACCTGAATCGAAATATCTGAACTAGGAATAACTGAACTAGAAATACCTGAACTAGAAATACCTGAATAGAAATACCTGAGCTAGAAATACCTGAATAGAAATTCCTGAATTTAAATTCCTGAAACAGAAATACATGAACTAGAATATCTGAAAAGAAATACCTGAACTAGAAATACCTGAACTAGAATAACCGAACTGAAACACATCAACTGAAATACGTGAACTGATATTCCTGAACTAGAATCACTGAACTAGAAATACCTGAAGTAGAGATAACTGAGCAAGAATAGCTGAACAAGAATACATAAATAGAAATACCTGAACTACAAATCCTGTACCAGAAATACCTGAACTGAAATACCTGAACAAGAAATACCTGAACTAGAAACATTGAACTGGAAACACCTGAATTAGAAATCCCTGAACTAGAAATACCTGAACTAGGTATATCTGAATCAAAATACCTGAACTAGAAATACCTGAATAAAAATACCAGAAATACATGAATTTAAATACCTGAAACAGAAATAACTGAACTAGAATATCTGAACTGAAATACCTGCACTAGAAATACCTGAACTAGAAATACCTGAACTAGGTATACCTGAACTAGAAATACATGAACTAGAATCACCTGAATCAAAATACCTGAACTAGAAATACCTGAATAGAAATACCTGAAATACATGAATTTAAATACCTGAAACAGAAATACCTGAACTAGAATACCTGAACTGAAATACCTGAACTAGAAATACCTGAACTAGAAATACCTGAACTGATATACCTGAACAAGATTACCTGAACTATAATACCTGAACTGAAATATGTGAATCGAAATACCTGAACTAGAAATACCTGAACATAAATACCTGAATTAGAAATATCTGAACTAGAAATACCTGAACTAGGAATACCTGAACTAGAAATACCTGAACTAGAAATACGTGAACATGAAATACCTAAATTTAAATACCTGAACCAGAAATACCTGAACTAGAATATCTGAATAGAAATTCCTGAACTAGAAGTACTTGAAATAGAAATACATGAACTGAAATACCTGAACTAGAAATACCTCAATAGAAATATCTGAACAAGGAATACCTGACCTAGAATACCTGAACAAGAATACCTGAACTGAAATACCTGAACTGAAATACCTGAACTAGAAACACCTGAACTAGAAATGACTGAATCAGAAAAACCTGAATTAGAAATACCTGAACTAGAAATACCTGAACTGAAATATCTGAACAAGAAATACCTGAACTAGAAACACCTGAACTAGAAATACCTGAATTAGAAATACCTGAATCGAAATACCCGAACTAGAAATACCTGAAGTAGAAATACCTGAATAGAAATACCTGAATTTAAGTACCTGAACCAGAAACACCTGATCTAGAATATCTGAATAGAAATACCTGAAATAGAAATACCTGAACTAGAAATACATGAACTGAAATACCTGAACTAGAAATACCTCAATAGAAATATCTGAACAAGGAATACCTGAACTAGAATACCTGAACTAGAATACCTGAACTGAAATACATGAACTGAAATACGTGAACTGAAATACCCAAAATAGAAACACCTGAACTAGAAACACCTGAACTAGAAATACCTGAATTAGAAATATCTGAATTAGAAATACCTGAACTAGAAATATCTGAACTAGGAATACCTGAACTAGAATACCTGAACAAGAATACCAGAACTGAAATACCTGAACTGAAATACCTGAACTAGAAACACCTGAACTAGAAATGCCTGAACCAGAAAAACCTGAATTACAAATACCTGAACTAGAAATACCTGAACTGAAATATCTGAACAAGAAATACCTGAAATAGAAACACCTGAATTAGAAATACCTGAATCGAAATACCTGATCTAGAAATACATGAACTAACTAGAAATACCTGAATAGAAATACCTGAATTTAAAAACCCGAACCAGAAGCACCGTATCTAGAATATCTGAATAGAAATACCTGAAATAGAAATACCTGAATTTAAATACCTGAACTAGAATATCTGAATAGAAATACCTGAACTACAAATACCTGAACTGAAATACCCGAACTAGAAACACTTGAACTAGAAACACCTGAACTAGAAATACCTAATTTAGAAATACCTGAACTAGAAATATCTGAACTAGGAATAGCTGAACTAGAAATACCTGAACTAGAAATAGCTGAATAGAAATACCTGAACTAGAAATACCTGAAAAGAAATACCTGGACTTAAATACCTGAAACAGAAATACATGAACTAGAATATCTGAATAGAAATACCTGAACTAGAAATACCTGAACTCGAAATACCTGAACTGAAATACCTGAACTAGAAATAACTCAGGAGAAATAACTGAACAAGGAATACCTGAACTATAATACCTGAACTAGAATACCTGAACTGAAACACATCAACTGAAATACGTGAACTGAAATTCCTGAACTAGAATCACTGAACTAGAAATACCTGAAGTAGAGATAACTGAGCAAGAAAAGCTGAACAAGAATACATAAATAGAAATACCTGAACTACAAATCCTGTACCAGAAATACCTGAACTGAAATATCTGAACAAGAAATACCTGAACTAGAATCATTGAACTGGAAATACCTGAATTAGAAATCCATGAACTAGAAATACCTGAAATAGGTATACCTGAACTAGAAATACCTGAACTAGAAATACCTGAATAGAAATAACTGAACTGGAAAAATCTGAATTTAAATACCTGAAACAGAAATACCTGAACTAGAATATCTGAATCGAAATACCTGAACTAGAAATGCCTGAACTAGAAATACCTGAATCGAAATACCTGAATTTAAATACCTGAACCAGAAATACCTGATCTAGAATATCTGAATAGAAATACCTGAACTAGAAATACCTGAACTAGAAATACATGAACTGAAATACCTGAACTAGAAATACCTCAATAGAAATATCTGAACAGGAATACCTGAACTAGAATATCTGAACAAGAATACCTGAACTGAAATACCTGAACTGAAATACCCAAACTAGAAACAGCTGAATCAGAAAAACCTGAATTAGAAATACCTGAACTAGAAATACCTGAACTAGAAATACCTGAACGAGAAATACCTGAATCGAAATAACTGAACTAGAAATACCTGAACTATAAATACCTGAATAGAAATACCTGAATTTAAATACCTGAACCAGAAATACCTGATCTAGAATATCTGATTAGAAATACCTGAACTAGAAATACCTGAACTAGAAATACATGAACTGAAATACCTGAACTAGAAATACCTCAATAGAAATATCTGAACAAGGAATACCTGAACTAGAATACCTGAACAAGAATATCTGAACTGAAATACCTGAACAGAAATACCCGAACTAGAAACACCTGAACTAGAAATACCTGAATCAGAAAAACCTGAATTAGAAATACCTGAACTAGAAATACCTGAACTGAAATACCTGTACAATAAAAAGCTGAACTAGAAACACCTGAACTAGAAATACCTGAATTAGAAATACCTGAATTAGAAATACCTGAACAAGAAATATCTGAACTAAGAATACCTGAACTAGAAATACCTGAACTAGAAATACATGAACTGAAATACCTGAACTAGAAATACCTCAATAGAAATATCTGAACAAGGAATACCTGAACTAGAATACCTGAACAAGAATATCTGAACTGAAATAGCTGAACTGAAATACACGAACTAGAAACACCTGAACTAGAAATACCTGAATCAGAAAAACCTGAATTAGAAATACCTGAACTAGAAATACCTGAACTGAAGTATCTGTACAAGAAAAACCTGAACTAGAAACACCTGAACTAGAAATACCTGAATAGAAATACCTGAACTGGAAATACCTGAATAGAAATACCTGAATTTAAATACCTGAAACAGAAATACCTGAACTAGAATATCTGAATAGAAATACCTGAACTACAAATACCTGAACTAGAAATACCTGAACTGAAATACCTGAACAAGAAATAACTCAATAGAAATATCTGAACAAGGAATACCTGAACTATAATACCTGAACTAGAATACCTGAGCTGAAACACATGAACTGAAATACGTGAACTGAAATACCCGAAATAGAAACACCTGAACTAGAAACACCTGAACTAGAAATACCTGAATTAGAAATACCTGAATAGAAATACCTGAATTTAAATACGTGAACCAGAAACACCTGATCTAGAATATCTGAATAGAAATACCTGAATTAGAAATACCTGAACTAGAAATACATGAACTGAAATACCTGAACTAGAAATACCTGAATAGAAATATCTGAACTAGAAATACCTGAACTAGAATACCTGAACAAGAAGTGTCTGTACTAGAATCACTGAACTAGAAATGCCTGAAGTAGAGATAACTGAGCAAGAATAGCTGAACTAGAATACATAAATAGAAATGCCTGAACTACAAACACTAAACTAGAAATACGTGAACTGAAATATCTGAACAAGAAATACCTCAACTAGAAACACCTGAACTGGAAATACCTGAAGTAGAAATATCTGAAATAGAAATACCTGAACTAGAAATAACTGAATAGAAATACCTGAACTGAAATACCTGAACCAGAAATACCTCAGTAGAAATATCTGAACAAGGAATACCTGAACTAGAATACCTTAACTAGAATACCTGAACTGAAATACCTGAACTAGAAATACCTGAACTGAAATAACTGAACAAGATTACCTGAACTATAATACCTGAATAGAAATACCTGAATTAGAAATACCTGAACTAGGAATACCTGAACTAGAAATACCTGAATCGAAATACCTGAACTAGGAATACCTGAATAGAAATAGCTGAATTTAAATACATGAACCAGAAATACCTGAACTAGAAATACCTGAAAATGAAATACCTAAATTTAAATACCTGAACCAGAAATACCTGAACTATAGTATCTGAACTGAAATACCTGAACTAGAAATACCTCAATAGAAATATCTGAACAAGGAATACCTGAACTAGAATACCTGAACAAGAATACCTGAACTGAAATACCTGAACTGAAATACCCGAACTAGAAACTCCTGAACTAGAAATACCTGAATCAGAAAAACCTGAATTAGAAATACCTGAACTAGAAACACCTGAACTGAAATATCTGAACAAGAAAAACCTGAACTAGAAACACCTGAACTAGAAATACCTGAATTAGAAACACCTGAATTAGAAATACCTGAACTAGAAATATCTGAACTAGGAATACCTGATCTAGAAATACCTGAACTAGAAATAACTGAATAGAAATACCTGAACTAGAAATACCTGAACTAGAAATACCTGAACTGAAATACCTGAACTAGATATAACTCAGTAGAAATATCTGAACAAGGAATACCTGAACTATAATACCTGAACTAGAATGCCTGAACTGAAACACATCAACTGAAATACGTGAACTGATATTCCTGAACTAGAATCACTGAACTAGAAATACCTGAAGTAGAGATAACTGAGCAAGAATAGCTGAACAAGAATACATAAATAAAAATACCTGAACTACAAATCCTGTACCAGAAATACCTGAACTGAAATATCTGAAAAAAAATACCTGAACTAGAAACATTGAACTGGAAGTACCTGAATTAGAAATCCCTGAACTAGAAGTACCTGAACGAGGTATACCTGAACTAGAAATACATGAACTAGAAACACCTGAATCAAAATACCTGAACTAGAAATACCTGAATAGAAATACCTGAACTAGAACACCTGAACTGAAATACCTGAACAAGAAATACCTGAACTAGAAATACCTGAACTGAAATGCCTGAACAAGATTACCTGAACTATAATACCTGAACTGAAATACCTGAATCGAAATACCTGAACTGAAATACCTGAACTAGAATAACTGAACTAGAATACCTGAACTGAAATACCTCAACTCGAAATACCTGAACTAGAAATACCTTAAGTGAAATACCTGAACTAGAAATACCTCAATAGAAATATCTGAACAAGAAATACCTGAACTAGAATACCTGAACTGAAATATCTGAACTAAAATAGCTGAACTCAAATACCTGAACAAGAAGTACCTGAACTACAATCACTGAACTAGAAATGCCTGAATTAGAGATAACTGAGCAAGAATAGCTGAACAAGAATACATAACTAGAAATGCCTGAACTACAAACCCTAAACTAGAAATACCTGAACTGAAATATCTGAACAAGAAATACCTCAACTAGAAACACCTGAACTGGAAATACCTGAAGTAGAAATACCTGAACTAGAAATAACTGAATAGAAATAACTGAACTGAAATACCTGAACTAGAAATACCCCAGTAGAAATATCTGAACAAGGAATACCTGAACTAGAATACCTTAACTAGAATACCTGAACTGAAATACCTGAACTAGAAATACCTGAACTAGAAATACCTGAACTGAAATAACGAACAAGATTACCTGAACTATAATACCTGAACTGAAATACCTGAATCGACATACCTGAACTAGAAATACCTGAATAGAAATACCTGAGTTAGAAATACCTGAACTAGAAATACCTGAACTAGGAATGCCTGAACTAGAAATAACTGAATCAAAATACTTGAACTAGAAATACCTGAATAGAAATAGCTGAATTTAAATACCTGAACCAGAAATACCTGAACTAGAAATACCTGAATATGAAATACCTAAATTTAAATACCTGAACCAGAAATACCTGAACTATAATATCTGAACTGAAATACCTGAACTAGAAATACCTCAATAGAAATATCTGAACAAGGAATACCTGAACTAGAATACCTGAACAAGAATACCTGAACTGAAATACCTGAACTGAAATACCCGAACTAGAAACGCCTGAACTAGAAATACCTGAATCAGAAAAACCTGAACTAGAATAACTGAACTAGAACACCTGAACTGAAATACCTCAACTCGAAATACCTGAACTAGAAATACTTGAAGTGAAATACCTGAACTAGAAATACCTCAATAGAAATATCTGAACAAGAAATACCTGAACTAGAATACCTGAACTGAAATATCTGAACTAAAATAGCTGAACTCAAATACCTGAACAAGAAGTGCCTGAACTAGAATCACTGAACTAGAAATGCCTGAATTAGAGATAACTGAGCAAGAATAGCTGAACAAGAATACATAACTAGAAATGCCTGAACTACAAACCCTAAACTAGAAATACCTGAACTGAAATATCTGAACAAGAAATACCTCAACTAGAAACACCTGAACTGGAAATACCTGAAGTAGAAATACCTGAACTAGAAATAACTGAATAGAAATACCTGAACTGAAATACCTGAACTAGAAATACCTCAGTAGAAATATCTGAACAAGGAATACCTGAACTAGAATCACTGAACTAGAAATGCCTGAATTAGAGATAACTGAGCAAGAATAGCTGAACAAGAATACATAACTAGAAATGCCTGAACTACAAACCCTAAACTAGAAATAACTGAACTGAAATATCTGAACAAGAAATACCTCAACTAGAAACACCTGAACTGGAAATACCTGAAGTAGAAATACCTGAACTAGAAATAACTGAACAGAAATACCTGAACTGAAATACCTGAACTAGAAATACCTCAGTAGAAATATCTGAACAAGGAATACCTGAACTAGAATACCTTAACTAGAATACCTGAACTGAAATACCTGAACTAGAAATACCTGAATCAAAATACCTGATCTAGAAATATCTGAATAGAAATACCTGAATTAGAAATACCTGAACTAGAAATACCTGAACTAGGAATACCTGAACTAGAAATACCTGAATTGAAATACCTGAACTAGGAATACCTGAATAGAAATAGCTGAATTTAAATACATGAACCAGAAATACCTGAACTAGAAATACCTGAAAATGAAATACCTAAATTTAAATACCTGAACCAGAAATACCTGAACTATAGTATCTGAACTGAAATACCTGAACTAGAAATACCTCAATAGAAATATCTGAACAAGGAATACCTGAACTAGAATACCTGAACAAGAATACCTGAACTGAAATACCTGAACTGAAATACCCGAACTAGAAATGCCTGAACTAGAAATACCTGAATCAGAAAAACCTGAATTAGAAATACCTGAACTAGAAACACCTGAACTGAAATATCTGAACAAGAAAAACCTGAACTAGAAACACCTGAACTAGAAATACCTGAATTAGAAATACCTGAATTAGAAATACCTGAACTAGAAATATCTGAACTAGGAATACCTGATCTAGAAATACCTGAACTAGAAATAACTGAATAGAAATACCTGAACTAGAAATACCTGAATTGAAATACCTGAACTGAAATACCTGAACTAGATATAACTCAGTAGAAATATCTGAACAAGGAATACCTGAACTATAATACTTGAACTAGAATGCCTGAACTGAAACACATCAACTGAAATACGTGAACTGATATTCCTGAACTAGAATCACTGAACTAGAAATACCTGAAGTAGAGATAACTGAGCAAGAATAGCTGAACAAGAATACATAAATAAAAATACCTGAACTACAAATCCTGTACCAGAAATACCTGAACTGAAATATCTGAACAAAAAATACCTGAACTAGAAACATTGAACTGGAAGTACCTGAATTAGAAATCCCTGAACTAGAAGTACCTGAACGAGGTATACCTGAACTAGAAATACATGAACTAGAAACACCTGAATCAAAATACCTGAACTAGAAATACCTGAATAGAAATACCTGAAATACCTGAATTTAAATACCTGAAACAGAAATGCCTGAACTAGAACACCTGAACTGAAATACCTGAACAAGAAATACCTGAACTAGAAATACCTGAACTGAAATGCCTGAACAAGATTACCTGAACTATAATACCTGAACTGAAATACCTGAATCGAAATACCTGAACTGAAATACCTGAACTAGAATAACTGAACTAGAATACCTGAACTGAAATACCTCAACTCGAAATACCTGAACTAGAAATACCTTAAGTGAAATACCTGAACTAGAAATACCTCAATAGAAATATCTGAACAAGAAATACCTGAACTAGAATACCTGAACTGAAATATCTGAACTAAAATAGCTGAACTCAAATACCTGAACAAGAAGTACCTGAACTAGAATCACTGAACTAGAAATGCCTGAATTAGAGATAACTGAGCAAGAATAGCTGAACAAGAATACATAACTAGAAATGCCTGAACTACAAACCCTAAACTAGAAATACCTTAACTGAAATATCTGAACAAGAAATACCTCAACTAGAAACACCTGAACTGGAAATACCTGAAGTAGAAATACCTGAACTAGAAAAAACTGAATAGAAATACCTGAACTGAAATACCTGAACTAGAAATACCTCAGTAGAAATATCTGAACAAGGAATACCTGAACTAGAATACCTTAACTAGAATACCTGAACTGAAATACCTGAACTAGAAATACCTGAACTAGAAATACCTGAACTGAAATAACGAACAAGATTACCTGAACTATAATACCTGAACTGAAATACCTGAATCGACATACCTGAACTAGAAATACCTGAATAGAAATACCTGAGTTAGAAATACCTGAACTAGAAATACCTGAACTAGGAATGCCTGAACTAGAAATAACTGAATCAAAATACTTGAACTAGAAATACCTGAATAGAAATAGCTGAATTTAAATACCTGAACCAGAACTACCTGAACTAGAAATACCTGAATATGAAATACCTAAATTTAAATACCTGAACCAGAAATACCTGAACTATAATATCTGAACTGAAATACCTGAACTAGAAATACCTCAATAGAAATATCTGAACAAGGAATACCTGAACTAGAATACCTGAACAAGAATACCTGAACTGAAATACCTGAACTGAAATACCCGAACTAGAAACGCCTGAACTAGAAATACCTGAATCAGAAAAACCTGAACTAGAATAACTGAACTAGAACACCTGAACTGAAATACCTCAACTCGAAATACCTGAACTAGAAATACCTGAAGTGAAATACCTGAACTAGAAATACCTCAATAGAAATATCTGAACAAGAAATACCTGAACTAGAATACCTGAACTGAAATATCTGAACTAAAATAGCTGAACTCAAATACCTGAACAAGAAGTGCCTGAACTAGAATCACTGAACTAGAAATGCCTGAATTAGAGATAACTGAGCAAGAATAGCTGAACAAGAATACATAACTAGAAATGCCTGAACTACAAACCCTAAACTAGAAATACCTTTACTGAAATATCTGAACAAGAAATACCTCAACTAGAAACACCTGAACTGGAAATACCTGAAGTAGAAATACCTGAACTAGAAATAACTGAATAGAAATACCTGAACTGAAATACCTGAACTAGAAATACCTCAGTAGAAATATCTGAACAAGGAATACCTGAAATAGAATCACTGAACTAGAAATGCCTGAATTAGAGATAACTGAGCAAGAATAGCTGAACAAGAATACATAACTAGAAATGCCTGAACTACAAACCCTAAACTAGAAATAACTGAACTGAAATATCTGAACAAGAAATACCTCAACTAGAAACACCTGAACTGGAAATACCTGAAGTAGAAATACCTGAACTAGAAATAACTGAACAGAAACACCTGAACTGAAATACCTGAACTAGAAATACCTCAGTAGAAATATCTGAACAAGGAATACCTGAACTAGAATACCTTAACTAGAATACCTGAACTGAAATACCTGAACTAGAAATACCTGAACTAGAAATACCTGAACTGAAATAACGAACAAGATTACCTGAACTATAATACCTGAACTGAAATACCTGAATCGACATACCTGAACTAGAAATACCTGAATAGAAATACCTGAGTTAGAAATACCTGAACTAGAAATACCTGAACTAGGAATGCCTGAACTAGAAATAACTGGTTCAAAATACTTGAACTAGAAATACCTGAATAGAAATAGCTGAATTTAAATACATGAACCAGAAATACCTGAACTAGAAATACCTGAAAATGAAATAGCTAAATTTAAATACCTGAACCAGAAATACCTGAACTATAGTATCTGAACTGAAATACCTGAACTAGAAATACCTCAATAGAAATATCTGAACAAGGAATACATGAACTAGAATACCTGAACAAGAATACCTGAACTGAAATACCTGAACTGAAATACCCGAACTAGAAACGCCTGAACTAGAAATACCTGAATCAGAAAAACCTGAATAAGAAATACCTGAACTAGAAACACCTGAACTGAAATATCTGAACAAGAAAAACCTAAACTAGAAACACCTGAACTAGAAATACCTGAATTAGAAATACCTGAATTAGAAATATCTGAACTAGGAATACCTGATCTAGAAATACCTGAACTAGAAATAACTGAATAGAAATACCTGAACTAGAAATACCTGAACTAGAAATACCTGAACTGAAATACCTGAACTAGATATAACTCAGTAGAAATATCTGAACAAGGAATACCTGAACTATAATACCTGAACTAGAATGCCTGAACTGAAACACATCAACTGAAATACGTGAACTGATATTCCTGAACTAGAATCACTGAACTAGAAATACCTGAAGTAGAGATAACTGAGCAAGAATAGCTGAACAAGAATACATAAATAAAAATACCTGAACTACAAATCCTGTACCAGAAATACCTGAACTGAAATATCTGAACAAAAAATACCTGAACTAGAAACATTGAACTGGAAATACCTGAATTAGAAATCCCTGAACTAGAAGTACCTGAACTAGGTATACCTGAACTAGAAATACATGAACTAGAAACACCTGAATCAAAATACCTGAACTAGAAATACCTGAATAGAAATACCTGAAATACCTGAATTTAAATACCTGAAACAGAATTACCTGAACTGGAACACCTGAACTGAAATACCTGAACAAGAAATACCTGAACTAGAAATACCTGAACTGAAATGCCTGAACAAGATTACCTGAACTATAATACCTGAACTGAAATACCTGAATCAAAATACCTGAACTGAAATACCTGAACTGGAATAACTGAACTAGAATACCTGAACTGAAATACCTCTACTCGAAATACCTGAACTAGAAATACCTTAAGTGAAATACCTGAACTAGAAATACCTCAATAGAAATATCTGAACAAGAAATACCTGAACTAGAATACCTGAACTGAAATATCTGAACTAAAATAGCTGAACTCAAATACCTGAACAAGAAGTACCTGAACTACAATCACTGAACTAGAAATGCCTGAATTAGAGATAACTGAGCAAGAATAGCTGAACAAGAATACATAACTAGAAATGCCTGAACTACAAACCTTAAACTAGAAATACCTGAACTGAAATATCTGAACAAGAAATACCTCAACTAGAAACACCTGAACTGGAAATACCTGAAGTAGAAATACCTGAACTAGAAATAACTGAATAGAAATACCTGAACTGAAATACCTGAACTAGAAATACCTCAGTAGAAATATCTGAACAAGGAATACCTGAACTAGAATCACTGAACTAGAAATGCCTGAATTAGAGATAACTGAGCAAGAATAGCTGAACAAGAATACATAACTAGAAATGCCTGAACTACAAACCCTAAACTAGAAATACCTGAACTGAAATATCTGAACAAGAAATACCTCAACTAGAAACACCTGAACTGGAAATACCTGAAGTAGAAATACCTGAACTAGAAATAACTGAATAGAAATACCTGAACTGAAATACCTGAACTAGAAATACCTCAGTAGAAATATCTGAACAAGGAATACCTGAACTAGAATACCTTAACTAGAATACCTGAACTGAAATACCTGAACTAGAAATACCTGAACTAGAAATACCTGAACTGAAATAACGAACAAGATTACCTGAACTATAATACCTGAACTGAAATACCTGAATCGACATACCTGAACTAGAAATACCTGAATAGAAATACCTGAGTTAGAAATACCTGAACTAGAAATACCTGAACTAGGAATGCCTGAACTAGAAATAACTGATTCAAAATACTTGAACTAGAAATACCTGAATAGAAATAGCTGAATTTAAATACCTGAACCAGAAATACCTGAACTAGAAATACCTGAATATGAAATACCTAAATTTAAATACCTGAACCAGAAATACCTGAACTATAGTATCTGAACTGAAATACCTGAACTAGAAATACCTCAATAGAAATATCTGAACAAGGAATACCTGAACTAGAATACCTGAACAAGAATACCTGAACTGAAATACCTGAACTGAAATACCCGAACTAGAAACGCCTGAACTAGAAATACCTGAATCAGAAAAACCTGAGCTAGAATAACTGAACTAGAACACCTGAACTGAAATACCTCAACTCGAAATACCTGAACTAGAAATACCTGAAGTGAAATACCTGAACTAGAAATACCTCAATAGAAATATCTGAACAAGAAATACCTGAACTAGAATACCTGAACTGAAATATCTGAACTAAAATAGCTGAACTCAAATACCTGAACAAGAAGTGCCTGAACTAGAATCACTGAACTAGAAATGCCTGAATTAGAGATAACTGAGCAAGAATAGCTGAACAAGAATACATAACTAGAAATGCCTGAACTACAAACCCTAAACTAGAAATACCTGAACTGAAATATCTGAACAAGAAATACCTCAACTAGAAACACCTGAACTGGAAATACCTGAAGTAGAAATACCTGAACTAGAAATAACTGAATAGAAATACCTGAACTGAAATACCTGAACTAGAAATACCTCAGTAGAAATATCTGAACAAGGAATAGCTGAACTAGAATACCTTAACTAGAATACCTGAACTGAAATACCTGAACTAGAAATACCTGAACTAGAAATACCTGAACTGAAATAACGAACAAGATTACCTGAACTATAATACCTGAACTGAAATACCTGAATCGACATACCTGAACTAGAAATACCTGAATAGAAATACCTGAATTAGAAATACCTGAACTAGAAATACCTGAACTAGGAATACATGAACTAGAAATAACTGAATCGAAATACTTGAACTAGAAATAACTGAATAGAAATAGCTGAATTTAAATACCTGGACCAGAAATACCTGAACTAGAAATACCTTAATATGAAATACATAAATTTAAATACCTGAACCAGAAATACCTGAACTATAATATCTGAACTGAAATACCTGAACTAGAAATACCTCAATAGAAATATCTGAACAAGGAATACCTGAACTAGAATACCTGAACAAGAATACCTGAACTGAAATACCTGAACTGAAATACCCAAACTAGAAACGCCTGAACTAGAAATACCTGAATCAGAAAAACCTGAATTAGAAATACCTGAACTAGAAATACCTGAACTGAAATATCTGAACAAGAAATACCTGAACTAGAAACACCTGAACTAGAAATACCTGAATTAGAAATACCTGAATTAGAAATACCTGAACTAGAAAAATCTGAACTAGGAATAGCTGATCTAGAAATACCTGAATCGAAATACCTGAATTAGAAATACCTGAACTAGAAAAATCTGAACTAGGAATAGCTGATCTAGAAATACCTGAACTAGAAATAACTGAATAGAAATACCTGAACTAGAAATACCTGAACTGAAATACCTGCACTAGATATAACTCAGTAGAAATATCTGAACAAGGAATACCTGAACTATAATACCTGAACTAGAATACCTGAACTGAAACACATCAACTGAAATACGTGAACTGATATTCCTGAACTAGAATCACTGAACTAGAAATACCTGAAGTAGAGATAACTGAGCAAGAATAGCTGAACAAGAATACATAAATAGAAATACCTGAACTACAAATCCTGTACCAGAAATACCTGAACTGAAATATCTGAACAAAAAATACCTGAACTAGAAACATTGAACTGGAAATACCTGAATTAGAAATCCCTGTACTAGAAGTACCTGAACTAGGTATACCTGAACGAGAAATACATGAACTATTAACACCTGAATCAAAATACCTGAACTAGAAATACCTGAATAGAAATACCTGAAATACCTGAATTTAAATACCTGAAACAGAAATACCTGAACTAGAACACCTGAACTGAAATACCTGAACAAGAAATACCTGAACTAGAAATACCTGTACTGAAATGCCTGAACAAGATTACCTGAACTATAATACCTGAACTGAAATACCTGAATCGAAATACCTGCACTGAAATACCTGAACTAGAATAACTGAACTAGAATACCTGAACTGAAATACCTCAACTCGAAATACCTGAACTAGAAATACCTTAAGTGAAATACCTGAACTAGAAATACCTGAACTAGAATACCTGAACTGAAATATCTGAACTAAAATAGCTGAACTCAAATACCTGAACAAGAAGTACCTGAACTACAATCACTGAACTAGAAATGCCTGAATTAGAGATAACTGAGCAAGAATAGCTGAACAAGAATACATAACTAGAAATGCCTGAACTACAAACCTTAAACTAGAAATACCTGAACTGAAATATCTGAACAAGAAATACCTCAACTAGAAACACCTGAACTGGAAATACCTGAAGTAGAAATACCTGAACTAGAAATAACTGAATAGAAATACCTGAACTGAAATACCTGAACTAGAAATACCTCAGTAGAAATATCTGAACAAGGAATACCTGAACTAGAATACCTTAACTAGAATACCTGAACTGAAATACCTGAACTGAAATACCTGAACTAGAAATACCTGAACTGAAATAACGAACAAGATTAACTGAACTATAATACCTGAACTGAAATACCTGAATCGACATACCTGAACTAGAAATACCTGAATAGAAATACCTGAGTTAGAAATACCTGAACTAGAAATACCTGAACTAGGAATGCCTGAACTAGAAATAATTGAATCAAAATACTTGAACTAGAAATACCTGAATAGAAATAGCTGAATTTAAATACCTGAACTGAAATACCCGAACTAGAAACGCCTGAACTAGAAATACCTGAATCAGAAAAACCTGAACTAGAATAACTGAACTGGAACACCTGAACTGAAATACCTCAACTCGAAATACCTGAACTAGAAATACCTGAAGTGAAATACCTGAACTAGAAATACCTCAATAGAAATATCTGAACAAGAAATACCTGAACTAGAATACCTGAACTGAAATATCTGAACTAAAATAGCTGAACTCAAATACCTGAACAAGAAGTGCCTGAACTAGAATCACTGAACTAGAAATGCCTGAATTAGAGATAACTGAGCAAGAATAGCTGAACAAGAATACATAACTAGAAATGCTTGAACTACAAACCCTAAACTAGAAATACCTGAACTGAAATATCTGAACAAGAAATACCTCAACTAGAAACACCTGAACTGGAAATACTTGAAGTAGAAATACCTGAACTAGAAATAACTGAATAGAAATACCTGAACTGAAATACCTGAACTAGAAATACCTCAGTAGAAATATCTGAACAAGGAATACCTGAACTAGAATACCTTAACTAGAATACCTGAACTGAAATACCTGAACTAGAAATACCTGAACTAGAAATACCTGAACTGAAATAACGAACAAGATTACCTGAACTATAATACCTGAACTGAAATACCTGAATCGACATACCTGAACTAGAAATACCTGAATAGAAATACCTGAGTTAGAAATACCTGAACTAGAAATACCTGAACTAGGAATGCCTGAACTAGAAATAACTGAATCAAAATGCTTGAACTAGAAATACCTGAATAGAAATAGCTGAATTTAAATACCTGAACCAGAAATACCTGAACTAGAAATACCTGAAAATGAAATACCTAAATTTAAATACCTGAACCAGAAATACCTGAACTATAGTATCTGAACTGAAATACCTGAACTAGAAATACCTCAATAGAAATATCTGAACAAGGAATACCTGAACTAGAATACCTGAACAAGAAACCTGAACTGAAATAGCTGAACTGAAATACCCGAACTAGAAACGCCTGAACTAGAAATACCTGAATCAGAAAAACCTGAACTAGAATAACTGAACTAGAACACCTGAACTGAAATACCTCAACTCGAAATACCTGAACTAGAAATACCTGAAGTGAAATACCTGAACTAGAAATACCTCAACAGAAATATCTGAACAAGAAATACCTGAACTAGAATACCTGAACTGAAATATCTGAACTAAAATAGCTGAACTCAAATACCTGAACAAGAAGTGCCTGAACTAGAATCACTGAACTAGAAATGCCTGAATTAGAGATAACTGAGCAAGAATAGCTGAACAAGAATACATAACTAGAAATGCCTGAACTACAAACCCTAAACTAGAAATACCTGAACTGAAATATCTGAACAAGAAATACCTCAACTAGAAACACCTGAACTGGAAATACCTGAAGTAGAAATACCTGAACTAGAAATAACTGAATAGAAATACCTGAACTGAAATACCTGAACTAGAAATACCTCAGTAGAAATATCTGAACAAGGAATACCTGAACTAGAATCACTGAACTAGAAATGCCTGAATTAGAGATAACTGAGCAAGAATAGCTGAACAAGAATACATAACTAGAAATGCCTGAACTACAAACCCTAAACTAGAAATACCTGAACTGAAATATCTGAACAAGAAATACCTCAACTAGAAACACCTGAACTGGAAATACCTGAAGTAGAAATACCTGAACTACAAATAACTGAATAGAAATACCTGAACTGAAATACCTGAACTAGAAATACCTCAGTAGAAATATCTGAACAAGGAATACCTGAACTAGAATACCTTAACTAGAATACCTGAAATGAAATACCTGAACTAGAAGTACCTGAACTAGAAATACCTGAACTGAAATAACTGAACAAGATTACCTGAACTATAATACCTGAACTGAAATACCTGAATCGACATACCTGAACTAGAAATACCTGAATAGAAATACCTGAGTTAGAAATACCTGAACTAGAAATACCTGAACTAGGAATACATGAACTAGAAATACCTGAATCGAAATACTTGAACTAGAAATAACTGAATAGAAATAGTTGAATTTAAATACCTGGACCAGAAATACCTGAACTAGAAATACCTTAATATGAAATACCTAAATTTAAATACCTGAACCAGAAATACCTGAACTATAATATCTGAACTGAAATACCTGAACTAGAAATACCTCAATAGAAATATCTGAACAAGGAATACCTGAACTAGAATACCTGAACAAGAATACCTGAACTGAAATACCTGAACTGAAATACCCAAACTAGAAACGCCTGAACTAGAAATACCTGAATCAGAAAAACCTGAATTAGAAATACCTGAACTAGAAATACCTGAACTGAAATATCTGAACAAGAAATACCTGAACTAGAAACACCTGAACTAGAAATACCTGAATTAGAAATACCTGAATTAGAAATACCTGAACTAGAAAAATCTGAACTAGGAATAGCTGATCTAGAAATACCTGAACTAGAAATAACTGAATAGAAATACCTGAACTAGAAATACCTGAATCGAAATACCTGAATTAGAAATACCTGAACTAGAAAAATCTGAACTAGGAATAGCTGATCTAGAAATACCTGAACTAGAAATAACTGAATAGAAATACCTGAACTAGAAATACCTGAACTGAAATAACTGAACTAGAGATAACTCAGTAGAAATATCTGAACAAGGAATACCTGAACTATAATACCTGAACTAGAATACCTGAACTGAAATACATCAACTGAAATACGTGAACTGATATTCCTGAACTAGAATCACTGAACTAGAAATACCTGAAGTAGAGATAACTGAGCAAGAATAGCTGAACAAGAATACATAAATAGAAATACCTGAACTACAAATCCTGTACCAGAAATACCTGAACTGAAATATCTGAACAAAAAATACCTGAACTAGAAACATTGAACTGGAAATACCGGAATTAGAAATCCCTGAACTAGAACTACCTGAACTAGGTATACCTGAACTAGAAATACATGAACTAGAAACACCTGAATCTAAATACCTGAACTAGAAATACCTGAATAGAAATACATGAAATACCTGAATTTAAATAACTGAAACAGAAATACCTGAACTAGAACACCTGAACTGAAATACCTGAACAAGAAATACCTGAACTAGAAATACCTGAACTGAAATACCTGAATCGAAATACCTGAACTGAAATACCTGAACTAGAATAAGTGAACTAGAATACCTGAACTGAAATACCTCAACTCGAAATATCTGAACTAGAAATACCTTAAGTGAAATACCTGAACTAGAAATACCTCAATAGAAATATCTGAACAAGAAATAACTGAACTAGAATACCTGAACTGAAATATCTGAACTAAAATAGCTGAACTCAAATACCTGAACAAGAAGTGCCTGAACTAGAATCACTGAACTAGAAATGCCTGAATTAGAGATAACTGAGCAAGAATAGCTGAACAAGAATACATAACTAGAAATGCCTGAACTACAAACCCTAAACTAGAAATACCTGAACTGAAATATCTGAACAAGAAATACCTCAACTAGAAACACCTGAACTGGAAATACCTGAAGTAGAAATACCTGAACTAGAAATAACTGAATAGAAATACCTGAACTGAAATACCTGAACTAGAAATACCTCAGTAGAAATATCTGAACAAGGAATACCTGAACTAGAATACCTTAACTAGAATACCTGAACTGAAATACCTGAACTAGAAATACCTGAACTAGAAATACCTGAACTGAAATAACGAACAAGATTACCTGAACTATAATACCTGAACTGAAATACCTGAATCGACATACCTGAACTAGAATTACCTGAATAGAAATACCTGAGTTAGAAATACCTGAACTAGAAATACCTGAACTAGGAATGCCTGAACTAGAAATAACTGAATCAAAATACTTGAACTAGAAATTCCTGAATAGAAATAGCTGAATTTAAATACGTGAACCAGAAATACCTGAACTAGAAATACCTGAAAATGAAATACCTAAATTTAAATACCTGAACCAGAAATACCTGAACTATAGTATCTGAACTGAAATACCTGAACTAGAAATACCTCAATAGAAATATCTGAACAAGGAATACCTGAACTAGAATACCTGAACAAGAATACCTGAACTGAAATACCTGAACTGAAATACCCGAACTAGAAACGCCTGAACTAGAAATACCTGAATCAGAAAAACCTGAACTAGAATAACTGAACTAGAACACCTGAACTGAAATACCTCAACTCGAAATACCTGAACTAGAAATACCTGAAGTGAAATACCTGAACTAGAAATACCTCAATAGAAATATCTGAACAAGAAATACCTGAACTAGAATACCTGAACTGAAATATCTGAACTAAAATAGCTGAACTCAAATACCTGAACAAGAAGTGCCTGAACTAGAATCACTGAACTAGAAATGCCTGAATTAGAGATAACTGAGCAAGAATAGCTGAACAAGAATACATAACTAGAAATGCCTGAACTACAAACCCTAAACTAGAAATACCTGAACTGAAATATCTGAACAAGAAATACCTCAACTAGAAACACCTGAACTGGAAATACCTGAAGTAGAAATACCTGAACTAGAAATAACTGAATAGAAATACCTGAACTGAAATACCTGAACTAGAAATACCTCAGTAGAAATATCTGAACAAGGAATACCTGAACTAGAATACCTTAACTAGAATACCTGAACTGAAATACCTGAACTAGAAGTACCTGAACTAGAAATACCTGAACTGAAATAACTGAACAAGATTACCTGAACTATAATACCTGAACTGAAATACCTGAATCGACATACCTGAACTAGAAATACCTGAATAGAAATACCTGAGTTAGAAATACCTGAAGCAGAAATACCTGAACTATAATATCTGAACTGAAATACCTGAACTAGAAATACCTCAATAGAAATATCTGAACAAGGAATACCTGAACTAGAATACCTGAACAAGAATACCTGAACTGAAATACCTGGACTGAAATACCCAAACTAGAAACGCCTGAACTAGAAATACCTGAATCAGAAAAACCTGAATTAGAAATACCTGAACTAGAAATACCTGAACTGAAATATCTGAACAAGAAATACCTGAACTAGAAACACCTGAACTAGCAATACCTGAATTAGAAATACCTGAATTAGAAATACCTGAACTAGAAAAATCTGAACTAGGAATAGCTGATCTAGAAATACCTGAACTAGAAATAACTGAATAGAAATACCTGCACTAGAAATACCTGAATCGAAATACCTGAATTAGAAATACCTGAACTAGAAAAATCTGAACTAGGAATAGCTGATCTAGAAATACCTGAACTAGAAATAACTGAATAGAAATACCTGAAATAGAAATACCTGAACTGAAATACCTGAACTAGATATAACTCAGTAGAAATATCTGAACAAGGAATACCTGAACTGAAACACATCAACTGAAATACGTGAACTGATATTCCTGAACTAGAATCACTGAACTAGAAATACCTGAAGTAGAAATAACTGAGCAAGAATAGCTGAACAAGAATACATAAATAGAAATACCTGAACTACAAATCCTGTACCAGAAATACCTGAACTGAAATATCTGAACAAAAAATACCTGAACTAGAAACATTGAACTGGAAATACCTGAATTAGAAATCCCTGAACTAGAAGTACCTGAACTAGGTATACCTGAACTAGAAATACATGAACTATTAACACCTGAATCAAAATACCTGAACTAGAAATACCTGAATAGAAATACCAGAAATACCTGAATTTAAATACCTGAAACAGAAATACCTGAACTAGAACACCTGAACTGAAATACCTGAACAAGAAATACGTGAACTAGAAATACCTGAACTGAAATACCTAAACAAGATTACCTGAACTATAATACCTGAACTGAAATACCTGAATCGAAATACCTGAACTGAAATACCTGAACTAGAATAACTGAACTAGAATACCTGAACAGAAATACCTCAACTCGAAATACCTGAACTAGAAATACCTTAAGTGAAATACCTGAACTAGAAATACCTCAATAGAAATATCTGAACAAGAAATACCTGAACTAGAATACCTGAACTGAAATATCTGAACTAAAATAGCTGAACTCAAATACCTGAACAAGAAGTACCTGAACTAGAATCACTGAACTAGAAATGCCTGAATTAGAGATAACTGAGCAAGAATAGGTGAACAAGAATACATAACTAGAAATGCCTGAACTACAAACCCTAAACTAAAAATAACTGAACTGAAATATCTGAACAAGAAATACCTCAACTACAAACACCTGAACTGGAAATACCTCAAGTAGAAATACCTGAACTAGAAATAACTGAATAGAAATACCTGAACTGAAATACCTGAACTAGAAATACCTCAGTAGAAATATCTGAACAAGGAATAGCTGAACTAGAATACCTTAACTAGAATACCTGAACTGAAATACCTGAACTAGAAATACCTGAACTAGAAATACCTGAACTGAAATAACGAACAAGATTACCTGAACTATAATACCTGAACAGAAATACCTGAATCGACATACCTGAACGAGAAATACCTGAATAGAAATACCTGAGTTAGAAATACCTGAACTAGAAATACCTGAACTAGGAATACCTGAACTAGAAATAACTGAAGCGAAATACTTGAACTAGAAATACCTGAATAGAAATAGCTGAATTTAAATACCTGAACCAGAAATACCTGAACTAGAAATACCTGAATATGAAATACCTAAATTTAAATACCTGAACCAGAAATACCTGAACTATAGTATCTGAACTGAAATACCTGAACTAGAAATACCTGAAGTGAAATACCTGAACTAGAAATACCTCAATAGAAATATCTGAACAAGGAATACCTGAACTAGAATACCTGAACAAGAATACCTGAACTGAAATACCTGAACTGAAATACCCGAACTAGAAACGCCTGAACTAGAAATACCTGAATCAGAAAAACCTGAACTAGAATAACTGAACGAGAACACCTGAACTGAAATACCTCAACTCGAAATACCTGAACTAGAAATACCTGAAGTGAAACACCTGAACTAGAAATACCTCAATAGAAATATCTGAACAAGAAATACCTGAACTAGAATACCTGAACTGAAATATCTGAACTAAAATAGCTGAACTCAAATACCTGAACAAGAAGTGCCTGAACTAGAATCACTGAACTAGAAATGCCTAAATTAGAGATAACTGAGCAAGAATAGCTGAACAAGAATACATAACTAGAAATGCCTGAACTACAAACCCTAAACTAGAAATACCTGAACTGAAATATCTGAACAAGAAATACCTCAACTAGAAACACCTGAACTGGAAATACCTGAAGTAGAAATACCTGAACTAGAAATAACTGAATAGAAATACCTGAACTGAAATACCTGAACTAGAAATACCTCAGTAGAAATATCTGAACAAGGAATACCTGAACTAGAATACCTTAACTAGAATACCTGAACTGAAATACCTGAACTAGAAGTACCTGAACTAGAAATACCTGAACTGAAATAACTGAACAAGATTACCTGAACTATAATACCTGAACTGAAATACCTGAATCGACATACCTGAACTAGAAATACCTGAATAGAAATACCTGAGTTAGAAATACCTGAACTAGAAATACCTGAACTAGGAATACATGAACTAGAAATAACTGAATCGAAATACTTGAACTAGAAATACCTGAATAGAAATAGCTGAATTTAAATACCTGGACCAGAAATACCTGAACTAGAAATACCTTAATATGAAATACCTAAATTTAAATACCTGAACCAGAAATACCTGAACTATAATATCTGAACTGAAATACCTGAACTAGAAATACCTCAATAGACATATCTGAACAAGGAATACCTGAACTATAATACCTGAACAAGAATACCTGAACTGAAATACCTGAACTGAAATACCCAAACTAGAAACGCCTGAACTAGAAATACCTGAATCAGAAAAACCTGAATTAGAAATACCTGAACTAGAAATACCTGAACTGAAATATCTGAACAAGAAATACCTGAACTAGAAACACCTGAACTAGAAATACCTGAATTAGAAATACCTGAATTAGAAATACCTGAACTAGAAAAATCTGAACTAGGAATAGCTGATCTAGAAATACCTGAACTAGAAATAACTGAATAGAAATACCTGAACTAGAAATACCTGAATCGAAATACCTGAATTAGAAATACCTGAACTAGAAAAATCTGAACTAGGAATAGCTGATCTAGAAATACCTGAACTAGAAATAACTGAATAGAAATACCTGAGCTAGAAATACCTGAACTGAAATAGCTGAACTAGATATAACTCAGTAGAAATATCTGAACAAGGAATACCTGAACTATAATACCTGAACTAGAATACCTGAACTGAAACACATCAACTGAAATACGTGAACTGATATTCCTGAACTAGAATCACTGAACTAGAAATACCTGAAGTAGAGATAACTGAGCAAGAATAGCTGAACAAGAATACATAAATAGAAATACCTGAACTACAAATCCTGTACCAGAAATACCTGAACTGAAATATCTGAACAAAAAATACCTGAACTAGAAACATTGAACTGGAAATACCTGAATTAGAAATCCCTGAACTAGAAGTACCTGAACTCGGTATACCTGCACTAGAAATACATGAACTATTAACACCTGAATCAAAATACCTGAACTAGAAATACCTGAATAGAAATACCTGAAATACCTGAATTTAAATACCTGAAACAGAAATACCTGAACTAGAACACCTGAACTGAAATACCTGAACAAGAAATACCTGAACTACAAATACCTGAACTGAAATACCTGAACAAGATTACCTGAACTATAATACCTGAACTGAAATACCTGAATCGAAATACCTGAACTGAAATACCTGAACTAGAATAACTGAACTAGAATACCTGAACTGAAATACCTCAACTCGAAATACCTGAACTAGAAATACCTTAAGTGAAATACCTGAACTAGAAATACCTCAGTAGAAATACCTGAACAAGGAATACCTGAACTAGAATACCTTAACTAGAATACCTGAACTGAAATACCTGAACTAGAAATACCTGAACTAGAAATACCTGAACTGAAATAACGAACAAGATTACCTGAACTATAATACCTGAACTGAAATACCTGAATCGACATACCTGAACTAGAAATACCTGAATAGAAATACCTGAGTTAGAAATACCTGAACTAGAAATACCTGAACTAGGAATACCTGAACTAGAAATAACTGAATCGAAATACTTGAACTAGAAATACCTGAATAGAAATAGCTGAATTTAAATACCTGAACCAGAAATACCTGAACTAAAAATACCTGAATATGAAATACCTAAATTTAAATACCTGAACCAGAAATACCTGAACTAGAAATACCTCAATAGAAATATCTGAACAAGGAATACCTGAACTAGAATACCTGAACAAGAATACCTGAACTGAAATACCTGAACTGAAATACCCGAACTAGAAACGCCTGAACTAGAAATACCTGAATCAGAAAAACCTGAACTAGAATAACTGAACTAGAACACCTGAACTGAAATACCTCAACTCGAAATACCTGAACTAGAAATACCTGAAGTGAAATACCTGAACTAGAAATACCTCAACAGAAATATCTCAACAAGAAATACCTGAACTAGAATACCTGAACTGAAATATCTTAACTAAAATAGCTGAACTCAAATACCTGAACAAGAAGTGCCTGAACTAGAATCACTGAACTAGAAATGCCTGAATTAGAGATAACTGAGCAAGAATAGCTGAACAAGAATACATAACTAGAAATGCCTGAACTACAAACACTAAACTAGAAATACTTGAACTGAAATATCTGAACAAGAAATACCTCAACTAGAAACACCTGAACTGGAAATACCTGAAGTAGAAATACCTGAACTAGAAATAACTGAATAGAAATACCTGAACTGAAATACCTGAACTAGAAATACCTCAGTAGAAATATCTGAACAAGGAATACCTCAACTAGAATACCTTAACTAGAATACCTGAACTGAAATACCTGAACTAGAAATACCTGAACTAGAAATACCTGAACTGAAATAACGAACAAGATTACCTGAACTATAATACCTGAACTGAAATACCTGAATCGACATACCTGAACTAGAAATACCTGAATAGAAATACCTGAGTTAGAAATACCTGAACTAGAAATACCTGAACTAGGAATACCTGAACTAGAAATAACTGAATCGAAATACTTGAACTAGAAATACCTGAATAGAAATAGCTGAATTTAAATACCTGAACCAGAAATACCTGAACTAGAAATACCTGAATATGAAATACCTAAATTTAAATACCTGAACCAGAAATTCCTGAACTATAGTATCTGAACTGAAATACCTGAACTAGAAATACCTCAATAGAAATATCTGAACAAGGAATACCTGAACTAGAATACCTGAACAAGAATACCTGAACTGAAATACCTGAACTGAAATACCCGAACTAGAAACGCCTGAACTAGAAATACCTGAATCAGAAAAACCTGAACTAGAATAACTGAACTAGAATACCTGAACTGAAATACCTCAACTCGAAATACCTGAACTAGAAATACCTGAAGTGAAATACCTGATCTAGAAATACCTCAATAGAAATACCTGAATTAGAAATACCTGAACTAGAAATACCTGAATATGAAATACCTATATTTAAATACCTGAACCAGAAATACCTGAACTATGATATCTGAACTGAAATACCTGAACTAGAAATACCTCAATAGAAATATCTGAACAAGGAATACCTGAACTAGAATACCTGAACAAGAATACCTGAACTGAAATACCCAAACTAGAAACGCCTGAACTAGAAATACCTGAATCAGAAAAACCTGAATTAGAAATACCTGAACTAGAAATACCTGAACTGAAATATCTGAACAAGAAATACCTGAACTAGAAACACCTGAACTAGAAATACCTGAATTAGAAATAACTGAATTAGAAATACCTGAACTAGAAAAATCTGAACTAGGAATAGCTGATCTAGAAATACCTGAACTAGAAATAACTGAATAGAAATACCTGAACTAGAAATACGTGAATCGAAATACCTGTATTTAAATTCCTGAAACAGAAATACATGAACTAGAATATCTGAATAGAAATACCTGAACTAGAAATACCTGAACTAGAAATACCTGAACTGAAATACCTGAACTAGAAATACCTGAACTAGAAATACCTGAACTGAAATACCTGAACTAGAAATAACTCAGTAGAAATATCTGAACAAGGAATACCTGAACTAGAATACCTGAACTGAAACACATCAACTGAAATACGTGAACTGATATTCCTGAACTAGAATCACTGAACTAGAAATACCTGAAGTAGAGATAACTGAGCAAGAATAGCTGAACAAGAATACATAAATAGAAATACTTGAACTACAAATCCTGTACCAGAAATACCTGAACTGAAATACCCGAACTAGAAACGCCTGAACTAGAAATACCTGAATCAGAAAAACCTGAACTAGAATAACTGAACTAGAATACCTGAACTGAAATACCTCAACTCGAAATACCTGAACTAGAAATACCTGAAGTGAAATACCTGAACTAGAAATACCTCAATAGAAATATCTCAACAAGAAATACCTGAACTAGAATACCTGAACTGAAATATCTGAACTAAAATAGCTGAACTCAAATACCTGAACAAGAAGTGCCTGAACTGGAATCACTGAACTAGAAATGCCTGAATTAGAGATAACTGAGCAAGAATAGCTGAACAAGAATACATAACTAGAAATGCCTGAACTACAAACCCTAAACTAGAAATACCTGAACTGAAATATCTGAACAAGAAATACCTCAACTAGAAACACCTGAACTGGAAATACCTGAAGAAGAAATACCTGAACTAGAAATAACTGAATAGAAATCCCTGAACTGAAATACCTGAACTAGAAATACCTCAGTAGAAATATCTGAACAAGGAATACCTGAACTAGAATACCTTAACTAGAATACCTGAACTGAAATACCTGAACTAGAAAAACCTGAACTATAAATACCTAAACTGAAATAACTGAACAAGATTACCTGAACTATAATACCTGAACTGAAATACCTGAATCGACATACCTGAACTAGAAATACCTGAATAGAAATACCTGAATTAGAAATACCTGAACTAGAAATACCTGAACTAGGAATACCTGAACTAGAAATACCTGAATCGAAATACTTGAACTAGAAATACCTGAATAGAAATAGCTGAATTTAAATACCTGAACCAGAAATACCTGAACTAGAAATACCTGAATATGAAATACCTATATTTAAATACCTGAACCAGAAATACCTGAACTATGATATCTGAACTGAAATACCTGAACTAGAAATACCTCAATAGAAATATCTGAACAAGGAATACCTGAACTAGAATACCTGAACAAGAATACCTGAACTGAAATACCCAAACTAGAAACGCCTGAACTAGAAATACCTGAATCAGAAAAACCTGAATTAGAAATACCTGAACTAGAAATACCTGAACTGAAATATCTGAACAAGAAATACCTGAACTAGAAACACCTGAACTAGAAATACCTGAATTAGAAATAACTGAATTAGAAATACCTGAACTAGAAAAATCTGAACTAGGAATAGCTGATCTAGAAATACCTGAACTAGAAATAACTGAATAGAAATACCTGAACTAGAAATACGTGAATCGAAATACCTGTATTTAAATTCCTGAAACAGAAATACATGAACTAGAATATCTGAATAGAAATACCTGAACTAGAAATACCTGAACTAGAAATACCTGAACTGAAATACCTGAACTAGAAATACCTGAACTAGAAATACCTGAACTGAAATACCTGAACTAGAAATAACTCAGTAGAAATATCTGAACAAGGAATACCTGAACTAGAATACCTGAACTGAAACACATCAACTGAAATACGTGAACTGATATTCCTGAACTAGAATCACTGAACTAGAAATACCTGAAGTAGAGATAACTGAGCAAGAATAGCTGAACAAGAATACATAAATAGAAATACTTGAACTACAAATCCTGTACCAGAAATACCTGAACTGAAATACCCGAACTAGAAACGCCTGAACTAGAAATACCTGAATCAGAAAAACCTGAACTAGAATAACTGAACTAGAATACCTGAACTGAAATACCTCAACTCGAAATACCTGAACTAGAAATACCTGAAGTGAAATACCTGAACTAGAAATACCTCAATAGAAATATCTCAACAAGAAATACCTGAACTAGAATACCTGAACTGAAATATCTGAACTAAAATAGCTGAACTCAAATACCTGAACAAGAAGTGCCTGAACTAGAATCACTGAACTAGAAATGCCTGAATTAGAGATAACTGAGCAAGAATAGCTGAACAAGAATACATAACTAGAAATGCCTGAACTACAAACCCTAAACTAGAAATACCTGAACTGAAATATCTGAACAAGAAATACCTCAACTAGAAACACCTGAACTGGAAATACCTGAAGAAGAAATACCTGAACTAGAAATAACTGAATAGAAATCCCTGAACTGAAATACCTGAACTAGAAATACCTCAGTAGAAATATCTGAACAAGGAATACCTGAACTAGAATAGCTTAACTAGAATACCTGAACTGAAATACCTGAACTAGAAAAACCTGAACTATAAATACCTGAACTGAAATACCTGAATCGACATACCTGAACTAGAAATACCTGAATAGAAATACCTGAATTAGAAATACCTGAACTAGAAATACATGAACAAGGAATACCTGAACTAGAAATACCTGAATCGAAATACTTGAACTAGAAATACCTGAATAGAAATAGCTGAATTTAAATACTTGAACCAGAAATACCTGAACTAGAAATACCTGAATATGAAATACCTAAATTTAAATACCTGAACCAGAAATACCTGAACTATAATATCTGAACTGAAATACCTGAACTAGAAATACCTCAATAGAAATATCTGAACAAGGAATACCTGAACTAGAATACCTGAACAAGAATACCTGAACTGAAATACCCAAACTAGAAACGCCTGAACTAGAAATACCTGAATCAGAAAAACCTGAATTAGAAATACCTGAACTAGAAATACCTGAACTGAAATATCTGAACAAGAAATACCTGAACTAGAAACACCTGAACTAGAAATACCTGAATTAGAAATAACTGAATTAGAAATACCTGAACTAGAAAAATCTGAACTAGGAATAGCTGATCTAGAAATACCTGAACTAGAAATAACTGAATAGAAATACCTGAACTAGAAATACGTGAATCAAAATACCTGAATTTAAATTCCTGAAACAGAAATACATGAACTAGAATATCTGAATAGAAATACCTGAACTAGAAATACATGAACTAGAAATACCTGAACTGAAATACCTGAACTAGAAATACCTGAACTAGAAATACCTGAACTGAAATACCTGAACTAGAAATAACTCAGTAGAAATATCTGAACAAGGAATACCTGAACTAGAATACCTGAACTGAAACACATCAACTGAAATACGTGAACTGATATTCCTGAACTAGAATCACTGAACTAGAAATACCTGAAGTAGAGATAACTGAGCAAGAATAGCTGAACAAGAATACATAAATAGAAATACTTGAACTACAAATCCTGTACCAGAAATACCTGAACTGAAATATCTGAACAAGAAATACCTGAACTAGAAACATTGAACTGGAAATACCTGAATTAGAAATCCCAAATCTAGAAATACCTGAACTAGGTATACCTGAACTAGAAATACATGAACTAGAAACACCTGAATCAAAATACCTGAACTAGAAATACCTGAATAGAAATACCTGAAATACCTGAATTTAAATACCTGAAACAGAAATACCTGAACTAGAATACCTGAACTGAAATACCTGAACTAGAAATATCTGAACTAGAAATACCTGAACTGAAATACCTGAACAAGTTTACCTGAACTATAATACCTGAACTGAAATACCTGAATCGAAATACCTGAACTGAAATACCTGAACTAGAATAACTGAACTAGAATACCTGAACTGAAATACCTCAACTCGAAATACCTGAACTAGAAATACCTGAAGTGAAATACCTGAACTAGAAATACCTCAATAGAAATATCTGAACAAGGAATACCTGAACTAGAATACGTGAACTGAAATATCTGAACTAAAATAGCTGAACTCAAATACCTGAACAAGAAGTGCCTGAACTAGAATCACTGAACTAGAAATGCCTGAGGTAGAGATAACTGAGCAAGAATAGCTGAACAAGAATACATAAATAGAAATGCCTGAACTACAAATCCTAAACTAGAAATACCTGAACTGAAATATCTGAACAAGAAATACCTCAACTAGAAACACCTGAACTGGAAATACCTGAAATAGAAATACCTGAACTAGAAATACCTGAATAGAAATACCTGAACTGAAATACCTGAACTAGAAATACCTCAGTAGAAATATCCGAACAAGGAATACCTGAACTAGAATACCTGAACTGAAATACCTGAACTAGAAATACCTGAACTAGAAATACCTGAACTGAAATAACTGAACAAGATTACCTCAACTATAATACCTGAACTGAAATACCTGAATCGACATACCTGAACTAGAAATACCTGAATAGAAATACCTGAATTAGAAATACCTGAACTAGAAATACCTGAACTAGGAATACCTGAACTAGAAATACCTGAAGCAAAATACCTGAACTAGAAATACCTGAATAGAAATAGCTGAATTTAATTACCTGAACCAGAAGTACTGAACTAGAAACACCTGAATGTGAAATACCTAAATTTAAATACCTGAACCAGAAATACCTGAACTCTAATATCTGAACTGAAATACCTGAACTAGAAATACCTCAATAGAAATATCTGAACAAGGAATACCTGAACTAGAATATCTGAACAAGAATACCTGAACTGAAATACCTGAACTGAATCACCCAAACTAGAAACAGCTGAACTAGAAATACCTGAATCAGAAAAACCTGAATTAGAAATACCTGAACTAGAAATACCTGAACTGAAATATCTGAACAAGAAATACCTGAACTAGAAACACCTGAACTAGAAATACCTGAATTAGAAATACCTGAATTAGAAATACCTGAACTAGAAATATCTGAACTAGGAATACCTGATCTAGAAATACCTGATCTAGAAATAACTGAATTTAAATTCCTGAAACAGAAATACATGAACTAGAATATCTGAATAGAAATACCTGAACTAGAAATACCTGAACTAGAAATACCTGAACTGAAGTACCTGAACTAGATATAACTCAGTAGAAATATCTGAACAAGGAATACCTGAACTATAATACCTGAACTAGAATACCTGAACTGAAACACATCAACTGAAATACGTGAACTGATATTCCTGAACTAGAATCACTGAACTAGAAATACCTGAAGTAGAGATAACTGAGCAAGAATAGCTGAACAAGAATATATAAATAGAAATACCTGAAGTACAAATCCTGTACCAGAAATACCTGAACTGAAATATCTGAACAAGAAAAACCTGAACTAGAAACATTGAACTGGAAATACCTGAATTAGAAACACCTGAATAGAAATAGCTGAATTTAAATACCTGAACCAGAAATACCTGAACTAGAAATACCTGAATGTGAAATACCTAAATTTAAACACCTGAACCAGAAATACCTGAACTATAATATCTGAATTGAAATACCTGAACTAGAAATACCTCAATAGAAATATCTGAACAAGGAATACCTGAACTAGAATAACTGAACAAGAATACCTGAACTGAAATACCTGAACTGAAACACCCAAACTAGAAACGGCTGAACTAGAAATACCTGAATCAGAAAAACCTGAATTAGAAATACCTGAACTAGAAACACCTGATCTACAAATACCTGAATTAGAAATACCTGAATTAGAAATACCTGAACTAGAAATACCTGAACTGAAATATCTGAACAAGAAATACCTGAACTAGAAACACCTGAACTAGAAATACCTGAATTAGAAATAACTGAATTAGAAATACCTGAACTAGAAAAATCTGAACTAGGAATAGCTCATCTAGAAATACCTGAACTAGAAATAACTGAATAGAAATACCTGAACTAGAAATACGTGAATCAAAATACCTGAATTTAAATTCCTGAAACAGAAATACATGAACTAGAATATCTGAATAGAAATACCTGAACTAGAAATACCTGAACTAGAAATACCTGAATTGAAATACCTGAACTAGAAATACCTGAACTAGAAATACCTGAACTGAAATACCTGAACTAGAAATAACTCAGTAGAAATATCTGAACAAGGAATACCTGAACTAGAATACCTGAACTGAAACACATCAACTGAAATACGTGAACTGATATTCCTGAACTAGAATCACTGAACTAGAAATACCTGAAGTAGAGATAACTGAGTAAGAATAGCTGAACAAGAATACATAAATAGAAATACTTGAACTACAAATCCTGTACCAGAAATACCTGAACTGAAATATCTGAACAAGAAATACCTGAACTAGAAACATTGAACTGGAAATACCTGAATTAGAAATCCCAAATCTAGAAATACCTGAACTAGGTATACCTGAACTAGAAATACATGAACTAGAAACACCTGAATCAAAATACCTGAACTAGAAATACCTGAATAGAAATACCTGAAATACCTGAATTTAAATACCTGAAACAGAAATACCTGAACTAGAATACCTGAACTGAAATACCTGAACTAGAAATATCTGAACTAGAAATACCTGAACTGAAATACCTGAACAAGTTTACCTGAACTATAATACCTGAACTGAAATACCTGAATCGAAATACCTGAACTGAAATACCTGAACTAGAATAACTGAACTAGAATACCTGAACTGAAATACCTCAACTCGAAATACCTGAACTAGAAATACCTGAAGTGAAATACCTGAACTAGAAATACCTCAATAGAAATATCTGAACAAGGAATACTTGAACTAGAATACGTGAACTGAAATATCTGAACTAAAATAGCTGAACTCAAATACCTGAACAAGAAGTGCCTGAACTAGAATCACTGAACTAGAAATGCCTGAAGTAGAGATAACTGAGCAAGAATAGCTGAACAAGAATACATAAATAGAAATGCCTGAACTACAAATCTTAAACTAGAAATACCTGAACTGAAATATCTGAACAAGAAATACCTCAACTAGAAACACCTGAACTGGAAATACCTGAAATAGAAATACCTGAAATAGAAATCCCTGAACTAGAAATACCTGAATAGAAATACCTGAACTGAAATACCTGAACTAGAAATACCTCAGTAGAAATATCCGAACAAGGAATACCTGAACTAGAATACCTGAACTGAAATACCTGAACTAGAAATACCTGAACTAGAAATACCTGAACTGAAATAACTGAACAAGATTACCTCAACTATAATACCTGAACTGAAATACCTGAATCGACATACCTGAACTAGAAATACCTGAATAGAAATACCTGAATTAGAAATACCTGAACTAGAAATACCTGAACTAGGAATACCTGAACTAGAAATACCTGAAGCAAAATACCTGAACTAGAAATACCTGAATAGAAATAGCTGAATTTAAATACCTGAACCAGAAGTACTGAACTAGAAATACCTGAATGTGAAATACCTAAATTTAAATACCTGAACCAGAAATACCTGAACTATAATATCTGAACTGAAATACCTGAACTAGAAATACCTCAATAGAAATATCTGAACAAGGAATACCTGAACTAGAATACCTGAACAAGAATACCTGAACTGAAATACCTGAACTGAAACACCCAAACTAGAAACAGCTGAACTAGAAATACCTGAATCAGAAAAACCTGAATTAGAAATACCTGAACTAGAAATACCTGAACTGAAATATCTGAACAAGAAATACCTGAACTAGAAACACCTGAACTAGAAATACCTGAATTAGAAATACCTGAATTAGAAATACCTGAACTAGAAATATCTGAACTAGGAATACCTGATCTAGAAATACCTGATCTAGAAATAACTGAATTTAAATTCCTGAAACAGAAATACATGAACTAGAATATCTGAATAGAAATACCTGAACTAGAAATACCTGAACTAGAAATACCTGAACTGAAATACCTGAACTAGATATAACTCAGTAGAAATATCTGAACAAGGAATACCTGAACTATAATACCTGAACTAGAAATACCTGAACTGAAACACATCAACTGAAATACGTGAACTGATATTCCTGAACTAGAATCACTGAACTAGAAATACCTGAAGTAGAGATAACTGAGCAAGAATAGCTGAACAAGAATATATAAATAGAAATACCTGAAGTACAAATCCTGTACCAGAAATACCTGAACTGAAATATCTGAACAAGAAAAACCTGAACTAGAAACATTGAACTGGAAATACCTGAATTAGAAACACCTGAATAGAAATAGCTGAATTTAAATATCTGAACCAGAAATACCTGAACTAGAAATACCTGAATGTGAAATACCTAAATTTAAACACCTGAACCAGAAATACCTGAACTATAATATCTGAACTGAAATACCTGAACTAGAAATACCTCAATAGAAATATCTGAACAAGGAATACCTGAACTAGAATAACTGAACAAGAATACCTGAACTGAAATACCTGAACTGAAACACCCAAACTAGAAACGGCTGAACTAGAAATACCTGAATCAGAAAAACCTGAATTAGAAATACCTGAACTAGAAACACCTGATCTACAAATACCTGAATTAGAAATACCTGAATTAGAAATACCTGAACTAGAAATATCTGAACTAGGAATACCTGATCTAGAAATACCTGATCTAGAAATAACTGAATTTAAATTCCTGAAACAGAAATACATGAACTAGAATATCTGAATAGAAATACCTGAACTAGAAATACCTGAACTAGAAATACCTGAACTGAAATACCTGAACTAGATAAAACTCAGTAGAAATATCTGAACAAGGAATACCTGAACTATAATACCTGAACTAGAATACCTGAACTGAAACACATCAACTGAAATACGTGAACTGATATTCCTGAACTAGAATCACTGAACTAGAAATACCTGAAGTAGAGATAACTGAGCAAGAATCGCTGAACAAGAATACATAAATAGAAATACCTGAACTACAAATCCTGTACCAGAAATACCTGAACTGAAATATCTGAACAAGAAAAACCTGAACTAGAAACATTGAACTGGAAATACCTGAATTAGAAATCCATGAACTAGAAATACCTGAACTAGGTATACCTGAACTAGAAATACATGAACTAGAAACACCTGAATCAAAATACCTGAACTAGAAATACCTGAATAGAAATACCTGAACTAGAAATACCTGAATTTAAATACCTGAAACAGAAATACCTGAACTAGAATACCTGAACTGAAATACCTGAACTAGAAATACCTGAATAGAAATACCTGAACTAGAAATACCTGAATTTAAATACCTGAAACAGAAATACCTGAACTAGAATACCTGAACTGAAATACCTGAACTAGAAATACCTGAACTAGAAATCCCTGAACTGAAATACCTGAACAAGATTACCTGAACTAGAATACCTGAACTGAAATACCTGAACTAGAAATACCTGAATTAGAAATATCTGAACTAGAAATACCTAAACTAGTAATACCTGAACTAGAAATACCTGAATCGAAATACCTGAACTAGAAATACCTGAATAGAAATACCTGAATTTAAATACCTGAACCAGAAATACCTGAACTAGAAATACGTGAATATGATATACCTAAATTTAAATACCTGAACCAGAAATACCTGAACGAGAATATCTGAACAGAAATACCTGAACTAGATATACCTGAACTAGAAATACATGAACTGAAATACCTGAACTAGAAATACCTCAATAGAAATATCTGAACAAGGAATACCTGAACTAGAATACCTGAACAAGAATACCTGAACTGAAATACCTGAACTGAAATACCTGAACTAGAAACACCTGAACTAGAAATGCCTGAATCAGAAAAACATGAATTAGAAATACCTGAACTAGAAATACCTGAACTGAAATATCTGAACAAGAAATACCTGAACTAGAAACACCTGAACTAGAAATACCTGAATTAGAAATACCTGAATCGAAATACCTGAACTAGAAATACCTGAACTAGGGATACCTGAATAGAAATACCTGAATTTAAATACCTGAACCAGAAACACCTGATCTAGAATATCTGAATAGAAATACCTGAACTAGAAATACCTGAACTAGAAATACATCAACTGAAATACCTGAACAAGGAATACCTGAACTAGAATACCTGAACAAGAATATCTGAACTGAAATACCTGAACTGAAATACCCGAACTAGAAACACCTGAACTAGAAATACCTGAATCAGAAAAACCTGAATTAGAAATACCTGAACTAGAAATACCTGAACTGTAATATCTGTACAAGAAATACCTGAACTAGAAACACCTGAACTAGAAATACCTGAATTAGAAATACCTGAATTAGAAATACCTGAACTAGAAATATCTGAACTAAGAATACCTGAACTAGAAATACCTGAAGTAGAAATACCTGAATAGAAATACCTGAACTAGAAATACCTGAATAGAAATACCTGAATTTAAATACCTGAAACAGAAATACCTGCACTAGAATATCTGAATAGAAATACCTGAACTAGAAATACCTGAACAGAAATACCTGAACTAGAAATAACTCAATAGAAATATCTGAACAAGGAATAACTGACCTATAATGCCTGAACTAGAATACCTGAACTGAAATACATGAACTGAAATACGTGAACTGAAATTCCTGAACTAGAATCACCGAACTAGAAATACCTGAAGTAGCGATAACTGAGCAAGAATAGCTGAACAAGAATACATAAATAGAAATACCTGAACTACAAATCCTGTACTAGAAATACCTGAACTGAAATATCTGAACAAGAAATACCTGAACTAGAAACACCTGAACTAGAAATACCTGAATTAGAAATACCTGAACTAGAAATACCTGAACCAGGAATACCTGAACTAGAAATACCTGAATCGAAGTATCTGAACTAGAAATACCTGAACTAGAAATACCTGAATAGAAATACCTGAATTTAAATACCTGAACCAGAAATACCTGAACTAAAATATATGAATAGAAATACCTGAACTAGGAATACCTGAACTGAAATACCTGAACTAGAAATACCCCAATAGAAATATCTGAACAAGGAATACATGAACTAGAATACCTGAACAAGAATACCTGAAATGAAACACCTGAACTGAAATACCCGAACTAGAAACACCTGAATCGAAATACCTGAATCAGAAAAACCTGAATTAGAAATACCTGAATTGAAATACCTGAACTGAAATATCTGAACAAGAAATACCTGAATTAGAAATACCTGAATTAGAAATACCTGAACTAGAAATATCTGAACTGGGAATACCTGAACCAGAAATACCTGAACTAGAAATACCTGAATAGAAATACATGAACTAGAAATACCTGAATAGAAATACCTGAATTTAAATACCTGAGAAAGAAATACCTGAACTAGAGTATCTGAACTACAAATACCTGAACTACAAATCCTGTACTAGAAATACCTGAACTGAAATATCTGAACAAGAAATACCTGAACTAGACACATTGAACTAGCAATACCTGAAGAAGAAATACCTGAACGAGAAACACCTGAAGTAGAAAAACCTGAACTAGAAATACCTGAACTAGAATATCTGAATAGAAATACCTGAACTAGAATACCTGAACTGAAATATCTGAACTAGAATAGCTGAACTCAAATACCTCAACAAGAAGTGCCTGAACTAGAATCACTGAACTAGAAATACCTGAAGTAGAGATAGCTGAACAAGAATACAAAAATAGGAATGCCGGAACTTCAAACCCTGAACCAGAAATACCTCAACTAGAAACACCTGAACTGGAAATACCTGAATTAGAAATACCTGAAATAGAAATACCTGAACTAGAAATACCTGAATAGGAATACCTGAATTTAAACACCTGAAACAGAAATACCTGAACTAGAATATCTGAATACAAATACCTGAACTAGAAATACCTGAACTAGAAATACCTGAACTAGAAATAACTCAATAGAAATATCTGAACAAGGAATACCTGAACTATAATACCTGAACTACAATACCTGAACTGAAATACATGAACTGAAATACGTGAACTGAAATTCCTGAACTAGTATCACTGAATTAGAAATACCTGAAGTAGAGATAACTGAGCAAGAATAGCTGAACAAGAATACATAAATAGAAATACCTGAACTACAAATCCTGTACTAGAAATACCTGAACTGAAATATCAGAACAAGAAATACCTGAACTAGAAACATTGAACTAGAAATACCTGAATTAGAAATACCTGAGCTAGAAACACCTGAACTAGGAATACCTGAACTAGAAATACCTGAACTAGAAACACCTGAATCAAAATACCTGAACTAGAAATATCTGAATAGAAATACCTGAACTAGAAATACCTGAACTAGAAATACCTGAACTGAAATACCTGATCTAGAAATACCTCAATAGAAATATCTGAACAAGGAATACCTGAACTAGAATACCTTAACTAGAATACCTGAACTGAAATACCTGAACAAGATTACCTGAACTAGAATACCTGAACTAGAAATACCTCAACTAGAAATACCTGAAATAGAAATACCTGAACTGAAATACCTGAACTAGAAATACCTCAATAGAAATTTCTGAACAAGGAATACCTGAACTAGAGTACCTGAACTGAAATATGTGAACAAGAAATACCTGAACTAGAAATACCTGAACTAGAAATACCTGAATTAGAAATACCTGAACTAGAAATACCTGAACTAGAAATCCTGAACCAGAAATACCTGAACTAGAATATCTGAATAGAAATACCTGAACTAGAATACCTGAACTCGAAAACCTGAACAAGAAGTGCCTGAACTAGAATCACTGAACTAGAAATAACTGAAGTAGAGATAAATGAGCAAGAATAGCTGAACAAGAATACATAAATAGAAATACCTGAACTACAAATCCTGTACTAGAAATACCTGAACTAGAAACACCTAAACTAGAAATACCTGAACTAGAATACCTAAATAGAAATACATGAACTAGAGATACCTGAACTTGAAATACCTAAACTAGAATTAGGGTTGCAAAGGGATGGAAAGTTTCCGGTAAATTTCCGGTAAATTTCCAGAAATTTTCCACGGGAAATTTAGTTGGGAATTTTGGGAATTTTGCCCAAAAAAGCACATGCTAGCATAATATTGTTTTTTTTGTATTTCTTTCTTTTTTTTCCACAGGTCCTCTCTTAAAATTACTAACAGAGATGGAATCTTAATTATTAAGGAATTTCTTAATCAATATATGTTTATCTTCTTACTTGGCTTGTTTTAATAATTACAAGTTTTGTGTGTGACTGTGAACAAATGTGTCCTGATTGGTTGGATGAGTGGATGAGCGATTAGCTCCCTCTATTTGTAATATTTGCATATCGAATTGTGATTGGCCTGCAGGCATCTGTAAGACTGCTATAGTTTTTTTAAGATCCAGGTTAGGGGTCCTGAGGGAAGTCATTTTGTTTTCTGCTGATGTTGTGATGATGCAGTAAGTAAATCAGACTTTATACCAAATAAACCAGTTACTTGTTGAACTCTGTTGTCCTTCAATTTAAAATATACAAAATAATACACTATTGGTGATGTAGCGTCGTGTGTGTACAGGTCATGCTTCCATCACATGGAGCATCAGCAAAAATGTACTCACCCTGTTGCAATCGTGCTGATCGACCGCAGTTCGACACAGAGATGAATGCCCTTTATTTCTCTGCATAGAACAATGCCACGTTTACCGTCGGATGTGTGGAAGCATTTTACCCCAGGCATTAAAGATGGAAAGACTGTGTACATGTGCAAACACTGTAGAAAGCCATATGTAAAGAATGCCACAAAGATGCAGCAGCATTTATCCAACGATCTTGGATCACAAAAGGTCTTTGCAGTAGTTACTGACAATGCTGCGAATATGAAGGCTGCTTGGGCTCAAGTGGAGGAGGCCTACCCTCATATTATGTCTATTGGGTGCGCAGCTCATGGGCTTAACCTGCTCCTCAAGGACATCATGGGTTTGAGAACCATGGAAGCACTGTACAAGAGAGCCAAGCAAGTTGTTAAGTATGTCAGGGGAAAAAAGGTAGTTGCAGCAACCTACAACTCCAAGCAAATGACAAAGAACAAGAACACCACACTAAAGCTGCCCAACAACACTAGATGGGGTGGTGTTGTCATTATGTACAACAGCCTTCTGGAGGGTAAGGAGTCGCTGCAAGAAATGGCAATATCCCAGTCTGGGGATATGGAAACCACCATCAAGAAAATACTGCTGGATGATGTGTTTTGGGAGAGAGTGGTTAGCAGCCTTAAACTACTCTCACCAGTAGCATCTACAATTGCTCAGATTGAAGGAGATGACGCTGTCTTGTCAGATGTTCTCAGGCTTTTTACTGATTTAAAAGAACAAATCAGCATTGCCCTACCCACATCTCTGCTGCTCAAAGCAGAGGAGAAGGCAATTGTTCAATTCATACAGACGCGTCAAGAATTTTGTGTCAAGCCGATTCATGCTGCAGCATACATGCTGGACCCAAAGCATGTTGGGAGGGCAATACTTTCTGGAGAACAGATCAACAGCACTTACAGTGTGATTTCTACCCTCTCACACCATCTCAATCTGGATGTGGGCAAAGTTCTGGGAAGTCTGGCAAAGTTCTCTACCAAGCAAGGTCTTTGGAATGGGGATGGGATATGGGAATCAAGCAAGCATATCAGTGCACATACCTGGTGGAAGGGACTTTGTGCATCTGAGGCCCTGTCGCCTATTGCATCGGTGATACTCCAAATCCCACCTTCATCAGCGGCCTCTGAACGAAACTGGTCACTTTTTGGGAATACACATACAAGGGTGCGCAACAGGCTGACTAACAAGAGAGTGGAGAAACTGGTGGCTATCCGGGCGAACCTACAACTTATTGAGCCAGATACAGAAGTGTCCACCACACAGCTAGACACTGACACAGAGGAGGAAATGGACACGTCAGAGCCAGAGTCAGAGAATCAGGAGGAGCAATGAGGAGTAGAAGACTCAGAAGACTCATGAGTAGAAGACTCAAAGGGACAAAATAAGGACAAATTACAGGCTAAATAAGCTGGCGCTCTTTTTATTTTATTTTAGATGGGTCTTTTTTGTGGGGGTTCAATAAAGTTCAAAATTATAACCTAAATAAAGTTTTGAAAGCCTGTTTTTATTTGTATGGAACAGTATGTCTATTTTGACGACAAAGATAATATAAGGGTCAGAGACAAAAACCATCAGTGTGCAAAAAAACTCAAAATTCCCATAAATTCCCATAAATTCCCAAAATTCCCATAAATTCCCGAAAATTCCCATGGAAAGTTTACTCTTTTAAAAATTCCCAGAATTTTGCAACCCTAACTAGAATACCTGAATAGGAATACATGAAATATATATACATGAACTAAAATACCTGAACTAAAATACCTGAACTAGAAATACCTGAACCAGAAATACAAGAATAGAAATAGCTGAACAAGAAATACTTGAACTGGAAATACCTGAACTGAAATACCTGAAATAGAATACCTGAACTCAAATACCTGAACAAGAAGTGCCTGAACTAGAATCACTGAACTAGAAATGCCTGAAGTAGAGATAACTGAGCAAGAATAGCTGAACAAGAATGCATAAATAGAAATACCTGAACTACAAACCCTGAACTAGAAATAGCTGAACTGAAATATCTGAACAAGAAATACCAGAACTAGAAACACCTGGACTAGAAATACTTGAATTAGAAATTCCTGAACTAGAAATACCTGAACTAGGATTACCTGAACTAGAAATACCTGAACCAGAAATACCTGAATCGAAATAACTGAACTAGAAATACCTGAAGTGGAAATACCTGAATAGAAATACCTGAATTTAAATACCTGAACCAGAAATACCTGAACTAGAATATGTGAATAGATATACCTGAACTAGAAATACCTGAACTAGAAATACCTCAATGGAAATATCTGAACAAGGAATACCTGAACGACAATACCTGAACTAGAATACATGAACTGAAATACCTGAACTGGAATACCTGAACTGAAATAACTGAACTAGAAACACCTGAACAAGAAATACCTGAACTAGGAATACCTGAATTAGAAATATCTGAATTAGAAATACCTGAACTAGAAATACCTGAATTAGAAATACCTGAATTAGAAATTCCTGAACTAGGAATACCTGAACTAGAAATACCTGAACTAGAAATATCTGAATCGAAATATCTGAACAAGAAATACCTGAATAGAAATACGTGAATTAGAAATACCTGAACTGAAATATGTGAACTGAAATTCCTGAACTAGAATACCTGAACTCAAAAACCTGAACAAGAAGTGCCTGAACTAGAATCAATGAACTAGAAATACCTGAAGTAGAGATAACTGAGCAAGAATAGCTGAACAAGAATACATAAATAGAAATACGTGAACTACAAGTCCTGAACTAGAAATACCTGAACTGAAATATCTGAAGAAGAAATACCTGAACAAGAAACACCTGAACTAGAAAAACCTGAACTAGAAATACCTGAACTAGAATATCTGAATAGAAATAGCTGAACTAGAAATAAATGAACTGAAATAACTGAACTAGAAATACCTCAACTGAAATATCTGAAGAAGAAAAACCTGAACTAGAAATACCTGAACTAGAATATCTGAATAGAAATAACTCAATCGAAATACCAGAACTAGAAATACCTGAATATAAATATCTGAACTAGAAATACCTGAATTTAAATACCTGAACCAGAAATACCTGAACTAGAATATCTGAATAGAAATACCTCAACTAGAAATACCTGAACTAGAAATAACTGAACTGAAATACCTCAATAGAAATATCTGAACAAGGAATACCTGAACTAGAATACCTGAACTAGAATACCTGAACTGAAACAACTGAACTAGAAATACCTGAACTAGGAATACCTGAACTGAAATACCTGAACTAGAATAACTGAACTAGAATACCTGAACTGAAATACCTCAACTAGAAATACCTGAACTAGAAATACCTGAAGTGAAATACCTGAACTAGAAATACCTCAATAGAAATATCTGAACAAGGAATAACTGAACTAGAATACCTGAACTCAAATACCTGAACAAGAAGTGCCTGAACTAGAATCACTGAACTAGAAATGCCTGAAGTAGAGATAACTGAACAAGAATAGCTGAACAAGAATACATAAATAGAAATGCCTGAACTACAAACCCTGAACTACAAATACCTGAACTGAAATATCTGAACAAGAAATACCTCAACTAGAAACACCTGAACTGGAAATACCTGAAGTAGAAATACCTCAACTAGAAATAGCTGAACTAGCAATCCTGAACTAGAAATACCTGACTTGTAATATCTGAACAAGAAATACCTGAATTAGAAATACCTGAACTAGGAATACCTGAACTATAATACCTGAACTTGAATACCTGAACTGAAATACATGAACTGAAATACGTGAACTGAAATTCCTGAACTAGAATCACTGAACTAGAAATACCTGAAGTAGAGATAACTGAGCAAGAATAGCTGAACAAGAATACATAAATAGAAATACCTGAACTACAAATCCTGAACTAGAAATACCTGAACTGAAATATCTGAACAAGAAATACCTCAACTAGAAACACCTGAACTGGAAATACCTGAAGTAGAAATACCTCAACTAGAAATAGCTGAACTAGCAATCCTGAACTAGAAATACCTGACTTGTAATATCTGAACAAGAAATACCTGAATTAGAAATATCTGAATAGAAATACCTGAACTAGAAATACCTGAACCGAAAAACCTGAACTAGAAATACCTGAACTAGAAATACCTGAATACAAATACCTGAATTTATATACCTGAACCAGAAATACCTGAACTAGAATATCTGAATAGAAATACCTGAACTAGAAATACCTGAACTAGAAATACATGAACTGAAATACCTGAACTAGAAATACCTCAATAGAAATATCTGAACAAGGAATACCTGAAGAATACCTGAACTGAAATACCTGAACTGAAATATCTGAACTAGAAACACCTGAACTAGAAATACCTGAATCAGAAAAACCTGAATTAGAAATACCTGAACTAGAAATACCTGAACTGAAATACCTGAACTGAAATACCTGAGCTAGAAACACCTGAACTAGAAATACCTGAACTAGAAATCCTGAACCAGAAATACCTGAACTGAAATATCTGAACAAGAAATACCTGAACTAGAAACACCTGAACTAGAAATACCTGAACTGAAATATCTGAAGAAGAAAAACCTGAACTAGAAATACCTGAACTAGAATATCTGAATAGAAATAACTGAATCGAAATACCAGAACTAGAAATACCTGAATATAAATATCTGAACTAGAAATACCTGAATTTAAATACCTGAACCAGAAATACCTGAACTAGAATATCTGAATAGAAATACCTCAACTAGAAATACCTGAACTAGAAATAACTGAACTGAAATACCTCAATAGAAATATCTGAACAAGGAATACCTGAACTAGAATACCTGAACTAGAATACCTGAACTGAAACAACTGAACTAGAAATACCTGAACTAGGAATACCTGAACTGAAATACCTGAACTAGAATAACTGAACTAGAATACCTGAACTGAAATACCTCAACTAGAAATACCTGAACTAGAAATACCTGAAGTGAAATACCTGAACTAGAAATACCTCAATAGAAATATCTGAACAAGGAATAACTGAACTAGAATACCTGAACTCAAATACCTGAACAAGAAGTGCCTGAACTAGAATCACTGAACTAGAAATGCCTGAAGTAGAGATAACTGAACAAGAATAGCTGAACAAGAATACATAAATAGAAATGCCTGAACTACAAACCCTGAACTACAAATACCTGAACTGAAATATCTGAACAAGAAATACCTCAACTAGAAACACCTGAACTGGAAATACCTGAAGTAGAAATACCTCAACTAGAAATAGCTGAACTAGCAATCCTGAACTAGAAATACCTGACTTGTAATATCTGAACAAGAAATACCTGAATTAGAAATACCTGAACTAGGAATGCCTGAACTATAATACCTGAACTTGAATACCTGAACTGAAATACATGAACTGAAATACGTGAACTGAAATTCCTGAACTAGAATCACTGAACTAGAAATACCTGAAGTAGAGATAACTGAGCAAGAATAGCTGAACAAGAATACATAAATAGAAATACCTGAACTACAAATCCTGAACTAGAAATACCTGAACTGAAATATCTGAACAAGAAATACCTCAACTAGAAACACCTGAACTGGAAATACCTGAAGTAGAAATACCTCAACTAGAAATAGCTGAACTAGCAATCCTGAACTAGAAATACCTGACTTGTAATATCTGAACAAGAAATACCTGAATTAGAAATATCTGAATAGAAATACCTGAACTAGAAATACCTGAACCGAAAAACCTGAACTAGAAATACCTGAACTAGAAATACCTGAATACAAATACCTGAATTTATATACCTGAACCAGAAATACCTGAACTAGAATATCTGAATAGAAATACCTGAACTAGAAATACCTGAACTAGAAATACATGAACTGAAATACCTGAACTAGAAATACCTCAATAGAAATATCTGAACAAGGAATACCTGAAGAAGAATACCTGAACTGAAATACCTGAACTGAAATATCTGAACTAGAAACACCTGAACTAGAAATACCTGAATCAGAAAAACCTGAATTAGAAATACCTGAACTAGAAATACCTGAACTGAAATACCTGAACTGAAATACCTGAGCTAGAAACACCTGAACTAGAAATACCTGAACTAGAAATACCTGAACTAGAAATACCTGAATCAAAATAACTGAACCAGAAATACCTGAACTAGACTATCTGAATAGAAATACCAGAACTAAAAATACCTGAACTAGAAATAAATGAACTGAAATACCTGAACTAGAAATACCTCAATAGAAATATCTGAACAAGGAATACCTGAACTAGAATACCTGAACAAGAATACCTGAACTGAAATACCTGAACTGAAATACCCGAACTAGAAACACCTGAACTAGAAATACCTGAATCAGAAATACCTGAACTAGAAATACCTGAACTAGAAATAACTGAATAGAAATACCTGAACTAGAAATACCTGAATAGAAATACCTGAATTTAAATACCTGAACCAAAAATACCTGACCTAGAATATCTGTATAAAAATACATGAACTAGAAATACCTGAACTAGAAATAACTCAATAGAAATATCTGAACAAGGAATACCTGAACTAAAATACCTGAACTTGAATACCTGAACTGAAGCACATCAACTGAAATTCCTGAACTAGAATCACTGAACTAGAAATACCTGAAGTAGAGATAACTGAGCAAGAATAGCTGAACAAGAATACATAAATAGAAATACCTGAACTACAAATCCTGAACTAGAAATACCTGAAGTGAAATATCTGAACAAGAAATAACTGAACTAGAAACACCTAATCTGGAAATACCTGAATTAGAAATACCTGAACTAGATATACCTGAACTAGGAATACCTGAACTAGAAATACCTGAACTAGAAACACCTGAATTAAAATACCTGAACTAGAAATACCTAAATTTAAATACCTGAACCAGAAATACCTGAACTAGAATATCTGAATAGAAATACCTCAACTAGAAATACCTGAACTGAAATACCTGAACTAGAAATACCTGAACTGAAATACATGAACAAAAATACCTCAATAGAAATATCTGAACAAGGAATACCTGAACTAGAATACCTTAACTAGAATACCTGAACTGAAATACCTGAACTAGAAATACCTGAGCTAGAAATACCTGAACTGAAATACCTGAACTAGAATACCTGAACTGAAATACCTGAACTGAAATACCTGAACTAGAAATACCTGAACTGAAATACCTGAACTAGAAATACCTCAATAGAAATACCTGAACAAGGAATACCTGAACGAGAATACCTGAACTGAAATATCTGAACAAGAAATACCTGAACTAGAAATACCTGATCTAGAAATACCTGAATTAGAAATACCTGAACTAGAAATACCTGAACTAGAAATCCTGAACCAGAAATACCTGAACTGAAATATCTGAACAAGAAATACCTGAACTAGAAACACCTGAACTAGAAATACCTGAAATAGAAGTACCTGAACTAGAAATATCTGAATCGAAATACCTGAACTAGAAATACCTGAATAGAAATACATGAACCAGAAATACCTGAACTAGAATACCTGAATAGAAATACCTCAACTAGAAATACCTGAACTGACATACCTGAACTGGAAATACCTGAATAGAAATAGCTGAACTAGAATAACTGAACTCGAATACCTGAACAAGAAGTGCCTGAACTAGAATCACTGAACAAAAATATCTGAAGTAGAGGTAACTGAGCAAGGATAGCTGAACAAGAATACATAAATAGAAGTACCTGATCTACAAATCCTGAACTAGAAATACCTGAACTGAAATATCTGAACAAGAAATAACTGAACTAGAAACAGCTGAACTAGAAATACCTGAAGTTGAAATACCTGAACTAGAAATACCTGAACTAGAAACACCTGAACTAAAAATACCTGAATTAGAAACACCTGAACTAGAGTCCATGTCTCTGAGGCATACAGCAGGGCAGGTATCACTGCTGCCCTGTAGACCATGAGCTTAGTGCCGGGTTTGAGGTCCTGGTCTTCAAACATTCTCTTCCTCAGGTGACCGAAGGCTGCACTGGCACACTGAAGGCAGTGTTGGACTTCGTCATCTACGTCTGCCCTTGTTGACAGTAGGCTCCCGATGTATGGAGAGAAATAGCTGCACTAGAAATACCTGAACTAGATATACCTGAATAGAAAGAATTCCTGAACTAGAAATACCTGAAGAGAAATACCTGAACTAGAAATACCTGAACTAGAATACCTGAACTAGAATACCTGAATAGAAATAACTGAACTAGAATACCTGAACTAGAATACATGAACTAGAAATACCGGAACTAGAAATACCTGAACTAGAAATACCTGAATAGAAGTACCTGAACTAGAAATATCTGAATAGAAATACCTGAACTAGAAAACCTGAACTAGAATACCTGCACTAGAACTACCTGATCTAGAAATACCTGAACTAGAAATACCTGAACTAGAAATACCTGAACTAGAATACATGAACTAGAAATACCAGAACTAGAAATACCTGAACTAGAAATACCTGAATAGAAATACCTGAACTAGAAATACCTGAATTTAAATACCTGAACTAGAAATATCTGAATAGAAATACCTGAACTAGAAATACCTGAACTAGAAATACCTGAACTAGAAATGCCTGATCTAGAAATACCTGAACTAGAATACATGAACGAGAAATACCGGAACTAGAAATACCTGAACTAGAAATACCTAAATAGAAATACCTGAATAGAAATATCTGAATAGATATACCTGAACTGGAATCCCTGAACTAGAAATACCTGAACTTCAATACCTGAATTAAAAATACCTTAACTAGAAATCCTGAACTAGAAATGTCTCAACTAGAATACCTGAACTAGAAATACCTGAACTAGGAATGCCTCAACTAGAATACCTGAACTAGAAATACCTGAACTAGAAATACCTGAACTAGAATACCTCAACTAGAAATACCTCAACTAGAAATCCTGAACTGGAAATACCTCAACTAGAAATACCTGAACTAGAATACCTGAACTAGAAATACCTGAACTAGAATACCTGAGATAGAATACCTGAACTAGAAATACCTGAACCTGTCTCTCTCTCTCTCTCTCTCTCTCTCCCTCTGTCCCTGTCTCTCTCACTCTCCCTGTCCTTTTGTCACTCTCTCTTTATCTCCCTCTGTCCCTATCTCTCTCTTTTTATCGCCCTCTGTCCCTGTCTCTCTCTCTCTGTCCCTCTTTCCCTGTCTCTCTCTCCATCTCCCTCTGTCCCTGTCTCTCTCTCTCTATCTCTGTCTCTCTCTCTCTCCCTCAGTCCCTGTCTCTCTCTCTCTCTATCTATTTATCTATCTATCTCCCTCTGTCCCTGTCTCGCTCTCTCTCCCTCTCTCTCTCTCTCTGTCTCTGTCTCTCTCTCTCCCTCTGTCCCTGTCTCTCTCTCTATCTCCCTCTGTCCCTGTCTCTCTCTCTATCTATCTCTCTCTGTCCCTGTCTCTCTCTCTCTCTCTCTCCCTCTGTCTGACTCTCTCTCTCTCTTTCCCTCTGTCCCTGACACTCTCTCTCTCCCTCTGTCCCTGACACTCTCTCCCTCTGTCCCTGTCTCTCTCTCTCTCTCTCTTCCTCTGTCCCTGTCTCTCTCTCTCTCTTCCTCTGTCCCTGTCTCGCTCTCTCTCCCACTATCCCTGTCTGTCTCTCTCTCTCTCTCTCTCTCTCACTCCCACTGGCCCTGTCTCTCTCTCTCTAAATTCTAAATTGGGGAAAAATAAATTTTGCTAAGCTCAGAGGGGATTTAGCCATAGTGGACTGGAAACAGCTATTTGAAGGTAAATCAGTGTCTGAGCAGTGGGAGGCATGCAAGGAGGAGATCCGGAGGGCTCAGACCAAATATGTGCCTTAAAGAAAAAAGGTGAGACTAACAAATCTAGAGCCCCCTGGATGTCTCGGGACATAAAGGGTAGGATAAAGAAAAAAAAGGAGGCATATGACAGTTACTAAGGGCTAAATACTCCAAAATCTTCAGAGGAGTACAGAAAGTGAACAAAGTTAGGACACATGGAATTGGGGGTAATATACTAGCATGGATTGAGAATTGGTTAACAGACAGAAAACAAAGAGTAGGGATAAACGAGTCTTTTTCAGGATGGCAGGCTGTGACTAGTGGGGTACCACAAGGATTGGTGCTTGGGCCCCAGCTATTCACAATCTATATCAATGATTTGGATGAGGGGACTAACTGTAACATTTCCAAATTTGCTGATGATACAAAGCTGGTGTCAGTGTCAGTTGTGAAGAGGATGTGAAAAGGCTTCAAGGGGATCTCGACAGGCTCAGTGAGTGGGCAAGAACATGGCAGATGGAATATAATGTGGACAAATGTGAAGTTATCCACTTTGGTAGAAAAAACAGAAAGGCAGAGTATTTCCTAAATGGTGAAAGATTGGGGAATGCAGATGCTCAAAGGGACCTTGGTGTCCTTGTATATGAGTCACTGAAAGTGAATGTGCAGGTGCAGGTGCAGCAAGCCATTAGGAAGGCAAATGCTATGCCGGCCTTCATTACAAGAGGATTTGAGCACAGGAGTAAAGACGTCTTACTCCAATTATATAGGGCCTTGGTCCTTACCTAAGGAAGGATATACTTGCAATAGAGGGAGTGCAACAAAGGTTTGCGAGATTGATTCCTGGGATGGTGGGACTGTTGTATGAGAAGAGATTGAGTAAACTAGGCCTGTATTCTCTTGAATTCAAAAGAATGAGAGGGGATCTCATTGAAGCATACAAAATTATTACAGGGCTTGATAGGGTGGATGCTGGGATAATGTTTTCCTTGGCTGGCAAGTCTAGAACCAGGGGCCACAGCCTCAGGATAAAGGGTTGGCCATTCAGGACTGAAATGAGAAGAAATTTCTTCACACAGAGGGTGGTGAATCTTTGGAATTCTCTACCCCAGAGGGCGGTGGAGGCTCAGTCATTGTGTATATTCAAAACAGAAGTCGATAGATTTCTGACTAGTAAGGGCATCAAGGGATACGGCGATAGGGCCGGTGAAAGGAGTTGAGGCAGCAGATCAGCCATGATCCCATTGAATGGCAGAGCAGGCTCGAAGGGCCAAGTGGCCTACTCCTGCTCCTATTTCTTATGTTCTTATGTTCTTAATACCTGAACTAGAAATACCTGAACTCGAATACATGAACTAGTAATACCTGAACTAGAATAGCTGAACTAGAATACCTGAACTAGAAATACCTGATCAAGAATACCTGAACTGAAATACCTGAACTAAAATACATGAAATGAAATACCTGAACTAAGTTACCTGTACTGAAATACTTGAGCTGAAATCGGGCAGGGGGACTGTGATATACTTGAACATATTAGCATCGAGAGGGAGGAGGTACTAGCGGTTTTAGCGGGCTTAAAAGTGGATAAATCCCCAGGCCCGGATGAGATGTATCCCAGGTTATTATATGAGGCAAAGGAGGAGATTGCAGGGGCTCTGACACAAATTTTCAGAACCTCTCTGGCCACAGGGGATGTGCCAGAGGACTGGAGAACAGCTAACGTAGTACCATTATTCAAGAAGGGTAGTAGGGATAAACCAGGGAATTACAGGCCAGTGAGCCTAACATCAGTGGTAGGGAAATTATTGGAAAAAATTCTGAAGGACAGAATTAGTCTCCACTTGGAGAGGCAAGGATTAATTAGGGATAGCCAGCATGGCTTTGTCAAGGGAAGATCATGTCTGACCAATTTGATTCAATTTTTCGAGGGGGTGATTAGGTGTGTGGATGAGGGTAGTGCAGTGGATGTGGTTTACATGGATTTCAGTAAGGCTTTTGATAAAGTCCCGCATAGGAGACTGGTCAGGAAGGTAAGAGCCCATGGGATCCAGGGTGCCTTGGCACAATGGATCCAAAACTGGCTTAGTGGCAGAAGGCAGAGGGTGATGGTGGAAGGTTGTTTTTGTGACTGGAAGCCTGTGTCCAGTGGGGTACCGCAGGGATCGGTGCTGGGTCCCTTGCTGTTTGTGGTCTACATTAATGATTTGGATGTGAATGTAAAGGGTATGATCAGTAAGTTCGCAGATGACACGAAAATTGGTGGGGTGGTAAATAGCGAGGAGGGAAGCCTCAGGCTACAGGACGATATAGATGGGTTGGTCAGATGGGCGGAACAGTGGCAAATGGAATTTAACCCTGAAAAGTGTGAGGTGATGCATTTTAGACGGACTAACAAGGCAAGGGAATACACAATGAATGGTAAGACCCTAGGAAAGACAGAGGATCAGAGGGACCTTGGTGTGCATGTACATAGATCCCTGAAGGCAGCAGAACAGGTGGATAAGGTGGTTAAAAAGGCATATGGGATACTTGCCTTCATTAGCCGAGGCATAGAATATAAGAGCAGGGAGGTTATGATGGAGCTGTACAAAATGCTGGTAAGGCCACAGCTGGAGTACTGTGTGCAGTTCTGGTCGCCACACTATAGGAAGGATGTGATTGCTTTGGAGAGGGTGCAGAGGAGATTTACCAGGATGTTACCTGGGCTGGAGTGCTTCAGCTATGAAGAAAGACTGGACAGGCTGGGGTTGTTTTCCTTGGAGCAGAGAAGGCTGAGGGGGCACCTGATTGAGGTGTACAAAATTATGAGGGGCATAGATAGGGTAGATCACAGAATCACAGAATCACAGAAACCCCACAGTGCAGATAGAGGCCATTTCGGCCCATCGAGCCTGCACCGACACATATCCCACCCGATCCCCGTAACCCCTACACCAACACGTAACCCCACGTATTTAATCCCCTAACACTAAGGGTCAATTTATCATAGCCAATCAACCTATCCCGCACATCTTTGGACTGTGGGAGGAAACCGGAGCACCCGGAGGAAACCCACGCAAACACGGGGAGAATGTGCAAACTCCACACAGACAGTCACCCGAGGCCGGATTCGAACCCGGGTCCCTGGCGCTGTGAGGCAACAGTGCTAACCACTATGCCACCGTGCTGTTTTCCCCTTAGTAGAGGGGTCAATAACAAGGGGGCATAGATTCAAGGTAAGGGGCAGGAGTTTTAGAGGGGATTTGAGGAAAAACTTTTTCACCCAGAGGGTGGTTGGAATCTGGAACTCACTGCCTGAAAGGGTGGTAGAGGCAGGAACCCTCACAACATTCAAGAAGCATTTGGATGAGCACTTGAAATGCCATAGCATACAAGGCTACGGACCAAATGCTGGAAAATGGGATTAGATTAGACAGGGCTTGATGGCCGGCGCGGACGCGATGGGCCGAAGGGCCTCTTTCTGTGCTGTATAACTCTATGGCCTAGAAATTGGGTTGGGGCGCCAAAGTGGCGCAAAAGTCGCCTGAGCGCAGGATTTAGCGCAGCGTTCGAGGCTTCAGCGATCGTCAGATATTCAGTTTCATTGCCCCTCGAGGGACATGGGGTGAGGCTCGAGGCGCTCCGCGTCCCTCTTAGGGCGCTGAAACTGAATATCACAGCGCAACGTGCCGCAGCGCCACACGCTGCAGCACAGCACGCTGTGGTACTGCAGGCCTTCCTCCCACTGTTAAGGGGGAGGTGCCTGCAACAGCGCGATCCCCGCTCGCGAGTGCCGGCAAACAAGCCCGGCACCAAGGAGAAGTGCCGGGCTCTCGGGAAACAGCCGGCAATGCCGCGGGGGTGGGGGGGTTAGGAGGCCGGGGACGGAGGTGCTGGCAGGCAGCTGCCGAAAAAGGCGGCCGCCCCGCACCTCCACCTTAACTTGTGGCGCTGCTGGCACAGTAAAGCCCCGTGAACCGGGCGCGGGTAGCAAACGGCGCAACTGCGGTGTTCGCTACCAAATATCTCGAATGGGGCGCGAATGGGGCGCTGCGCACACCGATGACGTCATCGGTGGCGGTGCAGCGCAAAAGGCTAACGCCACCATTATCGCCCCAACTCAATATCGCGGGAGGCGCAGCCAGTGGTGCTACAGCCACTGCCTGCCTCTTTAGACGCTAACAAGTGGCGCTGCTCACCCAATTTCTCCCCCTTTGACTCTATGGCCTAGAAATTCGGTTGGTAGCGCCAGCGATTAGCGCCTAAAGAGCCCGAGAATTGGGGCGTTACCCAATGTTCGGGCGGGCGCAGTGAATATTGCGCCACCTCCTATATTGAATGTTGTTTTAGCGCCGGTGCTAACTCTTTGCGCGGCTTACCCCACCACCTAGGTTGAACAAGGAAACTGCAGAAAGACTTCTGTCAGTCGCTGGAAGCTGTCAGGATGTTTACTGCACTCCAGTGCTCAGTCGCTGATGGAGGCTTCAGAGTCCTAAAGCCTGTCGCTTCTAGTGGGGTGGTGATGTTTGAAACCTCTCTTCAACTGCCGCAGGGTAAGAACCTGACTCGTCGCCAGTGTTAAGTATGTGTATTGTATTGAACAATTATCACAAAGACTTAAACGTATAACTCAAACAGGTCTTTACTTCATGCCCACAGGCGGGAACTGAGGGGAGATCAGTACCCACAGTACTATTTATACCCCTATGGCCAGGAGTGGTACTGCGTATCACTACGCCCAACAAGTAGTGCAGTCCTGTCCATAGGTTCAAAGTAGCACACATATTACATACACAACACTAATTGTGCAGCTCTATTAGGGTTGCCAATTCTCTGAAGGAACAGCCACGTGAGTGTCCGAGCAGGGGAGGGTGTGTGCAGAGGTATACAGTGGGAGGAGCTTGTACTGTATGTGCCTTTAAGTCAGAACTACTTTTACAGCTCCTGTATACTGTAGTACCGGCAGTGACCACACCTGTATATAAACTTTGCGCATGCCTCTGTACCCCCTGTCTTGAGACTACCCTCCTCCAGTAAAGACCTGTTTATTGTTAAGTTACAGCATCCATGTGATTATTGAATAACAGTATATCCTCAGAGTCACGGATCTAACAGTGGCGACGAGTGGTGATTCGAATATACCTGCAACAAAAATAAAAGTCGAGGCCAGGAACACGGGCGTCGACCACGAGCAACCGCCCAGTCGTCAGGCAGAGAGTGAACATCGCAGGGGAGGCTGTGGAGAGCCGGGCTTGGTTCCCCAGCCACAACGATCAGCAAGAGACTGACGACACGTCCAGCGCAGACCCTTCCCGAGCAGCGGCGGCTGGAGCCGACCGACGGCGGAGAGAAAGCCGAGCAGCGTCGACGGGGTAAGACAGAGGGTGAAGCGCACAGGGCGCAGCCGGGGGTTGAACACCGAGCGGCGTCGAGAAAAAGAAAACAAACCGGAGAGAGAGAGAGGGTAAGAAACAGCCGGGTTCAAGACCGAGCGGTGTCGAATAAAAAATTAAAAAAAGAACGCGCAGAGCACAGCCAGGGCTCACGGGCTGAACAGGGTCCGCGGGGAGAAGAAGGGAGAGCGCGTGAGACACCATTGAGCCACGGAGAAGAAGGAAGAGCGCGGGAGACGACATTTTTAGAAGCCGCAGCAGAAAAGAAGGGCGAGCGCGGGAAGGAAGGAAAGCGCGGGAGACGCCATTTTGTGCCAGCGGAGAAGAAAGGGAAGCGCGGGAGACGCCATTTTTGACAGTTAACTCACACCCAGGGATGCCGAAGAGTGGCAGTATCTCTACGTTCGACAATGAAGTCGAAGATTGGGCGACATATGTGGAACATATTGAGGTGTACTGCAGGGTGAATGAAGTACCAGATGCTAATAAAGCACTGGTTTTGTTAAATTCCATGGGTGCAAAAACTTATGGGTTACTGCGAAATCTAATAACCCCAGAGAAGCCGGTAAACAAGAATTTCGAAAGTATAGTAGAAATCCTACAGGACCACTTAAACCCCACACCGCTGCTGATAGCAGAACGATTTAAGTTCCATAAAAGGAACCAACACAAAGATGAAAGCAATGCTGAGTACCTAACGGAACTGCGCAAGCTATCGAAACACTACCAGTTTGGAGCGGGACTAGCAGATACGTTAAGGGATAAGTTTGTGTGTGGGCTACAAAGTGAAGGAACCCAGAAACGGCTTCTATCAGAAAAGGATCTTACGCTGGACAAAGCTTTCAGTATGGCAGTATCACACGAAGCAGCCACAAGGGGCGCTGCAGAGATACAACGGAGACCGCAAGAATATGGCACCAATGAAATGTCCTATGGAACAGGGAAGTGCTATCGCTGCAGCAGAACAACACATGACCAGAAAGATTGTTGGTTCAAGGACCAAGTGTGCAGACAGTGTGGGAAAGCAGGACACATAGCAAGAGTCTGCAGGTCTGGGAAGAAAACCAACAGTAAGAAATCTCCACAGGAGAAGTACAAAAAGGTACACCAGGTGATGGACAGTGGTTCAGACGAACAGAAAAGTGACACAGACTCCGGAAGCAAGGAGCTGGGTTGTCTGAAACTACATAAGGTAACCGAAATGGAGGATCACCAGACTATCTGGGTTATACTCAAGATAGACGGAATCCAAGTGAAAATGGAATTGGACACAGGATCAGCCCTAACAGTCATAAATCAAAGGGACTACAAGTGGCTATTTTCACATATACCCTTGAAAGCTACAGAGATTGTCTTGAAGATGTATACGGGGCAAAAAGTCTACCCCAAAGGAAAAATAAGGGTGAAAGTGATATATAAAGGCCAGGAAATACCTAAAATGGATATATATGTATTGCCAGATGGAGGACCACCACTGCTAGGACATGAATGGATCCGGAAGATACAATTAGATTGGCATTCCATACAGGCACTGAAGGTTGAGGCCAAAAAGGATGACGACGTCACACCTGGATGACTGTCAAAAATGCTAACTGGCGCAAAAAAAGTGTTCCAGGAGGGACTAGGAACACTAAAAGGCATAACAGCAACGATTAAAAGAGGGGAATGCAAGCCCAAAGTTTCTTAAGGCCAGACCAGTGCCTTATGTGATCAGACCAGCTGTGGAAGCAGAGCTGGAAGGGTTGGAAAGTTCAGGAGTACTGTCCAAAGTGGACTGGAGCGAGTGGGCTACACCCATCGTTCCTGTAATGAAGAGGTCATTGAGTAATACGCCTGGGGAACCAAAGAAGGTCCGCATCTGTGGGGATTTTAAGGTGACAGTGAACCCAGTCCTTCACACGGTACAATATCCGCTTCCACGAATTGAGGATATTTTTGCCTCGCTATCTGGAGGTAAACGCTTCACCAAAATTGATCTAGCCCAGGCGTACTTGCAAATGGAGGTAGAAGAAGCTTCGAAACAATACCTTACGATTAACACTCATAAAGGTCTCTATCAATACAACCGGCTGGTGTTCGGAGTAGCCTCGGCTCCGGCTATCTGGCAAAGGGCAATGGATCAGGTCCTGCAAGGGATTCCAGGGACCCAGTGTTATTTGGACGACATCTTGGTCACGGGCGAAAATGACAGTGATCACCTCGCCAACTTGGAGAAGGTGCTCACCAGATTAAAGGAGTATGGGCTACGAGCTAATCGCCACAAGTGCGAGTTTTTCCAGAAACAGATCTCGTATTGTGGCCACGTCATCGATGAAGAGGGGTTACATAAGTCCCCTGACAAGATTGAGGCAGTAGTCAAGGCTCCAGCACCAAAAAATGTGTCACAACTGAGGTCGTTCCTCGGGCTGGTAAACTACTACCACAAGTTCTTACCAAATTTGTCCACGGTATTACACCCACTGAACACCCTACTGCAAACAGGGGTACCATGGAAGTGGGATGACGAACGTAGACGAGCTTTCCAGAAGTGTAAAGAATTGATCACATCAAAAGAGATGTTGGCCCATTTCAACCCAGCACTACCAATTCGTTTGGCATGTGATGCATCACCCTATGGTATTGGAGCGGTGCTGTCGCACAAATTCCCAGAAGGGTTGGAAAGGCCAGTAGCCTTTGCGTCTCGGTCACTAACCTCAGCCGAGCGCAACTACGCCCAGATTGACAGGGAGGCCCACAGCCTAGAATGGGGAGTAAAAAAATTCAACCACTATCTGCATGGGCAGAAGTTCACCTTGCTGACTGACCACCAACCACTTGTCTCCATCTTTAATCCTAAGAAGGGCGTTCCAGTGATGACTGCACAGCGGTTACAAAGATGGTCCCTGTTTCTAGGGGCGAACCAATATGAAGTAGAATATAAAGGCACGAAACAGCATGGGAACGCTGATGGGCTATCGTGCCTGCCACTGCCTACTGTGGAGGAAGCACCAGCAGTGGACCCTATCGAGATATTTTATTCGTCAATAATTGAACGATTGCCAGTAACGAACGCGGATATAGAGAAGGAGACCCGCAATGATCCGACGCTGTCTCGGGTATATGATTTGACGGTGAGGGGATGGCCAACACATGGCGACTCACTGTTGCCAGCATTCTCATCCAGAAGAGAACAGCTGTCAGTATGCCAGGGGACAGTGATGTGTGGATCCAGAGTGGTGATTCCACCCAAGTTAAGGGAGAGAGTGCTAAATGAGTTACATGAAGGTCATCTGGGGGGAGTGAAAATGAAAAGCCTTGCTAGGGCTTCTGTGTGATGGCCGGGAATCAATCAACAAATCGAAGACCTAACTAAGAGCTGCTTAGGATGCCAGAAGGTCCAAAATGCACCACCACATGCCCCTCTACACCCATGGGAGTGGCCCTCCTCTCCATGGCAATGGGGGCATATTGATTTCGCTGGTCTATTCATGGACTCAATGTTCTTAATAGCAGTGGATGCTCATTCAAAGTGGCCTGAGGTGATAAAAATGTCTTCAACCACTACAGAGAAAACTATTGCAGTCCTCCGGACCATAATTGCCAGAAACGGTTTGCCAGAGCAGATTTGCTCTGATAATGGACCACAGTTTGTGTCCGACGAGTTTCAAAAATTTGTGAGAAGGAATGGGGTAAGGCATTACACATCCGCCCCGTATCATCCAGCCACAAATGGATTGGCTGAGAGGTTCGTACAAACCTTTAAGAAGGCGATAAAGGCCATGTGCGACGATGAAATTCCACTACAGCATAAGATGGACAATTTCTTATTAGCCTACCGAAACGCGACACATGCAGTTACCAACCAGACCCCGGCCATGATGTTCTTTAACCGAAGGTTGAGATCTCGTCTGGACTTGCTCAGACCAAATGTGCGAAGAAATGTTGAGGACAAACAATTCCAGCACATCAATGAGAAGCCGACAAGGAGCTTCAATGTAGGGCAACCAGTCTTGGCCTGTGACTATCGAACAGAGAAATGGCAACCCGGAACGATATGCACAAGGCAGGGGTCATTAATGTACACAGTGGATGTCGGGGAGAACATTGTGAGATGCCACGTCGATCAGATCTTAGCGTCACAGGAACGCGTCAACCCCATGTCTCGAGTACCTGGGATGAACCCGACATACCGGGTAGCATCTACCTCAGAACCAGTAGCAGTGGAACCCGATGAACTATCCGATGAAAAGGGGTCAGAATTGCCTCTGCACCAAGAACAAGAACCTCCGAAAAGGCGCTATCCCGAAAGGGTCAGGAAGCCGCCCCAAAGACTGAATCTATAAATGGACTATTGTTGTTTAATGAACATGTTAAAGTGTTAATTGTTATTTGAATATTAGGGGTACTACTAATCTAAAAGGGGAGGAATTTTAGTGTATGTGCCTTTAAGTCAGGACTACTTTTACAGCTCCTGTATACTGTAGTACCGGCAGTGACCACACCTGTATATAACTTTGCGCATGCCTCTGTACCCCCTGTCTGAGACTACCCTCCTCCAGTAAAGACCTGTTTATTGTTAAGTTACAGCATCCATGTGATTATTGAATAACAGTATATCCTCAAAGTCACGGATCTAACAGAGCTCATTCAGGTAAGGTTTTTTTTATACAATAGCAAAATACTGCGGATGCTGAAATCTGAAATAACAGAAAATGCTGGAAATACTCAGCAGGCCAGGCAGCATCCGTGGAGAGAGAAACACAGTTAACGGCCCTGAAATTAGGATCGGGAGCTTGCCGCGCGTGCAAGCCCCCGATGTGCACTCACCCGGCGCGCCGACATCTGAAGCCCGGGCCTGCTTGCATTTCCTGTCACTGGCCCGGTTCAGATGTCGGCGCGATGTGCTTACCTGATCCAGCGGCGCAGTTAGTGCGATGTGCCGGCTGGGATCAGGTGAGCACTGTGCAGCCAATCAGGGGAGGGGAAACTTCATTCATGAATTTGAGAGTAAGAACTGTCAAACTCATGAAAAGTATGGGCTGCCAAAACACTACTTAAACTTTAAATAAAATTTTAAAAAACATCCCACTGATTATATTAACTACTTGCTGAACTGCCCGGCGGTGCCAAGGGATTTTTGAGGGGATGTTTGTTGTTGGAAGAGAGAGAGAGAGAGAGAGCGATTGGGGGGAAGAGGAGAGCGCGACTGGGGGAAGAGAGAGCGCGACTGGGGGAAGAGAGAGCGCGAGACTGGGGGGAAGAGAGAGAGCGACGGGGGAAGAGAGAGCGCAACTGGGGGGAAGGGGGGGAAGGGGGGGAAAGGGGAGGGTGGGAAGGAGGGGGGGAAAGGGGGGAAGGAGGGGGGGAAGAGGGGGAAGGGGGAAGGGGGGAGGGGGGAAAGGAAGGGGGGTGGGGGGAAGGGGGGGGAAGGGGGAAGGGGTAGGGGGGGAGGGGGAAGGGGGGGAAGGGGGATGGGGGAAGGGGGGAAGGGGGAGGAAGGTGAGGGGGAAGGGGGTGGAGGGGGAGGGGGGGTGGAGGGGGGTGGGGGAGGAGGAGGGGGAGGGGGTGGGAGGGGGTGGGGGGAGGAGGGGGAGGGGGGGTGGAGGGGGGTGGGTGGGAGGGGGGAGGAGGAGGAGGGGGGCTGGAGGGGGGTGGGGGGAGGAGGGGGGAGGGGAGAAGGGGGGGAGGAAGGGGAGGGGGAGGAAGGGGAGGGGGAGGGGTGGAGGAGAGGGGCAGGGAGGGGAGGGGAGAGGAGGGGAGGGGGAGGGAGAGGAGGGGGAGGGGGAAAGGAGTGGGGGGGGGAGAGGAGGGGGAGCGGGGGAGGAGGAGGGGAGGGGAGAGGGGGGGAGGGGAGGGAGAAGGGGGGGAGGGGGAGGGGGGGGAAGGAAGTGGGGAGAAAGGGGAGGGGGAGCCAGCAGAACCCTCTCCCCTCTGCCGGCGATGGGGGGGAAGGGGGAAGGAGGGGGAGAGGGGGGAAGGGGGAAGGAGGGGGGAGGGTGGGGAGTCCCTGAGCCCCGCCCCCCGATCTCCCGATCTCCCGATGTCCCGCCCCACGATCTCCGATGTCGCGAGCCCCCCGCCCCCCGCTATCCCGAGCCCCGCCCCCCCGCCCCTCACCGAGGCCCGATCTCACCAGGCCCGATCTCCCGAGTCCCGCCACCCGATCTCCCGAGCGCCGATCTCCCGAGGCCCGATCTCCGATCTCCCGAGAACCGCCCCCCCCCGATCTCCCAAGGCTCGCCCCCCCACCCGATCTCCCGAGGCCCGATCTCACGAGCCCCGCCACCCCCCCCCAGCCCCGAACTGCCGAACCCCGATCTCCCAAGCCCCGCCCCCCACCCGAGCTGGCTTGAAGAGCAGGAGAGAGAGACGCCGCCGTGCAACCTACCGCGTGAGGCCCGGCCGGACTCAAATCGCTGCGCGCTGACTCCTGCCCCACCCGCCTTTACTAAGATGGTGGCGGTGGCGACGCTCGGCTCAGGCCCGCCCCCTCCAGCCTTCACAAAGATGGCAGCGATCGCGAGCCGCTTGTTGAGCGCGACGGCTGGTGCCTAGCTCGGGCGTGGCTGGGCAACAGAGGCTCAGGCTTACAGGCCTGGAAAAACGGTGAAAGGTAGGAAAATTCTAGATGTTAGAGAAAAGATTTACAAATTAATTAACTTTTTTTAAAAACAATTTGTGTTTTAAAAGCAACTTTTTTTTTGCTGGAAATGTAGAGTTTGAAAAGAAACACACAGAAAGTGGGAAAAAGAAATGAAAAGTTTGGAATCAAGATGGCGGCGACTCACCTCTGTTCAGAATGATAAGGCCCGCCCACACACGCACCGATTGGTCAAACCGTCAGGTCACTGAACTGTAGGATTGGTCAATCATCACGTCATTCAACTGTAGGATGGCCCGCCCGCACACACAATGAACCCGCCCCCACTCGATGTAAATGAGCGGATAATGAGAGGAATTTTGAACGTTTTTTTGGATACCGTCGGCACAATTTTTGCCCGACCGTCGGCACAATTTTTGTCAGAGCAAAAAGTAAATACGCCTACAAGAGTCCCCTAATGATGAGCTTTCTTTTGATATAACATATGCGTTGGTACGCTCTATAACTTTTGATTGTATAGCCGGCCAGAGAGACAGAAAGAGAGACAGGCAGAGAGACAGACAGAGAGACAGACAGAGAGACATATCCTTTTATATATATAGATAAATAAGTTTAAAAAAATATTTTAAACAATTAATCAAATTTTTGAAAAAAATAATTTTTTTTTAAATAGTGTCTAAAACTAAACTTACCTTACTGTAAATTCTTTAAAAATAATAAACCTGTGGAAAAGAATTTCTAAATTGTACTAAAAGACCACTTACCTGTAAAACTAAGTACTTACGTCTGGTTTTTCCACGCGTAAAAAGCGGAGGCCTTTACACTCGGGCAACTCTGGAAAAAAAAAAGGAATTTCAGCGCGCACACGCTGCATCACAAGTCGCAAGCGTTCTGCCTCTTAACCCCTTGGGTCAGAGGGCAGGAAATGCCGGTTTTCAGCGCATGCACTGTGCATGCTGAAAACCGGCAATTCCTCCGGGCACACGCGTGAGTACCCCGTCCGTACTCACGCGTTGTGACAGGAATTACTGGGCCAATGTTTCAGGTCTGGGACCCTTCATCAGAACTGGAAAAAGCTGGAGGTGTAACAGATATTAAGCAGGTGCAGAGACGGGGGGGTGGGGGCGGTGGTAGGAGGAGAGGAAGGAATTGAAAGAACATCCTGTACTTTTGTAAGAGGCAGGAAAGATAAAATGTTGCAAATGGGAGTGGCAAAAATCATACAGCATGAAAAATGGGGGCAGGGATTACAATCTGAAATTGTTGAACTCGATGTTGAGTCCGGCAGCCTGTAAAGTGCCTAATCGAAAGATGAGGTGCTGTTCCTCGAGTTCACTCCCACTCTGATCTCTCTGTCCTCGGCCTATTACATTCTTCCAATGAAGCTCAACGTAAGCTCGAGGAACAGCACCTCATCTTTCAATTAGGCACTTTACAGCCTGCCGGACTCAACATCGAGTTCAACAATTTCAGATTATAACCCCTGCCCCCATTTTTCATGCTGTATGATTTTGCCATTCCCATTTGCAACATTTTATCTTTCCTGCCTCTTACAAAAGTACAGGATGTTCTTTCAATTTCTTCCTCCCCTCCTAAACTGCTGCTCCCCCACCCCCCCCGCCCCCAGCCCCGCTGTCTCTGCACCTGCTTAATATCTGTTACATCTCCAGCTTTTTCCAGTTCTGATGAAGGGTCCCAGATCTGAAACATTAACTTTGTTTCTCTCTCCACGGATGCTGCCTGGCCTGCTGAGTATTTCCAAGGTTTTTTTTATATTCGTTCCTGGGATGTGGGCATCACTAGCAAGGCCAGCATTTATTGCCAATCCCTAATTGCCTTTGAGTAGGTGGTGGTGAGCCACCTTCTTGAAGGTACTCCCACAGTGCTGTTAGGGAGGGAGTTCCAGGACTTTGGCCCAGCGATGATGAAGGAGCGGCGATATACTTCCAAGTCAGGATGGTTTGTGACTTGGAGGGGAACTTGGAGGTGGTGGTGTTTCCATGCGCCTGCTGCCTGTATTGATTTCTTTGTGGGTTCAATGACGAGACATTTATGAAAGAGAATGGCCTAGAAATTGAGTTTTGGCTTAGCCAGGGCTTTAGCGCCGGAAGTTAGTGCCGGCGCTAAGTCCCCCTGCGCGCGCCAAAAATTCAGCAGGGCCGCACCCAAACGGCTGCCGGCGCTACTGAAGGGTCTTTGCGGCGGTAAATCGGCGCTAACTGCCGTTTCGCGCCGCAATTCCGGCGCTGCGGCACCCGATGCGGTGCGGCAGGCTCGGGAAGTGCAGGCCTCCTCCTTCCCTTAAGGAGGAGCTGCCTGCACCCGATCGCGGCCCGCGAAAATCTTTTAAAAAATGAGCCCGGCACCTCGGACAAGTGCCGGGCTTGCTTCTGTTCCGGGGGGGGGAGGGGGGAAGTCCGGGGAGGGAGCTGCGGCCAGGCGGCCGGCGGGAAAGCGGCCGGCCGCCGCGGGGCCTTTAATGCGCTGGCGCAAAGACTCGTAAGACTCTGTTGCCAGAGTCTTAGTTGCGGCTGTCACGGGCGAGGCGGCCGCAACTGAATTTTGGCGCTGGGGCCCGTCGGCATGGCAACCGGGACGCTGCGCACACCGATGACGTCATCGGTGCCAGCGCAGCGCTACCGGTCTACCGCGGCGTAAGGGCCCCAGGCAATTTCGGCGCCGGCGCCAAATGCAGCGCTAGGCCCTCTAGCGCCGCAAAATCGCCGCTAAGGGCACTCAATTTCTAGGCCAATGTCTTTTAATCTAAAGTCTGTTCAACTCTTTATACAGCATTTACAGGAGACATCATGCTAGTGATGCATCTAGAACAAAACTGAAACTAAACTGAACTGCCTTGCTTGTCTCTGTCACATGCCCTCTGCTGGTCAGGCACAAGCAATCAATACATGCAATCATGCTGGTAAGGCATCATAATCGAACAGGCAAATACCATCTCTATTTGCTGATATCATTACATCTCCTTTTCTTAAAACAAAAGTATTTTACTTTTAACTAACAACATGTTTTCTTTGTATTAATCTGCATTTCACCTGTAACACTTAATGAACTTACATTATCATTATCATGATCAAGGTTTTTTAACCTTGCTTTGTGTGTTCACATGAAATATGTCAATACACTAGAATTTGAAGAAAGAATAAGATAACATTACTTCCTTCTATAACAATAGTCCTTAAATTTGCTCAATGAGTCTCTCAGGAGGCTTCACGCGTCTTGAGGATTTTCTGATTGATTGTCCTTGAATCTGAGTTGTTGCCTCAGATGATGTGTTCTCAGCTGTGTGATCAGGTTGTTCAACAGTATCAGTCTTTTGACTTGCTGTGGCTGGTCCCATGAGAAGATCTCAACGATTTCTTCTCAGAACAGCACCCTCATCTGTCTGAATGGTGTATGATCTTGGTTGAACTTCACTCAGGACAGTTCCCTTCTGAGTCCATATGTTTGTTTTGTCTTTGAACCTTACTTGGTCACCAGTGTGGAGTTCAGGTAGGTTTTGTGTTCCTCTGTCATAGTAGTACTTTTGCTTTTCTTTCTGTTGCTCTTTGAACTTCCTCACTTTCTCCCCCTCTTTTATTTTCAGGAGGTTCTCCAGAATGGGTAGGTTTGACCTTAGCATACGTCCCATAAGGAGTTGGGCTGGTGACATACCACACTCGAGCGGCGTTGTGCGGTATACAAGCATGCTCTGGTAGAAGTCAGTTCCACCGTCTTTTGCCTTGTACATCAGTCTTTTCACTGTGTTTGCGGGCTCTCCTGGGTCAACAGCTCTGGACAACGTGTCTGCTGTATACATCAGCTTACCCGATGTGTACGCAACATTCAGTTCATCATAGACTGTCTCTCCTTCACTTTCCACAACGAGGACTCTCTTTACCAGGTTCAGTCTCTCACAGGCTTTTAAACCTAGCATGGCTTGCACATCCTTTGGCACCACGATTAATGCTAGTGTGTGCTCTCTGTCCTTGTGTGTTACTTTGACAATGCATCTTCCTTTCACTGGTATATCAGTACCTGTGTGTCCTATCACTTTCACTTTTATTCCATGTATCTTTGGTCTGGGTCTAATTTTCTTAAAATCAGTCTCTGGTATCACATTAACTTGTGCTCCAGTATCCAATTTAAATGGAATGTGTATGTCATTCACTTTTAGTGTCAACATCCAGTCTCTTTCTTCTTTTTTGTTTTCAGACACAACATCTACATAGAACTCCTCTATGTCGCTTTCATCTACTGTATGGACCTTGCTTTGTTGCGCTTGGTTCTTACAGCAACGGGCATAATGGTTGTTTTTGTTGCAACTATTGCATGTTTTACCATATGCTGGACACTTTTTTGGTGTATGCTGTGTACCGCATCGACTACATGACTTTCGATTGTCCCTTTCATTTTCGTTCGCTGGCCACGCCTCTTTTTTCACATTGGCGCTCTTTTTGTTAAACGGTTTGTATCCGTTCTTTCTCACTGCATCCACGTTGCAGCTATTATCACTGAACAGCTCCTTTGCCTGCAACTTCATAGTCTCTGTAGCCCTACACAGAGCTATGGCTTTTCCCAGGTCTAGATCTTGCTCTCTTAGCAGTCTTTCCCTTAGACCATTATTCGGAATACCACACACCAGTCTGTCTTTTATCAGCGAGTCTGTCAGTCCCCCAAATTCACATGTTTTGCTTCAGTTTCTCAGTTCAGTCACATACTGATCAATAGTCTCTCCCATTTTCTGTACACATGTGAATGTGCCTCTCAAATGTCACGTTACGTTTAGGTATGCAGTAGGCCTCAAACTGTTCCATTATTTTATCTAGCTTCATTTTGTCTCCATTAGCAGCGAATGTGAAGTTATTATACACCTCCAGCGCTTCATCACCCACGACATGTAAGAACAGTGACGATTTCCTTTTATTACTTTTCTCGTCAGCTCCGATTGCCGCTAAATACAACTCTAAACGTTGTTTGAATCTCCTCCAATTTTCAGCCACATTACCTGTCAACTGAAGCGTTGCCGGTGGGTGTAAACCTTCCATTTTTTCACTTCATTAGCTATTCTCCAATGGTAAGCAATGATGTTCTCTTTTGGCTTGCTAATTTGTGGAGAGCTGATTTAACTTCAGATTTTTCCTCTTCATCTCTTTCAATCACTTCTGACACCATGTATTGATTTCTTTGTGGGTTCAATGACGAGACATTTATGAAATAGAATGTCTTTTAATCTAAAGTCTGTTCAACTCTTTATACAGCATTTACAGGAGACATCATGCTAGTGATGCATCTAGAACGAAACTGAAACTAAACTGAACTGCCTTGCTTGTCTCTGTCACATGCCCTCTGCTGGTCAGGCACAAGCAATCAATACATGCAATCATGCTGGTAAGGCATCATAATCGAACAGGCAAATACCATCTCTATTTGCTGATATCATTACACTGCCCTTGTCCTTCTAGGTGGAAGAGGTCGTAGGTTTGGGAGGTGCTGTCGAAGAAGCCTTGGTGAGTTGCTGCAGTGCATCTTGTAGATGGTACACACTGCAGCCACGGTACGCCAGTGGTGGAGGGAGTGAATGTTTAAGGTGCCGATCAAGCGGGCTGCTTTGTCCTGGATGATGTTGAGCTTCTTGAGTGTGGTTGGAGCTGCACTCATCCAGGCAAGTGGAGATTATTCCATCACACTCCTTACTTGTGCCTTGTAGATGGTGGAAAGGCTTTGGAGAGTCAGGGGGTGAAACACTCACCGCAGAATACCCAGCATCTCACCTGCTCTTGTTGCCACAGTATTTATGTGGCTGGTCCAGTTAAGTTTCTGGTCAATGGTGACCCCAGGCTATTGATGGTGGGGGACTTGGTGATGGTAATGCAGTTGAATGTCAAGGTAAAGAAAGAAAGCCCTGCATTGATACAGAGACTTTCACGACCTCAGGATGTCTCAATGCACTTTAGAGCCAATGAAATACTTTCTGAAGTGTAGTTACTGCTGTAATATAGGAAACACAGCAACCAATATGCACACAGCAAGGTCCCACAAACATCAATGAGATAATGTCCAGATATTCCCTTTTTAGTGATGTTGTTTGAGGGATAAATACTGGCCAGGACCGGGGAGAACGCCCCTGCTCTTCTTCGAATAGTGCCATGGCATTTTTACATCCACCTGAGGGGGCAGACGAGGCCTCAGTTTAATGTCTCATCTGAAAGACGGCACATCCGACAGTGCAGCACTCCCGCAGTATGGTCAAATACCTATTTCACAGGTACAGCCATAGAACCTGTCGCTAATGGTTACACGCACAGAATAGACACAGTCATTAAAGTGCTGACCCTGCCCTTTTACAAAGTGTCCTTTCTTAACATTATCAATCAATCTCACTCATTTAATTAAAAATTAAATCAACACAATACCTCCTATGCCAGTGCACCAAACCATTGGCTACTCCACAACATTCTACAGATCCATAAAAGCCAGGAAGTCACAATCACACTCCGGAAGATCAAAGCATTCAAATATATTAAAGATAACCTTGATTCAAATTACTGCTAAATAAACAACAATAACAACACCTTGCAGTTATATAGCGCCATTAACGTCGTAAAACGTTCCAAGACGCTGCACAGGAACGATTATTAGACAAAACACCGAGCCACTTAAGAAGATATTGGGACTAGTGACCAAAAGCTTGGTCAAAGAGGTAGGTTTTAAGGAGCGTCTTAAAGTAGGAAAGAGGTAGAGAGGTTAAGGGAGGGAATTCCAGTCTTCTGTGCTGGTCACCCAAGCGAGGTGTTGACAGGCTAGTCAACCATATGGCCAAACACAAACCTATACTCATGCAGCATCCACATTCCACAGGGCTCATTGTTTAGGAATCAGCAATCCCTACTGCAGCGGCACTGAGATCAATCACATTACAGTCGGCCCCGCACTCTTGTGTTCAAGACATTAAGTAATCCACACACTGGGTTCTGCAATAAAGAAAGAGAGACTTGCATTTATATAGTGCCATTGACGAGGTCAGGACATCCCGTAGTGGTTTACAATATTACACAGCGTGCAGAAGGCAATCAGGATTGGTTTGTTAACCAGCTGTGTTTGTTAAACCAGCTCAGTAACCTCTCCCCCAGCACCCTGTGTTACTGACTGTATCTCTACTGATGTTAATCCAGCTCCCTCATGCTGTCAATCAGTAACCTCTCCCCAGCACCCTATGTTACTGACTATTGTTATGTCTGACATTGGGGATAGGTTCTCGATTGCCTTGGCCTGAGCACATGGAGTTTGATAGTGCTGTTATCATTGTATTGTGTATTGGTATTCGATTGCTTGTGCCTGGAGGGGTGTGTGTGTGGAAGCCATTATAAAAGCAACATGAACTGAACTCTGCTTGCGGTCTCTGGATTATCTTTGCAAACGCAACATTTGGCGACAAGGATGGCTGAAATCTCTCTTCCACCACCTCCTCCCTTCCTTGCACTACCAGGTGAGCCCCCGATCCCATGGGTTCGCTGGTTACAGTCCTTTGAAACCTACCTCATTGCTCTTGGACTAGAAACTGTGAGTATGGCTCGGAAAAAGGCACTGTTATCCCATTGCTTAGGAGCGGAGGGCCAGCGTGTTCTTGGGACATTATGCACAGCAGACTCAATTCAAACGTATGATGTGGCTGTGGCTCTGTTCAGCACCCACTTCTCTGCCCCACAAAGTGCCCTCCTGCTGCGATTCATTTTTAGACAGCGTCACCAACTTCCCGGCGAGTCAGTGCATCAATACGTGGCTAATTTGCGGGGGTTAGCTAGCTCGTGCAAGTTCGGTGCGCTACAAGATGAGATGGTGCGTGATCAACTAATAGAGCACACCAACAACGTGAGAGTGCGTGAAAGACTGTTACTCGAGTCCGACGATCTGTCGTTGTCACAGGCAGTCAATATTGCCTTTCAAGTGGAGTCTGCAGCCGAATGTGCAGTGAAATTAGCACACACACCCAGTGACGGCGCCCTCGGCCCCGACAGCCCTGACACGGTAATGCTCGCACGACAGCAGCAATGCACGCTACCGCGGCAACAGTGTGGAAACTGCGGATCTCATTCACATGCTACCAGAGCGCAGAATTGCCCCACGCGCGGCCAAGCCTGTCGCAATTGTGGAAAACAAAATCACTTTGCCAAGGTCTGCCGCTCTGCCCCTGTTGCTACAGATGAACACTCTCAGTCCTCAAGCAGTTGGCCTATAATTCACAACGTGAGCTCTGGGCCAGTAGTGGCTTTCAAGTCACGCACAATTAACCTGAATGATGTGTGCATCCCTCTGTTATTGGATACCGGTGCCAGCGTCTCACTGCTGAATGTGGACAAATTCAAACGCTTTTTCAGCTCCCTGCCACTCTCTGCGCCCTCCACTGCCCTTTGCGGGTATGGTAATTCGAAAATTGGACTAGCGGGCTCAGTCAACCTCACTGTACGCTATGGAACAAAAGTTTTGCCAGATTTTTGTTTTCATGTGGCACGCCAAGGAGCCAACCTGATGGGACTGGATCTTTTCACTGGCCTGGGTTTTTCTCTCTTGGACACCGACGGGTCTGCGATTCTGCACGTCGCCTCACCGTGGTGCCAAACATGGCCAGCACTCTTCGAGGGTCTGGGCTGCCTGACTGCCTTCACCCACCAGCCCATGGTTGACTCCACCATTACCCCTGTCATTCAGCCACTGCACCGCATCCCGCTTGCTCTCCATGACGGGGTCACAGCTGAACTAAAGCAGCTGCTGGAAGCTGGCATCATCGAATCAGTTGATACCTCCCCATGGGTCTCCAACCTGGTGGTCGCAACGAAAAAGTCAGGTGGTCTACGCATCTGTGTCGATCTTCGAGCAGTGAATAAGGCCGTAATCCCTGACAAATATCCACTGCCCACGTCAGAGGAACTCACAGCGCAGTTCTATGGTTCCATCCTGTTCTCGAAACTGGACCTTCGACAGGGCTATCTACAGGTTCCCCTCCACCCCAGCAGCAGGGACCTCACTGCTTTTGTGACACATGCTGGCGTCTTTCGGTACACCAGGATGCCATTTGGACTTAGCTCTGCACCCAGCTGCTTCCAAAAGGTGATGTCCTCTGTGCTCGCGGGCATTCCTGGGGTGGCCATCTACCTGGATGACATCGTCGTGCATGGGCCCTCGACCTCCACTCACGACGAACGCCTTCGCAGAGTTTTCATGGCTCTAGCAAAACACAAGCTCACACTGAATGGCGAAAAGAGTGTCTTTGCTGTTTCAGAGATCGAATTTGTGGGGTTTCGGTTGTCGGCTGATGGTATATCCCCACTCCAGTCAAATGTGGATGCCATTCACAGCATCCCAGAACCCAGCTCTGCAGCACAGGTTGCCTCCTTCCTTGGCATGACTGGGTACGACCTGAAGTTTTTGCCCCAGTACTCAGCCACCACAGCCCCACTGCGCCAGCTCCTGCGAAAGGATGAGCCCTGGGTGTGGTCACAAGCCTGTACGGAAGCTGTTCGCCTCCTCAAATCACAGCTCACGTCGCCTCCAGTGTTGGCTCACTTTGACGTCGCCAGCCCCACCCTCGTCACCTGCGACGCATCCGCTGCAGCTGTGGGGGCGGTGTTATCGCAGATACAGAATAGAGTGGAGAAACCAATCGCCTTTGCCTCCCGAGCCCTCAGCCCCACCGAACAGAAGTACTCAGTAGGCGAGCGTGAGGCGCTGGCGTGCATCTGGGCATGTGAGCGGTGGCACCTGTACACGTATGGCCATGCCTTCACCCTGCGAACAGATCACCAGGCTCTCACTGCCTTGATGTCGACATCTGGCACGGGCCACAGACCACTGCGTCTACACCGCTGGTCTGACCGCCTCCGCCAATACAATTTCAGTCTCCAGTTCACACCAGAACATGACAATGTTGTTGCAGATCTGCTCTCCCGCACTGTCTCTGCCCCAGCCCCACTCGTCGGGTCTGACCATGTGGAACAGGATATTGTCCAGATGCTGCACACACCTCTCCAAACCACAGTCTCTCTCCAGGAGCTCACAGAGGCCTCTGAACAGGATCCGGCCCTCTCCCAGCTGTGCACCTTCATCAGAGATGGCTGGCCTCGCAAGGTGCCTGAGGAATTGTCTGCCGACTCCAGAGTTAAAGAGGAGCTCTCCTGCTGGAATGACTCCTGTGCTGCACGTGGGCTCTGCACTGTGGTCCCAAGTGCACTTCGTGCGCGTGTTTTATCCATGGCGCACGAGGGCCACTTGGGCATAGTGAAGCTCAAACAACGATGCCGAGACCTAGTGTGGTGGCCGGGTATCGACAGGGAAATCGAGGCCCTGGTCAAGGACAGTGCAGCCTGCCTTGTAAGTGGCAAGACTGGCCACCAAGCTCCTCCACCCCTGCAACCCCTTGCCTGGCCCTCTCAGCCCTGGGAGCACCTGCAGCTGGACGTCTGCGGGGAGATCCATGGTGTCCCCCACCATCAACGGTTCCTAGTGGTGACCTATGACCTGCACTCAAAATGGCCAGAGGTCACTGCCGTGGGCTCCGTCACCTCTCGGGTCATCATTGATATCTTTGAGTCCATCTTCTCCCGCTGGGGGCATCCAAAGGCCATCACCACAGAAAATGGCCCCCAAATGGTCTCTTCGGAACTCTCCTCTTACCTTGAGAGCAAGGGCATCCGTCACATACCACCCCGAGTCAAATGGGGGGGTGGAGCGTTTTAACCAGACACTGAAAAATGGCCTCAGAGCACACCTATCCCAGGGGTGTGCGTTTGACAAGGCCCTCCTCCACACACTGCTGCACTACAGAACCTCCCAGCATTCCACTACAGGGGTCTCACCCGCATCCCTCATGCTAGGCCGGGAGCTCATGCTGCCCCTTGGCAGGCTCCGCCCCTCGCTAGCTCAGAGCCCTGCTCCACCGGCTCAAGCCACAGTCGCTAGACAGCAGGAGAAGATGAAACTCCGCTTCGACCAGTCGAAGAGGGCCAAGGCGCCCAACATCTCAGTCTCCGATTGGGTCAGAGTCCGCAGGCCTCACCGCAACAATAAGATGGCGTGATTCTGGTCCTCCCCTCTCCAAATCAGCCGCCAACTTGGACCAGCTACTTTCTGCCTCACTGACGGCTCTCGGTGGCATGCCAGCCGCCTTCGGAAGGTGCCAGCACCCCCTGATGTGGGATTATATGGATCTAATCCCCAAGCCTTACCCCCAGAGTGGCGGGATGCACATGTGGCTCAGCCAGCCAACCCCCAAGCAGATGTTGTGCCTCAGCCTGCTCCTCACCAGTCCCCACTTCAGCCTGCTCTTCACCAGTCCGCACCACGGCCTGTTCGTACACGTTCTCGCCCTGGCCACCTACAGGACTTTGTCACGACATTTCATGTTTGAAATTCTGTGAGGGGGGAGGAAATGTTATGTCTGACATTGGGGATAGGTTCTCGATTGCCTTGGCCTGAGCACATGGAGTTTGATAGTGCTGTAATCATTGTATTGTGTATAGGTATTCGATTGCTTGTGCCTGGAGGGGTGTGTGTGTGGAAGCCATTATGAAAGTAGCATGAACTGAACTCTGCTTGCGGTCTCTGGATTATCTTCGCAAACGCAACATGTTCTCTACTGATGTTAATCCAGCTCCCTCACACTGTCACTCAGTAACCCCTCCCCAGCACCCTGTGTTACTGACTGTATCTCCACTGATGTTAATCCAGCTCCCTCACACTGTCACTCAGTAACCCCTCACCCAGCACACTGTGTTACTGACTGTATCTCTACTGATGTTAATCCCGCTCCCTCACACTGTCACTCAGTAAACCCCTCCCCAGCACCCTGTGTTACTGACTGTATCTCTACTGATGTTAATCCAGCTCCCGCACACTGTCGCTCAGTAACCCCTCCCCAGCACCCTGTGTTACTGACTGTATCTCTACTGATGTTAATCCCGCTCCCTCACACTGTCACTCAGTAAACCCCTCCCCCAGCACCCTGTGTTACTGACTGTATCTCTACTGATGTTAATCCAGCTCCCGCACACTGTCGCTCAGTAACCCCTCCCCAGCACCCTGTGTTACTGACTGTATCCCTACTGATGTTAATTCAGCTCCCTCACACTGTCACTCAGTAACCGTACCCTCAGCGCCGTGTTACTGACTGAATCTCTACTGATGTTAATCCAGCTCCCTCACACTGTCACTCAGTAACCTCTCCCCCAGTGCCCTGTGTGGTGTATGTAACCTGTTCCACCTTAAGAGAATTAAGCCTGTTCCACCTTAAGAGATGTACTACTTTCTCTGGCTGCTGTATACGTAATACCGGTGGTGACCACCGGTATATAAGCACTGTGTAGTAATATTGTATTTAGTATAGTCCTGACCTCCAACCAGTAAAGACCTCTTGAACATTAATCTTGTAGTCTGTGTTAGTAATTACAACTAGAACACACAGACTTAACAGTGGCGATGAGTCCGATTCTTACCCTGTGGCAGTTTATATCCACGGTGGCTTCGTCCACAGAACGGACGTCGAAGAGAGGCTTCCACCCTCATCACCCTGCTGGAAGACACGTCGCGCGGCAGACATCGAGAAACCAGAGTGCAGAAGACATCCTGAACTCGAAGCCTCCATCAGCGGCTGTCAGCTATCTTCTTTCTACCTCGGTGGTGGGTAAGCCGGGCAGCGACGTGACCAGAAAGTCGGCCGCGTTGGCTGTACAGACGGGGAGGGAAGACGGAGGAATAAGGGCGGTGAGATCGATCGCGACCAGAGATAAGGGCCGGGCCGCATTCGGGCCGAAAGGCGCAATGCGGGGACATCGATCACAGCTGGTGATAAGGGCCGGGCCGCATTCGGGCTAAAAAGGCGCAACGTCTGGGGCAACTGAAGGCGCGAGAGCCGCGGTGAAGCGGAGACAGCGTCGGGGGACGGGTGAAGGCCGCCAAGCGCGGGAAAACCGCCATTTTGTAGGCGGAGGACGAAGACAAGAGCGGGAAGCTGCCATCTTGGATAAAAATAAAAAGAAATTAAATTGCAACGATGCCTAAACATGGGAACATTAATACCTTTGATAGCGACATCGAAGATTGGGCCATGTATGTAGAACACATACAAAATTATTGTAAAGCAAATAAAATCCCAGATGAAGAGAAAGCACTAACATTATTAAACTTAATGGGTGCGAAGACATACGGGCAATTGAAACACCTTTTATCACCAGATGAACCGGCGGATAAGATGCTCGAGGAGATTGTTACTGTCCTGAAAAATCATCTAAACCCCACGCCGCTGATGCTAGCGGAACGATTTAAATTTTACAGCAGAAGGCAGCTGAAGGATGAAAGCAATGCTGAATATTTAATGGAATTGCGTAAGCTAGCAAAGTACTGTCAGTTTGGAACGAGACTGACAGAGGCGCTATGAGATAAATTTGTGTGTGGTTTATTAACAGAAGATACACAAAAGCGACTGCTCGAGGAGAATGAGCTGACGCTTGAGAAAGCGGTCACTATGGCAGCAGCACATGAAGCCGCAGCGAGAGGCACGGCAGTAATGCAGCTATGGTCACCGGAACTCAGTACAAATAAATTGGGTTTGAGTACTGTAAAATGTTATCGTTGTGGAAAGACAACGCACGATCAGAACCAGTGTTGGTTTAAAAACCAAGAATGCAGAACGTGTGGCAGGCTTGGCCACATAGCTAAAGTATGCCGGTCAGGAAAGAAGACCAGCAACAAAAAGTCACCGCAAGGAAAATACATAAAGGTACACAAGGTGACAAAGAACAGTTCGACCGAACAGAAGTCAGATTCAGACGCTAGCAGTAATGAACTGGGTAGCTTAAGAGTACACAACATTGGTAAGGATGCAGATCTCCAGACAATTTGGGTCACCCTTCAGATAGCAGGAGTCCAAGTAAAGATGGAATTGGACACTGGATCGGCATTGACGGTCATGAATAAGAAAGATTACAAAAGGTTATTCCAACATATTCCCCTACGGGATACGGAGATTATATTGAAAACATACACGGGGCAAAGAGTGTACCCCATCGGAAAGATAGAGGTAAAAGTGGTCCACAAGGGCGAAGAAAGCCAAGTAATGGACTTATATGTGCTACCTGAAGGAGGTCCACCACTACTGGGACGGGAGTGGATTAGGAAAATGAATATCGACTGGCACTCCTTGAAGGCACTAACGGTAGATTCCGGAGAAACAGATGTCAAACCTAAACGATTGTCCAAAATATTGGATGATGCTAAAGAGGTGTTTCAGCAGGGACTGGGAACACTGAGAGGAATTACGGCAAACATCAAGATTGATGAACATGCACACCCAAAATTTTTTAAAGCCAGACCGGTACCCTATGCAATACGACCTACTGTAGAAGCGGAACTGGAAGCGCTAGAACGTTCAGGTGTACTGTCTAAGGTAGATTGGAGTGAGTGGGCTACGCCCATTGTTCCCATTATGAAATGTCCTTCGAGCAACAAACCAGGAGAACCAGGGAAGGTTCGCATCTGTGGAGATTTCAAAATCACCGTTAATCCGGTGCTTCACACGGTGCAGTATCCGCTTCCGCGGAATGAGGATATTTTTGCTTCGTTGTCTGGCGGGAAACACTTCACTAAGATAGACCTGGCGCAGGTGTACTTGCAGATGGAGGTTGAAGAAGAGTCACGCCAATACCTCACGATCAACACGCATCGAAGGTTTGTACCGGTACAATAGGCTGGTTTTTGGAGTGGCATTGGCTCCAGCAATTTGGCAGAGGGCCATGGAGCAGGTATTACAGGGAATTCCAGGCACACAATGTTACCTGGATGATATTCTGATTACAGGTGATGGTGATGAAGAACACCTCGCAAACTTGGAACTGGTGCTCAACAGACTGAAAGAGTTAATCGGCAGAAATGTGAGTTCTTCCAGAAGCGGATCTTGTACTGTGGTCATGTCATTGACCGGGAGGGGCTTCATAAGTCTCCTGACACGATTGAGGCAGTTGTAAAGGCTCCCGCTCCGGATAATGTCTCTCAGTTGAGGTCGTTTCTAGGATTGATTAACTATTACCATAAATTTCTACCAAATCTATCCACGGTACTGCACCCGCTAAACGCTCTTTTACAGAAGGGGGTACCATGGGAATGGAGCGAAAACTGTAAGAAGGCATTTCGCAAAAGCAAAGAATTGATCACCTCAGAGGAAGTGTTGGCTCACTTCAACCCGACACTGCCTATTCGGTTGGCTTGTGATGCTTCTCCATATGGTATTGGGGCAGTACTCTCACGCAAGTTGCCAAATGGCACGGAAAGGCCAGTCGCATTTGCATCCAGATCATTGACCTCCGCTGAGCGCAACTATGCGCAGATCGATAGGGAGGCTCTCAGCCTTGTATGGGGAGTGAAGAAGTTTAATCATTACCTGCAGGGCCAAAAATTCACACTTCTGACAGACCATCAACCGTTGGTATCCATTTTTAACCCTAAGAAGGGTGTTTCAGTGATGACATCACAGCGTCTCCAGAGATGGTCCCTTTTCCTAGGGGCACATCAATATCAAATAGAATTCAAAGGTACGAAGCAGCATGGCAATGCTGATGGGCTGTCGCGCCTGCCACTACCTGAAGAAGAAGAAATGACGAAAGTTGACCCTGTTGAGTTATTTCATTCGACCATCATCGAGTGTTTACCAGTCACCAATGCAAGTATTGAAAGAGAAACCAGGAACGACCCGACACTGTCCAGAGTCTACGAGGTGACAGTGAAAGGATGGCCAACACATGGTGATCCTCTGTTACCGGCATTCTCGGCAAGGCGAGACCAGCTGTCCGTCTGCCATGGTACTTTGATGTACGGGACAAGAGTGATTGTTCCTCCCAAGTTAAGGGAAAGAGTTCTAAAAGAACTGCATGAAGGTCATCTGGGGGGAGTTAAGATGAAAAGTCTTGCTAGGGCTTATGTATGGTGGCCGGGTATTGACCAACAGATAGAGGAGTTGACGAAAAGCTGCGCTGGGTGCCAAAAAGTGCAAAATGCACCTCCGATCGCACGACTACACCCATGGGAATGGCCTTCAGCCCCATGGCAACGCGTACATATTGACTTTGCTGGTCCATTCATGGACTCCATGTTCCTAATTGCGGTGGACGCACATTCCAAATGGCCAGAAGTGATCAAGATGAATACCACTACTTCAGAAAAGACAATTGCGATGTTAAGAACAATATTCGCAAGGAACGGATTGCCAGAACAGATCTGTTCAGACAACGGACCACAGTTCGTGTCGGAAGAATTCCAAAAATTCTTAAAGAAGAATGGGGTGAAACATTATACCTCTGCCCCATATCATCCGGCGACAAACGGGTTGGCCGAGAGATTTGTCCAAACATTCAAAAAGGCAATAAAGGCCATGAACGATGATCAGATTCCGCTACAGCACAAGGTGGACAATTTCCTAATGGCATATCGAAACGCCGCTCATGCAGTGACTAACCAAAGTCCTGCCATGATGTTTTATAACAGGAGGTTGCGTTCCAGGTTGGACATGTTAAAACCAAATGTGCGGAGGGAAGTGGAAAACAAACAGTTCCGGCATATTAATAACAAGACCACTCGAAGTTTCGACGTAGGACAACCAGTGTTGGCAAGGGGCTATGGAAACGAAAAATGGCAGTCCGGAACAATTCGGGCCAGACAAGGACCTCTGATGTACACAGTAGATATTGGTAACAATGTGATAAGGCGTCATGCGGATCAACTGGTAGAATCGAGAGCAAGGGTCGAACCCATGGTTGCGACAGAGACAACTGTGGAAGACGTTAATGAACCTGAAGCATCTACCTCGGCAGGGAATGTACCTGATGATGATAACACCCAATGCATGGGAGACCAACTAGAGGAGTCACCTCAGCAACAGGAATCAGAGACCACTGAAAGGCGTTATCCAAACCGAATCAGAAGGCCTCCTGAGAGACTGAACCTTTGAACTGTTTATACCTGAAGTTATATATGTTATTATGTTATGTTAAATGGGGATATGACTGTTAAGCAAAAAAGGGAGGATTGTGGTGTATGTAACCTGTTCCACCTTAAGAGAACTTAAGCCTGTTCCACCTTAAGAGATGTACTACTTTCTCTGGCTGCTGTATACGTAATACCGGTGGTGACCACCGGTATATAAGCACTGTGTAGTAATATTGTATTTAGTATAGTCCTGACCTCCAACCAGTAAAGACCTGTTGAACTTTAATCTTGTAGTCTGTGTTAGTAATTACAACTAGAACACACAGACTTATCACCCTGTGTTACTGACTGTATCTCTACTGATCTCTACTGTATCAACACCACCTTCAGTGTGCCAGTGCAGCCTTCGGTCGCCTGAGGAAGAGAGTGTCTGAGGACCAGGACCTCAAACCCGGCACTAAGCTCGTGGTCTACAGAGCAGCAGTGATACCCGCCCTGCTGTATGCCTCAGAGATATGGACCATGTACAGCAGGCACCTCAAAGCACTGGAGAGGTACCACCAACGCTGCCTCCGCAAGATCCTGCAAATCCAATGGCAGGATAGGCGCACCAACGTCAGTGTTCTTGTTCAGGCCAACATCCCCAGCATTGAAGCTTGCACCACGCTCAATCAGCTCCGACGGACGGGTCACATTGTCCGCATGCCCGATACGAGACTCCCAAACCAAGCGCATTACTCGGAACTCCGACACGGCAAGAGAGCCCCAGGTGGGCAGAGGAAACGCTTCTAGGAGACCCTCAAAGCCTCCTGGAAAAAGTGTAACATCCCCACCGAAACCTGGGAACCCTGGCCCAAGACCGCACAAAGTGGAGGAGAAGCATCTGGGAAGGCGCCGAACACCTCGAGTCTCTTCGCTGGTAGCAAGCGGAGCCAAGCACAGGCAGCGCAAGGAGCACACGTAAACCCAAGCACCCCACCCACCCGCCCCTTCAACCACCGTCTGCCCCACCTTTGACAGAGACTGTAGGTCTCGCATTGGACTCATCAGTCACCTGAGAACTCATTCTTAATGTGGAAGCAAGTCATCCTCGGTTCCGAGGGACGGCCTAAGCAGAAGGTCTTTACTGATGTTAATCGAGCTCCCTCAGACTGTCACTCAGTAACCCCTCCCCCAGCACCCTCTGTTACTGACTGTATCTCTACTGATGTAAATCCAGCTCCCTCACACTGTCACTCAGTAACCCCACTGCCCCAGCGCCCTGTGTTAGTGACTGTATCTCTATTGATGTTAATCCAGCTCCCACACATTGTCAGAGTAACACCGCCCCCAGCACCCTGTGTTATTGATTGTATCTCCACTGATGTTAACCCAGCTCTCTCACAATATCACTCAGTAACCCCTCCCCCAGCACCCTGTGTTACTGACTGTATCTCTACTGATGTTAATCCAGCACCCTCAGACTGTCGCTCAGTTACCTCCACCCCAGCGACCCTGTGTTATTGACTGTATCTCTACTGATATTAATCCAGCTCCCTCACATTGTCACTGCGTAACCCCTCCCCCAGCACCCTGTGTTACTGTCTGTATCGCTACTGATGTTAATCCAGCTCCCTCACACAGTCACTCAGTAAACCCTCCCCCAGCACCCTGTGCTACTGATTGTACCTCTACTGATGTTAATTCAGCCCCCTCACACAGTCACTCAGTAACCCCTCGCCCAGCACCGTGTTATAACTGTATCTCTACTGATGTAAATCCAACTCCCTCACACTGCCACACAGTAACCCCTCCCCCAGTAAAATGTGTTACGAACTGTATCTCTACTGATGTTAATCCAACTCCCTCATACTGTCACTCAGTAACCCTTCCCCCACACACTATCACTCAGTAACCCATCCCCCACTATTATGTCCGTGTATAATTGAGACACGGAATGCAGGAGTTGATTATAACAAGTCTTTACTGAATGGAGACAACCTGGAAACTGAAACTACAGAAGCCTGCTAGGGCCTTTTATACACGGGTGGTCACTGCCGGTACTGCAGTCTGAGACCAGTTATTCCCTTAAAGGTAAATACACAACAATTCCTCCCCTTTTAGATAAACAGTACATAACATTCATTTAACAACTAAATAATAATTAATTACAATTACGGTTGCTAGATACATTGGTTGAAGTTAAGCAATTATAAGTTCAGTCTTTGAGGAGGCTTCCTGATTCTGTCTGGATAATGCCTCTTTGGGATATCAGGTTCTTCTGGCAAGGTTGAGTCAGGATCAATGTCGTTGTTTGGTTCGTCTGCTTCCAATATCACCGATTCTGCGGTAGATGCAATTGGTACTTCGGTTTCATCGCCAGGTGTATCAGATCGTGGTGTGGAGTTGACGTTTTCCAGTGACTCTAGAATCTGGTCAGCATGGCGTCTTACAATGCTCTCTCCAACGTCCACGGTATACATCAGAGGTCCTTGCCGTGTACAGATCGTTCCTGGCTGCCATTTCTCTGTGCGGTAGTCCCGGGCCAAAACTGGTTGACCTATCTTAAAACTCCTGGTCGGCCTTTCATTCATATTCTGAAACTGCCTGTTCGCCACATCTCTTCTGACGTTTGGCTTAACCAAATCCAAGCGACATCGTAGTCTTCGATTGAAGAACATCATGGCTGGAGTTTGGTTGGTAACCGCATGTGTCGCATTCCGGTAGGCAAACAAGAAGTTATCCACCTTGTGTTGTAGGGGTATATCTTCATTACACATTGCCTTGATAACCTTCTTGGATGTTTGAACAAACCTCTCGGCCAATCCATTAGTGGCTGGATGATATGCGGCGGATGTGTAATGCTTAACACCATTGTTCTTTAAGAACCTCCGGAACTCTTCAGACACAAACTGTGGTCCATTGTCAGAGCAAATCTGTTCAGTCAGCCAATTCCTGGCGAATATGGTTCGTAAGACTGTGATAGTTTTTTCTGTGGTGGTTGAGGACATTTTTATTACCTCTGGCCACTTTGAATGTGCATCCATCGCAATTAAAAACATCGAGTCCATAAAGGGACCAGCAAAATCAATGTGCACCCTTTGCCATGGAGATGAGGGCCACTCCCATGGATGTAGAGGGGCTTGTGGTGGGGCATTTTGGACCTTCTGGCATCCTGTACAGTTCTTGGTCATCTCTTCGATTTCTCTATCGATTCCCGGCCACCACACAAACGCTCTGGCTAAGTTCTTCATTTTTACCCCTCCCAGATGACCCTCATGAAGCTCATTGAGCACTCTATCCTTCAATTTGGGTGGAATTACTACTCTGGATCCACACATCAAGGTTCCTCTGCACACTGACAGCTGTTCTCTTCTCGGCGAGAATGCTGGCAGCAGTGGTTCATCATGTGCTGGCCATCCCTTCACCGTTAAATCATAGACCCAGGAGAGTGTTGGGTCATTTCGTGTTTCCTTTTCTATGTTTGCATTCGTCACAGGGAGACATTCGACGATAGTTGAGTGGAATAACTCCACTGGATCCACCGCCAGTTCTTCTTCCACCGTCGGCAACGGTAGGCGTGACAATCCATCAGCATTCCCATGCTGTTTAGTTCCTTTGTACTCGATGTCATATTGGTGTGCCCCTAGGAAAAGGGACCACCTCTGTAGCCGTTGTGCCGTCATTATCGGTACGCCCTTCTGAGGGTTGAAAATGGAGACGAGAGGTTGATGATCAGTTAGTAGAGTAAATTTCTGACCGTGCAGGTAGTGATTGAACTTCTTCACCCCCCACACCAGGCTGAGGGCCTCTCTGTCAATCTGGGCGTAGTTACGCTCGGCTGAAGTTAACGAGCGTGACGCAAAAGCTATTGGCCTCTCTGAAACATCAAGGAATTTATGTGACAGTACCGCCCCAACACCGTAGGGAGACGCATCACACGCCAGTCTTATCGGTAGTGATGGGTTGTAGTGAGCCAATACTTCTCTTGAAGTGATTAGGTCCTTACTCTTCTGAAAGGCCCGCTTACATTCATCGCTCCATTTCCATGCTACTCCCGTTCGTAGTAGGGCGTTCAGTGGATGCAGAATTGTGGACAAATTCGGCAAAAACTTATGGTAGTAATTCACCAATCCGAGGAATTACCTCAGTTGCAACACATTTTCAGGCGCTGGAGCCTTAACTACCGCTTCAATTTTGTCAGGGGACTTATGCAACCCCTCTTCATCAATCACGTGGCCACAATACGATATCTGTTTCTTAAAAAACTCGCACTTAGGGCGATTGGCTCGTAGCCCATGTTCACGTAGTCTAGTGAGCACCTGCTCTAGGTTGGCAAGGTGTTCACTGTCATCTTCACCTGTCACTAGGATGTCGTCCAAGTAACACTGAGTCCCCGGAATCCCTTGCAGGACTTGTTCCATCGCTCTTTGCCATATCGCCGGAGCTTATGCTATTCCGAATACCAGTCGATTATACTGGTAAAGACCTTTGTGAGTGTTTATCATGAGATACTTCCTAGAGGATTCTTCAACCTCCATCTGCAAATATGCTTCTGCCAGATCAATTTTTGAAAAACGCTTCCCTCCAGAGAGTGAGGCGAAGATATCTTCTATCCTTGGAAGAGGATATTGTACTGTGTAAAGGACTGTGTTCACCATCACCTTGAAGTCCCCACAGATGCGAACCTTCCTTGGCTCCTCAGACTTATTGTTTAACGTTTTCTTCATGACAGGAATGATGGGTGTCGCACACTCGCTCCAGTCTACCTTAGATAACACGCCTGCCTTCTCCAGATTCTCCAGCTCTGCCTCGACGGCTGGGCGAATTGCATATGGTACCGGTCTTGCTTTGAAAAACTTGGGAATTGCATTCTACTCTATTTTTATCGAGGCGGTTACGCCTTTAAGAGTGCCCAGTTCTTGCTGAAATACCTCTTTGGCGTCAGCTAAGATTGCTGACAATCGTCCAGGAGTGACGTCGTCATCCTTTTTACCAGCCACCGTCAGTGCCTGAATGGAGTGCCAGTCTAAACTTATCTTTCTGATTCATTCGTGTCCCAATAACGGTGGTCCACCATCTTGCAGAATGTAGAGATACAATTTCCGTATTTTCTTGCTGTTGTATTCAACAGGCACCCTTATTTTTCCTCTGGGGTATACTTTTTGCCCCGTATACATCCTCAAGACAATGGATGTCTCTCTCAAGGGTATGTGTGAGAATAGCCGCTCGTAGTCTTGTCGATTCATGACGGTTAGAGCTGATCCTGTATCCAATTCCATTTTGACTTGGGACCCTGCTATCGTGAGGGTGACCCAAATGGTTCGGTGATCCTCTTTTGCGATTACGTTGTGAAGTTTGAGGCAGCTTAGTCTCTTGTTACCGGATTCACTATCGCTCATCTGGTCTTCAGAACTACTGTCCGTCATCTTTTGTACTTTCCTGTACGGTTCCTTAGTAGCCTTTTTGTTGTCGTTGGTCTTCTTCCCATACCTGCAAACTCGTGCAATGTGTCCCATCTTTCCGCATTGCCTGCATATTTTGTCCTTGGACCAGCAGTCCTTCTGGTCATGGTTTGTTCTGCCGCAGCGATAACATTTTGCAAATCCCCGTGTCATTTTGTGGGTGCCGTATTCCTGTGGCTTTTGTTGTATTTCCACAGCTCCCCTTGCTGCTGCTTCGTACGATACTGCCACGCTGAAAGCCTTATCTAGCGTCAGCTCTTTCTCTGAGAGTAACCTCTTCTGGGTTCCTTCACTCAGGAGTCCACAGACAAATTTGTCCCGTAAGGTATCTGCCAGTCCTGCTCCGAACTGGCAGTGCTTTGATAGCTTGCTTAGTTCCGTAAGGTAATCAGCATTGCTCTCATTTTTATGCTGATTTCTCCTGTGGAATTTAAATCTTTCTGCCATCAGCAGTGGTGTGGGATTTAGGCGTTCCTGTAGGATAGCAACAATTTCGTTAAAACTCTTCGCCTTCGGTTTGGCTGGAGTAATCAGGTCCCGCAATCGGCCGTACGTTCTTGCGCCCATTAAATTTAGCAATACCGATGCCTTTTTCTCATCGGCTATTTCGTTTGCCTCGCAATATACCTCGACTCTTTCCACATACGTGGTCCAGTCTTCTATTGCATTATCGAAGGCAGTGATATCGCCAGTCTTTGGCATCTTAAAAATCTAAGATGGCGCCTCCCGCGCTTTGCCTTCATCCCCGATGGATCAAAATGGCGCCTCCCGCGCTTATCCTTCTTCCCCGCCGAGTTAAGATGGTGCCTCCCGCGCTTTCCCGCCGCTGCCGCTGCTGCCAACGCCGCTCTCCACGGTATTTTTATTTTTCTATCGCGCTTCAATATTTGCTCTGTTAATTGAAGAACCGTTCCCATCGTGGAGCGGACCCTCTGGGACACTTCACTCCCTCTTCTTAGGTCCGAACGCTGCCCGGCTGCGAAGCACTGGCCGCGCCCTCTGTGCTCCACCCTCTCTCTCTCTTTTTGCTTCCCGACTCGCTGCCCGGCCCCGTTGCAGAGCCACCCGATCGAGCTCTAGCCCGCCGCAGCCCAGGACGGATCAGTGCACTACCTGCCACCAGCCCGATTAGCTGGGAAACCACAGACTGGAGACCAAGCCTGGCTCTCGACAGTCTCTCCTGCACTTTTCAATTCGATGATTTGGAGGGCGGTTGCCCACGGTCGACGCCCGTTTCTCGAGTTTCTTTGGATTATTTTTTTTTCTTTCTTCTGGCTTCAACCTTCAATGACGTCGTCTGAGGTGCTGCCGAGTTGCAGGTAAGTTCGTTTCTTACTCGTCGCCAGTATTATGTCCGTGTATAATTGAGACACGGACTGCAGGAGTTGATTACAACAAGCCTTTACTGAACGGAGACAACCTGGAAACTGAAACTACAGAAGCCTGCTAGGGCCTTTTATACAGGGGTGGTCACTGCCGGTACTGCAGTCTGAGACCAGTTATTCCCTTAAAGGTACATACACAACACGCACCACCCTGTGTTACTGACTGTATCTATACTGATGATAATCCAGCTCACTTACACTGTCACTCAGTCACCCTCCCCCAGCACCCTGTGTTACTGACTGTATCTCTACTGATGTTAATCCAGCTCCCTCACACTGTCACTCAGTAACCCCTCCCCCAGCACCCTTTCTTACTGACTGTTTCTCCACTGATGTTAATCCTTCTCCCTCACACTGTCACTGAGTAACCCCTCACCCAGCATTCTGTGTTACTGACTGCCTCTCTACTGATATTAATCCAGCTCCTTCTAAATGTCACTCAGTATCCCCTCCCCCAACATGCTAAATTACTGACTGTATCTCCACTGATTTTAATCCAGCTCCCTCACACTGTCACTCAGTAACCACTCCCCCAGCAATCTGTGTTAATCCAGCTCCCACACCCTGCCACTCATTACCCCTGCTACAGCACCCAGTGTTAATGACTGTATCTTTACTGACGTTAATCCAGCTCCCTCACACTGTCTCTCAGTAACACCTCCCCCAGCACCCTGTGTTACTGACTTTATCTCGACTGATGTTAATCCAGCTCCCTCACAATGTCACTCAGGAACCCCTCCCACAGCACCCTGTGTTACTGACTGTACCTCTACTGATGTTAATCCAGCTACCTCACACTGTCGCTCAGTAACCCCTCCCCCAGCACCATGTTACTGACTGTATCTCTACTGATGTTAATCCCGCTCCCTCACACTGTCACTCAGTAACCCCTCCCCCAGCACCCTGTGTCACTGACTGTATCTCTACTGATGTTAATCCAGCTCCCTCACACTGTCACTCAGTAACTACTCCCCCAGCACCCTGTGTTACTGACTGCATCGCCACTGATGTTAATCCAGCTCCATCACACTGTCACTCAGTAACCCCTCCCCCAGCACCCTGTGTTACTGACTATCTCTCTACTGATGTTAATCCAGCTCTCGCACACCGTAACACAGTAACCCCTCCCTCAGCACCCTGTGTTACTGTCTGTACCTCTACTGATGTTAATCCAGCTCCCTCACAATGTAACTCAGTAACCCCTCCCTCAGCACCCTGTGTTACTCACTGTACCTCTACTGATATTAATCCAGCTCCCTCACACTGTAACTCAGTAACCCCTCCCCCAGCACCCTGTGTTTCTGACTGTATCTCTACTGATGTTAATCCAGCTCCCTCACACTGTCACTCAGTAATCCCTCCCCCAGCACCCTGTGTTATTGACTATCTCTACTGACGTTAATCCAGCTCCCTCACACTGTCACTCAGTAACCAATCCCCCAGCACACTGTGTTATTGCCTGTATATCTACTGATGTTAATCCAGCTCCCTGACACTGTCGCTCAGTAACCCCACCCCCAGCACACTGTGTTACTGACTGTATCTCGACATATGTTAATCCAGCTCCCTCACATTCTCCCTCAGTAAACCCTCCCCAGCACCCTGTGTTACTGACTGTATCTCCACTGATGTTAATCCAGCTCCCTCACACTGTCACTCGGTATCCCATCCCCCTGCATCCTATGTTACTGATTGTATCTCTGCTGATTTTAATCCAGCTCCATCACGCTGTGACTCAGTAACCCTCCCGCAGCGCCCTGTGTTACTGACTGTATCTCTACTGATGTTAATCCAGCTCCCTCACACTGTTACTCAGTAATCCCTCCCCAAGCACCCTGTATTACTGACTATATCTCTACTGATGTTAATCCAGCTCCCTCACACTGTCGCTCAGTAACCCCTCCCCCTGCAACCTGTATTACTGACTGTATCTCTACTGATGTTAATCCAGCTCCCTCGCGCTGTTCCTCAGTAACCCCTCCCCAGCACCCTGTGTTAATGACTGTATCTCTACTGATGTTAATCCAGTTCCCTCACACAGTCACTCAGTAACCCCTCCCCTAGCACCCTGTTTTACTGACTGTATCTATACTGATGTTAATCCAGATCCCCCACACAGTCACTCAGTAACCCCTCCCCCAGCACCCTGTGTCACTGACAGTATCTCTACTGATGTTAATCCAGCTCCCTCAGACTGTCGCTCAGTTACCTCTACCCCAGCGACCCTGTGTTATTGACTGTATCTCTACTGATGTTAATCCAGCTCCCTCACATTGTCACTGCATAACCCCTCCCCCAGCACTCTGTGTCAGTGACTGTATCTCCACTGATTTATTCCTTCTCCCACACACAGTCACTCAGTAACCCCTCCCCCAGCACCCTGTGCTACTGACTGTATCTCTACTAATGTTAATCCAGCTCCCTCACACTGTCGCTCAGTAACCCCTCCCCCAGAAGGCAGTATTACTGACTGTAGCTCTACTGATGTTAATCCAGCTCCCACACCCTGCCACTCATTACCCCTGCCCCAGCACCCTGTGTTACTGACTGTATCTGTATTGATGTGTGATATCCGAGTGGTAAGGTCAGAAACTGAGAGAAGCGAGATATTAGGAACAAAACCCAGCTGTTTATTTACCCGGTGTAGCAGAGAAACATCTCTGACAGGCTGCAGGCAAGACACACAATTATTATTGCACGATGGCAAGATGGAGGATTCACCTCTGAGTCATACCCATAATGCAATGCCACATTACCACATTAACTGGTGTACCAGGACATTGAATACATGACCCATTACCTTAAAAACTGGTGAATGTGACCCCTTAATATTTGGCTCCATCTGGTGGATAACTTAAACATTACATCCCAGATTACTATATCCCTCCCCTCTTAAGTTGAACATTAATTTCTTAACAACATTCTTAAAAAGTCCCATAAGGAAACTCCTTTAACGATAGTCCATACTGAACGAATCTAGCAGGTCATGATCAATCTCTCTGGTAGCTTGTGAGTCCTTGGTGAACATCTTACAGTCAAGTCCCTGCTTGGTTGTGGTAGAGCCACCTGCTGCTCCTGAGCAGTACTCAGAGTATCTGACTCTGCTACGATGGTTTCCTCTTGACGAAGGGGTCCAGGTGGAACTGGCTCTGTTCGTGGTGGTGGTACCACCGGTGCATTTGGATAACTGGGCGCCAACTTGTCCTCCGACATCTCCTCTGGAACCTCCATTTCGATTTCCCCTTGTCTGGTCAGTATCTGATCTACATGTCTGCGTACTACCTGACCAGTTCCCACCATGACCGTATATGATACTGGACCGGTCATTGAGTCTATTACACCAGGAATCCATTTTGGACCATAACTGAAATTCCTGGTAAGGACCGCATCTCCTTCTCCAAAACTGCAGCTCTTTGTCCTTCTGTCATGGTTCTCCTTTTGTTTGATTTGTCGGTTTTCCACCTTCCTTTTTAGGTCTGGGTGAACCAGGTCAAGAGTGGAGCGTAGTCGACGTCCTAACAACAGCTCAGCAGGAGAGAGTCCTGTGGTAGATTGAGGTGTTATTCTGTAGCTGAACAGAACTTGTGACACCTTGGCTGCCAAACTCCCTTCCGCACCTTTTTTCATCATCTCCTTAAATGTTTGTACGGCTCTCTCCGCAAGTCCATTTGAAGACGGATGATATGGAGCTGAGGTCACGTGCACTTATGTCATTGTTTCTCATGAACTCTTTTGTTTCTATACTCACAAAACACGTGGCATTGTCACTTACTATGATCTCCGGTAGCCCTTGATTACTAAAACTCCTACGCAGGCAGTCTATAGTAACAGTAGATGAAGCAGAATTTACAGGATAAACATCCATCCATTTGGAATGGGCATCAATGATTATGAGGAACATCTTTCCCATGAATGGACCCGCATAATCTACATGTAATCTCCATGGTTTATCCGGCCACTCCCAGGGGTGGAGAGGAGCCGCTGCTGGTGCCTTCCTGTGTACTTGACAAGTGCTGCATGTCTTGACTAGATTTTCTATCTCCTCATCTAGCTTTGGCCACCACAAGTAACTCCTTGCCAAGGCTTTCATACGCAAAACTCCAGGATGACACTGATGTAGTTGCCCTAGGATAGACTGTCGTGCTGGCTGTGGAATAATCACTCATGCTCCCCACAACACGCAACCATCCTGCACACCCAGCTCTATCTTCCTGACACTGTAAGGTGTGAAATCAGTCCCTTCCGGATGCTGTGGCCAACCCCTCATCACATATTCTCGGACTCTAGACAGTACTGGATCTTTACCGGTCCATGTCCTTACTTGTTCAGCGGTCACAATTGCCGTGTCCGTGTCCTCCAACATCAAAACCCTGTCCTCTGGAGCTGCACGGATAGGTGTACCTGGCAGTGGAAGATGGCTCAAGGCATCTGCGTTCCCATGGTACTTGCCCGCCTTGTAAACGATGACATACTCATATGCCCTCAACGTCACTACCCACCTCTGGATCCGGGGTGACACCATCTGTGGTACCGCTTTCATTTCATTAAAAAAAGATAGAAGAGGTTATGATCGGTGCATATGGTGAATTTCCTGCCATATATGTACTTGTGAAACCTCTGTAACCCAAACATTACTGCTAACCCCTCTTTATCTAACTGGGAATAGTTTTTCTCCGCTGGTGTCAGAGTTCGAGACATAAACCCTATTGGTCTTTCTGTTCCATCTTCCAAGCTGTGTGAAAGAACCGCCCCCACCCTGTAAGGTGAAGCATCACAAGAGAGAATGATGTCTTTCTCTGCATTGTACTGAACCAGCACACCCGAAGACAGCATCAGTTTCTTGGACTGTTCAAATGAAACCCTCTGTTCCTCTTCCCACTGCCACTGTGTCTCCTTGCGCAGAAGTTTGTGAAGAGGTGCTAACACTGTTGCCAAGTTTGGTAAAAAGCTGTTATAATAGTTTAGCAGTCCCAGGTAAGCTTTTAACTCAGTCACATTGGTAGGAGCTGGGGCCTCCTGCAGTGCTTGTACCTTCTCCTTGATTGGATGGAGCCCGGTGGCATCCACTCTGTGTCCCAGGAACACGGCCTCATTCCCCAGGAAAGTGCACTTACTCCTCTTGAGCCGTAACTCAGCCTTATCCAATCTTTGTAGTACCTCTCTCAGAGTGCTCAGATGCTCCTGGTCGGTTCTTCCTGTCACCAGAATGTCATCCAGATAGATTGAAACATGTGGGATCCCTTGTAGTACACCCTCAATAGTTCTCTGGAAAATAGCTGGACTAGATGAGACACCGAAAGGTAAGCGGTTATAGGTAAACAAACCCTTGTGTGTATTTATGGTGACATACTTCTTGGATTCCTCATCTAGTGTAATCTGCAAGTATGCATGACTCATATCCAGCTTCATGAATTTCTTCCCTCCAGCCAGCTTTGCAAAGAGATCCTCTGTTTTGGGAATAGGATACTGTTCTAGTTTAGACACCCGATTTACTGTCAATTTATAATCTCCACAGAGTCTTACTGAATTGTCCGGTTTTAAAACAGGTACAATGGGAGCTGCCCATTCTGAACATTTCACGGGTTTCAGAATGTTCTCTCTCAAAAGACGGTCAAGCTCAGCCTCTACCTTCGGTTTCATGGCATACGGCACAGGTCGTTGTTTAAAAAACCTTGGCAGTGCCTCCTTGTCTACATAAATCTAAGCTGGGGGGCCATTAAATGTGGTAAGTTCTTCCTTGAACACGTTCTCATGTTCAATCAACACTTCTTGCAAAGACAATTGTTTGCCTCCCTCTATTTGATTCATTGCTCCCCAATCTAATTTAAGTTCTTGTATCCAGCCCCGACCTAACAAGTTTGGTCCGGAACCCAATACTACAACTACAGGTAGCTGTTCCACGGTGTCCCTGTGTTGCACAGTTACAGTAGCTGTACCCAATGTCGCCACTCGTTCACCGGTATATGTTTTAAGCTGCATAGAGCAAGACTTTAACTCTGGAACTTTTGCACGGTTCCACAATTTTGAGTACTCCTCCCTGTTCATTATGGTCACACCGCATCCTGTATCCACTTCAAAGTTGACCTTAGAGTCATTTACTGTCAGTTGCAAATTGAAAGGATCCACTTTTGGAATGTTCTCTACCATACTATGCATTATGAACATGTTGTCTTCTTTCTCAGCTTCTCCGCTGATGTGATGTGCTCCCTGTTTTTTCACTTCTCTTCCTAGGTTTTGCTTTCCTCCCCCTTTTGGTATGTATTCCTCCACGGTTGCTTTTGCCCTGCATGCACGTTTTATATGTCCTTTTTTCCCACACTTGTGGCACATTTCCTCCAGAAACCTGCATTCCCTCGCCAGGTGATCGCCATGCATCTATAACATGCCTTTACATGCTCATGTTGTGGTTTCTGACGCATATTTAACTTGTGCACAACAACCTGACCTCCAACTTGCTTTGTAGTAGCCCAGTCTGAACCTTGTATTTCTTTTACATCTCGGTTCGCTGCCTCTATGGCTTGAGCAAGTTCCAACGCTTTATCATACGTAAGCCCAGTCTCGGACAATAATCTCCGCTGCATTCGATCATCCATTATCCCGCAAACTAGCCTATCTCTCAGCATGTCTTTCAGGTTGTTTCCGTAATTGCAATCGTGTGCCAATTTTCTCAACACTGCCACATAATCCAATACAGTCTCTCCCGGTTTTCTGTTCCGTGAATTAAATATGAAACGCTGCACAATCTCACTCGGTCTGGGATTGAAATGGTCCTTCAGCAAGTCCACTAAGTCAGCAAATGATCTGTCTCCAGGCTTTGCAGGACTGCATAAGTTTCTCATTGAACTATACGTCTGACTTCCCACGGAAGTGAGCAAAATAGCTCTCCTTTTTCCGACATCATTTATATCATTTGCTTCAAAGAAATGCATCAGCAACTCGTAGTATTCATCCCAGGTCTGCATCTGAACATCAAAAGCAGAGATCTTTCCTACCGTAGCAGCCATGATCCTTTTTTCAGTGCTCATTTTCTTTTTTTTTCTTCAAGATGTGATCTGTTTATCCTCGTCGCCAATATGTGATATCCGAGTGGTAAGGTCAGAAACTGAGAGAAGCGAGATATTAGGAACAAAACCCAACTGTTTACTTACCCAGTGTAGCAGAGAAACAATCTGAAAGGCTGCAGGCAAAGCATCCAATTCTTACTGCACAATGGCAAGAAGGAGGATTCACCTCTGAGTCATACCCATAATGCAATGCCACATTACCATATTAACTGGTGTACCAGGACATTGAATACATGACCCATTTCCTTAAAAACTGGTGAATGTAACCCCTTAATATTTGGCTCCATCTGGTGGATAACTTAAACATTACATCCCAGATTACGATAGGTGTTAATCCAGTTCCCTCACGCAATCACTCAGTAAACCCTCCCCCAGCACCCTGTGTTACTGATTGTATCTCTACTGATTTTAATCCAGCTCCATCACACTGTCACTCAGTAACCACTGCCCCAGAACACAGTATTACTGACTGTAGCTCTACTGATGTTAATCCAGCTCGCTCACACTGTCACTCAGTAACCCCTCCCCCAGCACCCTGTGTTACTGACTGTATTTCTACTGATTTTAATCCAGCTCCATCACACTGCCACTCAGTAACCCCTCCCCCAGAACACAGTATTACTGACTGTAGCTCTACTGATGTTAATCCAGCTCCCTCACACTGTCACTCAGTAAACCCTCCCCCAGCAACCTGTGTTACTCACTGTCTCTTCTGATGTTAATCCAGCTCCCTCACACTGTCACTCAGAAGCCCCTCCCCCAGCACCCTGTGTTACTGACTGTATCTCTACTGATGTTTATCCAGCTCCCTCACACTGTCACTCAGTAACCCCTCCCCCAGCACCCTGTGTTACTGACTGTATCTCTCCTGATGTTAATCCAGCTACCTCACACTGTCACTCAGTAACCCCTCCCCCAGCACCCTGTGTTACTGGCTGTATGTCTACTGATGTAAATCCTGCTCCCTGACACTATCGCTCAGTATCCCCTCCCCCAGCACTCTGTGTTACTGATTGTATCTCGACATATGTTAATCCAGCTCCCTCACATTGTCCCTCAGTAAACCCTCCCCAGCACCGTATTACTGACTGTATCTCTACTGATGTTAATCCAGCCCACGCACACTGTCGCTCAGTAACCCCTCCCCCAGCACCCTGTGTTACTGACTGTATCTCTACTGATGTTAATCCAGCTCCCTCAAACTGTCAATCAGTAACCCCTCCCCCAGCACCCTGTGTTACTGACTGTATCTCTATTGATGTTAATCCCGCTCCCTCACACTGTCACTCAGTAACCCCTCCCCCAGCACCCTGTGTTACTGACTGTATCTCTACTGATGTTAATCCAGCCCACGCACACTGTCGCTCAGTAACCCCTCCCCCAGCACCCTGTGTTACTGGCTGTATCTCTACTGATGTTAATCCAGCTCCCGCACACTGTCGCTCAGTAACCCCTCCCCAGCACCCTGTGTTACTGACTGTATCTCTACTGATCTCTACTGTATCAACACCACCTTCAGTGTGCCAGTGCAGCCTTCGGTCGCCTGAGGAAGAGAGTGTCTGAGGACCAGGACCTCAAACCCGGCACTAAGCTCATGGTCTAGAGAGCAGCAGTGGTACCCGCCCTGCTGTATGCCTCAGAGATATGGACCGTGTACAGCAGGCACCTCAAAGCACTGGAGAGGTACCACCAACGCTGCCTCCGCAAGATCCTGCAAATCCAATGGCAGGATAGGCGCACCAACGTCAGTGTTCTTGTTCAGGCCAACATCCCCAGCATTGAAGCTTGCACCACGCTCAATCAGCTCCGACGGACGGGTCACATTGTCCGCATGCCCGATACGAGACTCCCAAACCAAGTGCATTACTCGGAACTCCGACACGGCAAGAGAGCCCCAGGTGGGCAGAGGAAACGCTTCTAGGAGACCCTCAAAGCCTCCTGGAAAAAGTGTAACATCCCCACCGAAACCTGGGAACCCTGGCCCAAGACCGCACAAAGTGGAGGAGAAGCATCTGGGAAGGCGCCGAACACTTCGAGTCTCTTCGCCGGGAGCAAGCAGAAGCCAAGCGCAGGCAGCACAAGGAGCGGCCGTCAACCCAAGCACCCCACCCACCCGCCCCTTCAACCACCGTCTGCCCCACCTTTGACAGAGACTGTAGGTCTCGCATTGGACTCATCAGTCACCTGAGAACTCATTCTTAATGTGGAAGCAAGTCATCCTCAGTTCCGAGGGACGGCCTAAGCAGAAGGTCTTTACTGATGTTAATCGAGCTCCCTCAGACTGTCACTCAGTAACCCCTCCCCCAGCACCCTGTGTTACTGAATGTATCTTTACTGATGTTAATCGAGCTCCCTCAGACTGTCACTCAGTAACCCCACTGCCCCAGCGCCCTGTGTTAGTGACTGTATCTCTACTGATGTTAATCCAGCTCCCACACATTGTCACTGAGTAACACCGCCCCAGCAGCCTGTGTTACTGATTGTATCTCTACTGATGTTAACCCAGCTCTCTCACAATATGACTCAGTAACCCCTCCCCCAGCACCCTGTGTTACTGACTGTTTCTCTACTGATGTTAATCGAGCTCCCTCAGACTGTCACTCAGTAACCCCACTCCCCCAGCGCCCTGTGTTAGTGACTGTATCTCTACTGATGTTAATCCAGCTCCCACACATTGTCACTCAGTAACCCCTCCCCCAGCACCCTGTGTTACTGACTGTTTCTCTACTGATGTTAATCGAGCTCCCTCAGACTGTCACTCAGTAACCCCACTCCCCCAGCGCCCTGTGTTACTGACTGTATCTCTACTGATGTTAATCCAGCTCCCTCAGACTGTCGCTCAGTTACCTCTACCCCAGCGACCCTGTGTTATTGGCTGTACCTCTACTGATGTTAATCCAGCTCCCTCACATTGTCACTGCGTAACCCCTCCCCCAGCAACCTGTGTTACTGTCTGTATCTCTACTAATGTTAATCCAGCTCCCTCACACTGTCACTCAGTAAGCCCTCCCCCAGCACCCTGTGTTACTGACTGTACCTCTACTGATGTTAATCCAGCTCCCTCACACTGTCGCTCAATAACCCCTCCCCCAGCACCCTGTGTTACTGACTGTATCTCTACTGATGTTAATCCAGCTCCCTCACACTGTCATTCAGTAACCCCTCCCCCAGCACTCTGTGTTACTGACTGTATCTCTACTGATGTTAATCCAGCTCCCTCACACTGTCATTCAGTAACCCCTCCCCCAGCACTCTGTGTTACTGACTGTACCTCTACTGATGTTAATCCAGCTCTGTCAAACCGTTACTCAGAAACCCGTCCCACAGCAACCTGTGTTACTGACTGTATCTCTACTGATGTTAATCCATCTCCCTCACACTGTCACTCAGTAACCCCTCCCCCAGCACCCTTTCTTACTGACTGTTTCTCCACTGATGTTAATCCTTTTCCCTCACACTGTCACTGAGTAACCCCTCACCCAGAATTCTGTGTTACTGACTGTATCTCTACTGATATTAATCCAGCTCCTTCAAAATGTCACTCAGTATCCCCTCCCCCAGCATGCTAAATTACTGACTGTATTTCTACTGATTTTAATCCAGCTACCTCACACTGTCACTCAGTAAACCCTCCCCCAGCAACCTGTGTTAATGAGTGTATCTCTACTGATGTTAATCCAGCTCCCACACCCTGCTGTAATGTGCTCAACACACGGACACGGGATGTGTTCCTTCAGCCATCAACACGAGGTTTCCTTATTCATTTCCTTTCTCTGTTTATTCTCCGTCGCCCCCTACCGGGGCGGAGGGTAACTATCACCACATCTCCCTTTCTAAACAGACTTTGAATACTATTCCTTTACTATTAACATTTCAAATGACCTTCTTTCAAATCATTACTTTTTTACTGTGCTTAAGAAATAACAAACTCTAACAAACATAACATCTCTAATGCACAATGTATCTCTTTTTTTTTGTTTTTAGAGAAACACGAATAATGCAAGCAGAGTAAGCTTGGAGAGGCAAGGTGACTGCCTGAACCCTCCACCAAGTACCTCGGGTATTATTCTGACCCAATGAGGTGTCTTGGTTCTTAAGCTATTCATGTTGCAAAGTCCTGGAGGTATGAAGGAGGATTGCGGACCCTTTCAGGGTATCGTCTGGAACCCGATGGAGGTGGGGTATCCCCTGTGGGTGGAGGAGATGCAGGTGGGGTATCCCCTGTGGGTGGAGGAGTTCCAGGACCCGCATCCCCATTGTAGTCATCGGGAATGGAAGGCTCATCAGCAGCGTCCAGGGGCTGCTGGGTAAGTGCGAGGTGTCTGCGGTTCCTGCGAACAATCTGGCCCTGGATATCAACCAGATACGATCTTGGGGTGTTGGCCTGTCCTTGCACAATGCCTCTTTTGCGGGAGTCACGTATCCACACATAGTCACCTGGAAAGAGTGGACACAAGGGCTTAGCTCTGTGGCAACTGTTAAAGTTGGCCTGTTGTCTTTGTTTAGATTGTTTGTCCTTGTCTGTAAAATTCTGGAGGTTGGGCCAGCCTGGGGTCAGGAGTGATGGCATAGTTGGCATGGTTGTACGAAGTTTTCTGCCTTGTAGCAACTCAGCAGGGCTGAATCCGCTAGAAAGAGGTGTGGAGCGTGTTAGATCCGTGTATCTTGATGTAGTGTTTCCTTCAATAATTAGACAAGAGACTGCAGGGAACAATCAACAGGTGTTTACTGGATGAGGGTTACTCTAAAACTAAGTGTACAGATCCCTACTCAGGGTTTATATACAGGTGTGGCCACTGCCGGTACTACAGTATACAGGAGCTGTAAAAAGTAGTTCTCCCCTTAAAGGTACATACACTACAATTCCTCCCCTTTTAGATTAACAGTACCATAACATTCATTTAACAATTGAATATCAACTAATTATAATTAACACTTTTAACATGCAACATTAACTGAAAATAGTCTATTTATAAATTCAGTCTTTGGGGCGGCTTCCTGATCCTTTCTGGATAGCGTCTTTCCTGAGTGTCTTGCTCTTGGGGCGGAGGCAATTCTGGCCCCCTGTCGTCGGTTGGTTCATCAGCTTCCGATGCTACTGTTTCTGGGGTAGATGCTACCTGTATGTCGGGTTCATCACCAGGTACGCGAGACATGGGGTTGACTCGTTCCTGTGACTCTAGGATCTGGTCAACATGGCGTCTCACAATGTTCTCCCCAACATCCACTGTGTACATTAGTGGCCCCTGCCATGTGCATATTGTTCCTGGTTGCCATTTCTCTGTTCGGTCGTCGCAGACCAAGACTGGTTGCCCTACATTGAAGCTCCTTGTCGGCTTCTCATTGATGTGCTGGAATTGCTTATTCTCAACATCTCTTCGTACATTTCGTCTGAGCAAATCCAGATGAGATCTCAACCTTCAGTTAAAGAACATCATGGCCGGGGTCCGGTTGCTGACTGCATGTATCGCATTTCTGTAAGCTAACAGGAAATTGTCCACCTTATGCTGCAGTGGAATGTCGTCATCGCACATGGCCCTTACTGCTTTTTTAAAGGTTTGTACGAACCTCTCAGCCAATCCATTTGTGGCTGGATGATACGGGGCGGATGTGTAATGCCTTACCCCATTCCTTCTCATAAATCTTCGAAACTCTTCGGACACAAACTGCGGTCCATTATCAGAGCAAATCTGCTCTGGCAAGCCGTTCCTGGCAAATATGGTCCGTAGGACTGCAATCATTTTCTCTGTGGTGGTGGAGGACATTTTGATGACCTCAGGCCATTTCAAGTGGGCATCCACGGCTATTAAAAACATTGAGTCCGTGAATGCACCAGCAAAATCAATATGCACCCGTTGCCATGGAGATGACAGCCACTCCCCTGGGTGTAGAGGGGCATGTGGTGGTGCATTTTGGACCTTCTGGCATCCTGAGTGTAATGATCAATAACATGTCATTCTATAGTGGACACTAGGTGGAGCCATAGAGTAGTGTAGAGCTGTATATAAGACTACACTACCCAGCTGTATATATATTAAGACTACTTTACCCATGAGGCACTAGGCTTCCCACAAGGCAGCAGTCAAGATGGAAGCCTCTACAGATACTGTACCTAGTCCACATGTGCTCAATAAAGTAACTAGCAAAAGCTAGCTGTGTTCATAATAAGAATGTCTATTTATTAATGAACATAAGATGGTACCAGGGTGGTGAAGATCTGCTGAAAATTGTGAAAAGCGACATGGAGAATTTGAAGCCACCAGAGCGTTTGAAACTCAAAGGAAACATCGACTACAATTGGCAGACTCTTAAACAACAATTCGAACTCTACATTGCAGCCATCGGATTCGGTACGAAGCCAGACGCAAGGAAGATAGCGTTGCTGCTTACAGTTGCAGGCCCTCAGGTGATAGAGGTATTTAATACATTTGTATTTAATCCAGAGGAGAACAGAGAAAAATTAGAAGATGTGCTAAAAAAATTTGATGCACATTGCTCTCCCAAAAAGAATGAGACCTATGAAAGTTACATCTTCCGTTCTCAGACACAGCAGCAAAATGAGACTTTTGATAGCTTTATAACTGATCTGAAACTGAAAGCACAGACATGTAATTTCTCTGAGCTCAAAGCATCCATGATTCGTGACCAGATTGTGTTTGGTATTCATGATAAAAAAGTCAGGGAACGTCTGTTGAGAGAAACCAAACTAAATTTGGAAAATGCGGTGAAAATATGCCAAGCCAGCAAGCTAGCTCGAAAGCACGCGAAGACTTTCAGTGCAATCAATAATGGTGTGATTGTAATGAGTGATAATGCTGCTGTCGGTGCTGTGTCCTATAAGGGGAAGAAACATGGGCAGAACAGAAATGAAAAGCAATCGGAGGATAAAATTTTTAATTGTAAACGCTGTGGTTACAAACACCAGTTAAGACAATGCCCAGCGTTTGGAAAAATGTGCACAAAGTGTAATGGAAAGAATCACTTTGCCAAACAATGCTTTTCAAAAGTACAAACTAAGAAAGGGCAACGAGTTAATATAATTGAGGACACTGATTTAAGTGAGGCATTTTTTGTAGGAATGGTGTCATGTGACAATATCAAAAAGGATACAGAAAATGTGCAGCCCTCAGAAATGGACAATGCTGAACATAAAGTTAATGCAGTAAAAGAGGACAAATGGATGATCCCACTGCAGGTAAATGGAGCATTAGTTACCTTGAAACTAGACACTGGGGCAAAAGCAAACTTAATCAGTATGAGTGACATTAACAATATGAAAGAAAAGCCCAAAATACAGAAAAAGTCAGTACTACTGAAGGACTATAATGGACAGAAAATAGATAGCTTAGGTGTATGCAGACTTAAAGTGACAGTCAAAGACAAAGTGCATCATCTCATGTTTTCTGTTGTGGCTGAAAGGCTTGATTCACTACTGGGTGACAAAGCTTGTGAGGACTTAGAACTGGTCAAAAGAGTCCACCGTATAAACTGTGCCATAAGCAGACCAGATGACTCGGTGGATTCTGTGGTGAATAATTTCCAGGATGTGTTCAAAGGATTTGGAGTTCTACCATTCACTTACAAGATCCAGCTAAAGCAGGATGTTCAGCCAGTGGTACATGCTCCACGAAGAGTTCCAGCACCCCTGCGTGACTGGCTCAAGAATGAACTGGACAGAATGACCACACTAGGAGTCATCAGGAAAGTCGAAGAGCCAACAGACTGGGTTAACTCCATGGTATGTGTAAAGAAAAAGAACAATGATCGAAGAATATGCATAGATCCAAAGGACTTAAATGCAAACATAAAACGTGAACACTACCAGATTCCCAAGTGAGAAGAAATCACCAGTGAAATGTCAGGTGCCAAATACTTTACAAAGCTCGATGCCTCACAAGGATTTTGACGACTAAAACTGGATGAAGAGAGCACCAAATACTGTACCTTCAACACACCATTTGGCAGGTATTGTTTCCTCAGAATGCCTTTTGGGATAATATCTGCATCTGAAATCTTTCATAGAGTGATGGAACACATAATTGAAGGTCTGGAAGGAGTTCAGGTCTATGTTGATGACATCATCATCTGGGGCTCCACACTGAAAGAACACAATGAGAGACTGACTAAAGTGCTACAGAGCATACGCCGGAATGGACTGAAGCTCAACAAAGCCAAGTGTCAGTTTGGTGTCCAGGAAGTCACTTTCCTAGGAGATAATCTATCTGGTAAAGGAATAGAGCCAGATATGGAAAAATTAAACGCCATACTCAAAATGCCCCGACCCACTGACAAAAAAGGAGTGCTACGCATCATGGGGATGATAAACTTCATTGGAAAATTCATTCCTAACTTGTCAGCCAAGACAGCCTGTCTGCGAGACCTGATACTTAAAACAAATGAGTTTGCATGGACAGAAAGACATGAACAAGAGTGGATAAACCTCAAAACAGTGCTGACAACCACACCTGTACTCACCCTCTTTGACTCAACCAAAAGAATCAAAGTGTCAACGGATGCATCAAAAGATGGCCTAGGTGCGGTCTTGCTACAAGCAGAGGGTGAAGATTGGAAGCCTGTTGCCTATGCCTCCAGGTCTATGACTGATACTGAGTGTCGATACACCCAGATTGAAAAGGAATGTCTAGGCTTGGTAGTTGGACTAGAAAAGTTTCATGGCTACATATATGCACTTCCCACCTTCACAGTTGAGACAGACCACAGCCCACTGGTTGCCATCATTAAAAAAAACCTGAATGAGATGTCTCCAAGGATTCAACGACTCATGATGAAGCTGCAAAGATATGACTTTGAACTGATCTACACACCAGGCAAATACATGGTGTTAGCAGATGCACTATCCCGAGCACCCACAATGAGTCATGTGAACTCTACTGAAGAAGACGTGGATGTTCATGTGAGTATGGTCACTGCTGCGCTGCCCATGTCAGACACAAAATCAAAGCAAATAGCAGAAGAAACAGTAAAAGATACAGTATTACAAACAGTAATAGAGAACATTCATCATGGTTGGCCAAAAGGTTCCTGTCCAAAATATTTTCACATAAGGTCAGAATTGAGTGTCGCAAGTGGACTATTACCAAAACAGAACAGAATAGTCATTCCACAGGCTCTACGTCAAGACATGCTCAAAAGGATTCATGAGGGACACCTCGGAATTGAAAAATGCAAAAGGAGAGCAAGAGACACTGTTTATTGGCCTGGCATAAATAAGGACATTGAGAACATGATAGGCAAATGTGAGACATGTCAGAAACACCAAAACAAACAAGCAAAGGAACCAATGATAGTAGCTGACATACCAACAGCAGCATGGCAAAAGGTTGGTATGGACCTTTTTCATTCAAATGGTAAAGACTATCTAATAGTGATTGACTACTATTCTAACTATCCTGAGATGACGCTGCTCTCAAGCACCACAGCAAGCAGTGTCATAATGCATGTGAAATCCATCTTCGCCAGACATGGAATTCCCAGGATTGCCATTAGCGACAATGGTCCGTGCTTCAACTGTAAGGAGTGGCAACAGTTTGCAGCACATTATGACTTTCAGCACATCACATCCAGTCCTTTGTATGCTCAGTCAAATGGTAAGGCAGAGAAAGGTGTTCAAGTTCTCAAGCAGCTACTGAAGAAAGCGACAGAAAGTAAGTCTGATCCTTATCTCGCCCTGCTGAGCTACCGAGCCTCAGCTTTAGACTGTGGTTCTTCACCTGCTGAACAACTAATGGGTCGCAAGTTGTGCACCACGCTACCCTGCTGTGCAAAAGAACAGCAAAGTGAGGAACTGAGACAGAGACTTCAACTGTTAAAGCTGAAACAGAAATCATACTATGACAAGTCATCCAAAAGTCTAAAACCATTGACAAGGGATGATGTTGTCAGGATTGAGGATCCAGATGCATGGAACAGGAAAGCTACAGTTCTTGAGGAAATAGGACCAAGGTCATACACTGTTAGAACTGAGGAAGGACAGATTTTCAGGAGGAACCGCCGTTCCCTCCTAAAAACACAAGAGACTATTCAAGACCAGATTGATGACAATGCCGCAACTGCATCTTGTCATTCACCGCCAGAACAATCTCATGAAGACACATCAGACTTACCCGTGTTGAGAAGATCCACACGTGAAGTAAAAGAGCCTGATAGACTTAATCTTTGAGTACAATGTAAAGCTTTGAAAATGTGTTGACTGTTTTGAAAATGTTTATGTTTATAGAGCACTAACAAAAGTGTTACTGATATTACCTTTATTGTTTTCTTGAAAGTTGATTGATATTGATTTTGTTAAACCTCAAAGAAAGGGGGATGTAATGATCAATAACATGTCATTCTATAGTGGACACTAGGTGGAGCCGTAGAGCTGTGTAGAGCTGTATATAAGACTACACTACCCAGCTGTATATATATTAAAACTACATTACCCATGAGGCACTAGGCTACCCACAAGGCAGCAGTCAAGATGGAAGCCTCTACAGATACTGTACCTAGTCCACATGTGCTCAATAAAGTAACTAGCAAAAGCTAGCTGTGTTCATAATAAGAATGTCTATTTATTAATGAACATAAGACTGAGCAGCTCTTTGTCAGGGCCTCGATTTGCTGATCGATCCCCGGCCACCACACATAAGCCCTAGCAAGGCTTTTCATTTTCACCCCTCCCAGATGGCCTTCGTGAAGCTCATTGAGTATTCTCTCCCTTAACTTGGGTGGAATTACCACTCGGGATCCACACATCAAGGTCCCCTGGCATACTGACAGCTGTTCTCTTCTGGATGAGAATGCTGGCAACAGTGAGTCGCCATGTGTTGGCCATCCCTTCACCGTCAAGTCATATACCCGAGACAGTGTCGGGTCATTTCGGGTCTCCTTCTCTATATCAGCGTTAGTTACTGGCAAGCGTTCAATTATAGTCGAATAAAATATTTCGACAGGGTCCACTGCGGGTGCTTCCTCCGCAGTAGGCAGTGGCAGGCGTGATAGCCCATCAGCGTTTCCATGCTGTTTCGTGCCCTTATACTCGATTTCATATTGGTGTGCCCCTAGAAAAAGGGACCATCTTTGTAGCCATTGCACAGTCATCACCGGAACGCCCTTCTTAGGATTAAAGATGGAGACAAGTTGTTGGTGGTCAGTCAGCAAGGTGAACTTCTGCCCGTGCAGATAGTGATTGAACTTTTTCACTCCCCACACTAGGCTGAGGGCCTCCCTGTCAATCTGGGCGTAGTTACGCTCGGCTGAGGTTAGTGACCGAGACGCAAAGGCTACTGGCCTCTCCGAGCCGTCCGGGAATTTGTGCGACAGCACCGCTCCAATGCCATAGGGTGATGCATCACACGCCAACCGAATTGGTAGTGCTGGGTTGAAATGAGCCAACACCTCTTTTGATGTGATCAATTCTTTGCACTTCTGGAAAGCTCGTTTACATTCGTCAGTCCACTTCCATGGTACCCCTGTTTGCAGTAGGGTGTTCAGTGGGTGTAGTACTGTAGACAAATTCGGCAAGAACTTATGGTAGTAGTTCACCAGCCCGAGGAACTACCTCAGTTGTGACACATTTTCCGGTGCTGGAGCCTTGACTACTGCCTCAATCTTTTCAGGGGACTTATGTAACCCCTCTTCATCAATAACGTGGCCACAATACGAGATCTGCTTCTGGAAAATCTCTCATTTGTGGCGATTAGCTCGGAGCCCATATTCCTTCAATCTAGTGAGCACCTGGCTCCAGGTTGGTGAGGTGATCACTGTCATTTTCGCCCGTGACCAGGATGTCGTCCAAATAACACTGGGTCCCTGGAATCCCTTGCAGGACTTGATCCATTGCCCTTTGCCAAATAGCCGGAGCTGATGCTACCCCGAACACCAGCCGGTTGTATTGGTAGAGACCTTTATGAGTGTTGATCGTGAGGTACTGTTTCAAGGCTTCTTCTACCTCCATTTGCAGGTATGCCTGGGCCAGATCAATCTTAGTGAAGCGTTTCCCTCCAGATAGCGAGGCGAAAATATCTTCAATCCGCGGAAGCGGATATTGTACAGTGTGAAGGACTGGGTTCACTGCCACCTTAAAGCCCCCACAGATGCGAACCTTCTTTGGTTCCCCAGGCGTATTACTCAATGACCTCTTCATTACAGGAATGATGGGTGTAGCCCACTCGCTCCAGTCCACTTTGGACAGTACTCCTGAATGTTCCAAACCTTCCAGCTCTGCTTCGACGGCTGGGCGGATCGCATAAGGTACCGGTCTGGCCTTAAAAAACTTTGGGCTTGCATTTTCCTCTATTTTGATCGTTGCTGTTATGCCTTTTAGTGTTCCGAGTCCCTCCTGGAACACTTCTTGTGCGTCAGTTAGCATTTTTGACAGTTGCCCAGGTGTGACATTGTCATCCTTTTTGGCATCTACAGTCAGTGCTTGTATGGAATGCCAATCTAGCTGTATCTTCCGGATCCATTCACGTCCTAGTAGTGGTGGTCCTCCATCTGGCAATACATATAGGTCCATTTTTGATGTTTCCTTGCCGTTATATATAACGTTCACCCTTATTTTTCCTTTGGGGTAGACTTTTTGCCCCGTGTACGTCTTCAAGACAATCTCTGTATCTCTCAAGGGTATATGTGAGAATAGCCGCTTGTAGTCCCTTCGGTCTATGACTGTTAGGGCTGATCCTGTGTCCAATTCCATTTTCACTTGGACTCCGGCTATCTTGAGCATGACCCAGATAGTTTGGTGATCCTCCGTTTTGATCACATTATGTAGTTTCAGACAACCCAGCTCCTTGCTTCCAGAGTCTGTATCACTTTTCTGTTCGTCTGCACTACTCTCCATCACCTTATGTACCTTCTTGTACTTCTCCCGTGGGGATTTCTTGCTGCTGGTTTTCTTTTCCGACCTGCAGACTCTTTGTGTCCTACTTTTCCACACTGTCTGCACACTTGGTCCTTCAACCAGCAATCCTTATGGTCGTGTGTTGTTCTGCCGCAGCGATAGCACTTCACTGTTCCGTATGACATTTCATTTGTGCCATATTCTTGCGGTCTCCGTTGTATCTCTGCCACACCCCATGGTCGTGCGCATGACTTACGCTGAGCGAAAACACTTCGGTTTTCAGATTAATTCGGTTTTCGGGAGTGCGGATAAAGGGTATACTATCCCTTATCCGAAAGGGTGGGGGTCGGCGGGGGGTCAGGGTCGGTGGGGGGGTCGGGGGTGGGGGTCGGCGGGTGTCGGGTTCGGCGGGGGGGTCGGCGGGGGGTCGGCGGGGGTCGGGGTCGTGCGCACGACTTACGCTGAGCGATTTCGGTTTTCAGAAGTCATGCTTTGCGCCACTTTCGGCTTTCAGAGGTTTTCTGGTTTCAGATGGGCGGATAAAGGCTGGTACACTATATCTTATCCGAAATGGGGCGGGGTCGGCGGGGCCGGGGGTGGGGGTCGGCGGGGGTGGGGTTCGGCGGGGGGTGTCGGGGGTCGGTGGGGGTCGGGGTCGGGGTCGGCGGGGGTCGGGTTCGGCGGAGGGGTCGTCTGGGGGTTGGGGGTGGGGGTCGGCGGGGGTCGGGGTCGTGCGCACGACTTACGCTGAGCGATTTCGGTTTTCAGAAGTGCGGAAAAATGCTACACTATCCCTTATCCGGCTAGGCCTGTAAGTCGTGCGCCACTCTGGTCATGTCGTGCGCACGACTTACGCTGACCGAAAAAACCTTCGGTTTTTAGAGGGTTTCGGTTTTCGGAAGTTCGGATAAAGGGTAGTCTACCTGTATCTTCATTACACATTGCCTTGATAGCTTTCTTGAATGTTTGGACAAACCTCTCGGCCAATCCATTATTGGCTGGATGATATGGGGCGGATGTGTAATGCTTAACACCATTGTTCTTTAAGAACCTCCGGAACTCTTCAGACACAAATTGTGGTCCATTGTCAGAGCAAATCTGTTCAGGCAGCCCATTCCTTGCGAATATAGTTCGTAAAACTGTGATAGTTTTTTCCGTGGTGGTTGAGGACATTTTTATTACCTCTGGCCACTTTGAATGTGCATCCACTGCAATTAAAAACATCAAGTCCATGAAGGGACCAGCAAAATCAATGTGCACCCTTTGCCATGGAGATGAGGGCCACTCCCATGGATGCAGAGGAGCTTGTGGTGGGGCGTTTTGGACCTTCTGGCATCCTGCACAGCTCTTGGTCATCTCTTCGATTTCTCTATCGATTCCCGGCCACCACACAAACGCTCTGGCTAAATTCTTCATTTTTACCCCACCCAGATGACCCTCATGAAGCTCATTGAGCACTCTATCCGTCAACTTAGGTGGAATTACTACTCTGGATCCACACATCAAGGTTCCTCTGCACACTGACAGCTGTTCTCTTCTCAGCGAGAATGCGGGCAGCAGTGGTTCGCCATGTGCTGGCCATCCCTTCACCGTTAAATCATAGACCTGTGATAGTGTCGGGTCATTCCGTGTTTCCTTTTCTATGTTTGCATTCGTCACAGGGAGACATTCGAATATGGTCGAGTGGAATAACTCCATTGGATCCACTGCAAGGTCTTCTTCTTCCACCGTCGGCAACGGTAGGCGTGACAAACCATCAGCATTTCCATGCTGTTTAGTTCCTTTGTACTCGATGTCATATTGGTGTGCCCCTAGGAAAAGGGACCACCTCTGCAGCCTTTGTGCTGTCATTATCGGTACGCCCTTCTGAGGGTTGAAAATGGAGACAAGAGGTTGATGATCGGTTAGTAGAGTAAATTTTTGACCGTGCAGGTAGTGATTGAACTTCTTCACCCCCCACACTAGGCTGAGGGCCTCTCTGTCAATCTGGGCGTAGTTACGCTCGGCAGAAGTTAACGAGCATGACGCAAAAGCTATCGGCCTCTCTAAATCATCAAGGAATTTATGTGGCAGTACCACCCCAATGCCGTAGGGAGACGCATCACACGCCAGTCTGATCGGCAATGCTGGGTTTTAGTGAGCCAATACTTCCCTTGATGTGATTAAGTCCTTACTCTTTTGAAAGGCCCGCTTACAATCATTACTTATGGTAGTAATTCACCAATCCGAGGAATGACCTCAGTTGCGACACATTTTCAGGCGCTGGGGCCTTAACAACCGCTTCAATTTTGCTAGGGGACTTATGTAACCCCTCTTCATCAATCACGTGGCCACAATACGATATCTGTTTCTTAAAAAATTCACACTTGGGGCGGTTGGCTCGCAGCCCATGTTCCCGTAGTCTAGTGAGCACCTGTTCTAGGTTGTTAAGGTGTTCACTGTCATCTTCACCTGTCACAAGGATGTTGTCCAAGTAACACTGAGTCCCCGGAATCCCTTGCAGGACTTGTTCCATCGCTCTTTGCCATATCGCCGGAGCCGATGCTACTCCGAATACCAATCGATGATACTGGTAAAGACCTTTGTGAGTGTTTATCGTGAGATACTTCCTAGAGGACTCTTCAACCTCCATCTGCAAATATGCTTGTGCTGGGTCAATTTTTGTAAAACGCTTCCCTCCAGACAGTGAGGCGAAGATGTCTTCTATCCTTGGAAGAGGATATTGTACTGTGTGAAGGATTGGGTTCACCGTCACCTTGAAATCCCCACCGATGCGAATCTTCCTTGGCTCCCCGGACTTATTGCTTAACGTTTTCTTCATGACAGGAACGATGGGTGGCACCCACTTGCTCCAGTCGACTTTAGACAACACGCCTGCCTTCTCCAGATTCTCCAGCTCTGCCTCGACGGCTGGGTGAATTGCATATGGTACCGGTCTTGCTTTGAAAAACTTGGGAACTGCATTCTCTTCCATTTTTATCGAGGCGGTTACGCCTTTAAGCGTGCCCAGTTCTTGTTGAAATACCTCCTTGGCGTTAGCTAAGATTGTTGACAATCGTCCAGGAGTGACGTCTTCATCTTTTTTACCGTCATTGCATGAATGGAGTGCCAATCTAAGTTTATCTTCCTGATCCATTCCCGTCCCAATAACGGTGGTCCACCATTTGGCAGTATGTAGAAATACAATTTCCGTATTTTCTTGCCGTTGTATTCGACAGGCACCCTTATTTTTCCTCTGGGGTATACTTTTTGCCCCGTATACGTTGTCAAGACGATGGATGTCTCTCTCAAGGGTATGTGTGAAAATAGCCGCTCGTAGTCTCGTCGATTCATGACGGTTAGCGCTGATCCTGTATCCAATTCCATTTTAACTTGGGACCCTGCTAACGTGAGGGTGACCCAAATGGTTCGGTGATCCTCTTTTGCGATTACATTGTGAAGTTTGAGACAGCTTAGTCTCCTGTTCCCGGATTCACTATCGCTCATCTGGTCTTCGGAACTACTGTCCGTCATCTTTTCTACTTTCTTGTACGGTTCCTTAGTAGCCTTTTTGTTGTCGCTGGTCTTCTTCCCAGACCTGCAAACTCGTGCAATGTGTCCCATCTTCCCGCATTGCCTGCATATTTTGTCTTTGGACCAGCAGTCCTTCTGGTCATGGTTAGTTCTGCTGCAGCGATAACATTTTGCAAATCCCCGTGTCATTTCGTAGGTGCCGTATTCCTGTGGTTTTTGTTGAATTTCTGCAGCTCCCCTGGCTGCTGCTTCGTACGATACTGCCATGCTGAAAGCCTTATCTAGCGTCAGCTCTTTCTCTGAGAGTAACTTCTTCTGTGTTCCTTCACTCAGGAGTCCACAGACAAATTTGTCCCGTAGGGTATCTGCCAGTCCTGCTCCGAACTGGCAGTGCTTTGATAGCTTGCGCAGTTCCGTAAGGTACTCAGCATTGCTCTCATCTTTATGCTGAGTTCACCTGTGGAATTTAAATCTTTCTGCTATCAACAGCGGTGCAGGGTTTAGGTGTTCCTGTAGGACAGCAACAATTTTGTTAAAACTCTTCGCCTTCGGTTTGGCTGGAGTAATCAGGTCCCGCAATAGGCCGTACGTTCTAGCGCCCATTAAGTTTAGCAATATCGATGCCTTTTTCTCCTCCGCTATTTTGTTTGCCTTGAAATATACCTCGACTCTTTCCACATACGTGGTCCAGTCTGTTAAGTCTGTGGGTTGTATTATAAATAATCACAGACTACACTGTTAACAAAATAAAACACGTCTTTACTATTCAGAGGCTCGGGCGATTCTGCCCTAGTTAACGTATCACAACCCTTATATACTGGTGTGGTCACTATCGGTATTACAGTATACATGAGCCAATAGATAGTGCCACCCTAAAGTAGTGCTCTTAAAGGCGAACGGTTACATTCTATAGTTCCCTTAAAGGTAAACGGTTACATACACAACACTCCTCCCTTCCTAGCTTATTACTTACAGAATCCCGTTAAACATACAATCTTCAACTTTATATAAACAGTTTGCAGATATACTCTCGATGGAGTCAACGTCATATAACAATTTACAGATATACTCTCAATGGAGTCAACGTCATATAACAGTTTACAAACATACTCTCAGTGGAATCAGTTTACAGGTTCAGTCTCTGTGGGAACAGTTCATAAATTCAGTCTCTGGTATTAATTCTGTCCCTGGATTTTTTTTACAAATTTAGCACCTTTCGTAGTGTTCGGACTGAGGTAGTAGAAGTAATAATATTTTAAACAGTTATTATTTTCTGCTTCTTTTTCTTTTCTGCCTTTTTGAAACTCTCCGAGCTCTTTTCCCGGCTGCCATCTGTAGCGCCACCAACTCTCTATGTTCCTTAGACCTTAAGTGCTTCCTCAGGATTTCAGCACTTTGGGAGTTCCCATCACAATTTGGGCAGACCACATCCTCATAACATTCGGTGTCACTCAACAGGTCAAAACCCTTCTTCAAGCAATCATATTCATCCTGCTCTTCCTCGGATGTCTGCCCTTCCTTCCCTCCTGGCCTCATTTGTGCGTTCAATCCTTTCCCTTCCTTCAGGGATTTCGTTATCAGGCTATTTAATCCTTCTACTGAAGTAGCTGTTTCCCCATTCTCCTGTTCCCCTGGACGTAATTCAGCGTACTCCTCCATTTCATCCATCATTTTCTCCAATGCTTTCATCTTCTCTTCCTCTTGTACTTTGGCTTCCAGTGCTTGGAGAAGTTGCGCCTCGATGCTCTCTAGCTCATGTTCAGGGCCCATTCCCAGTTGAAACTGTTCTTCAAGTCGGTCAACCTCGGTAATTGCCGCCTCATATTTGTCTTGGGCTTCCTTCCATATTTTTATGAGTTCTGCCATGTCTTTCACCTCTACATCCTCATCTATGTATGGAACTTCTACCGATGAGTCTGTCTTGGCCCTGAGCTCCTCAAGAATTTCCTGTAGCCTTTGGACTTCTTGCTCATGTTCAACCTTTAGTTGCTCATATACTTCCAACGAAACTAGCTTTTCGGAGGTTGCTGAGTTAACCCCCTCCAGAATTGTAGTCTGGGCCTGTTCATACTGTTTTTTCAACTTCTCGCACTCTGCTTGTAAGGAGTCGTAGAGAAGAACTGGAATAAAATCCTGGCTTCCTGAAGATTCCTCTTCATTTGTTTCTTTCGCAATTTCCTGTTGGAGTTCAGCCAAGGTTGCTATGCTATCTGCCTCTCGAAGTCTCACTGCCATCAACTCTTCTTTATTCTTGCAGTCCATCTCAGCCATTTCCCGTTTACTTTCATTTAACTGAGTGAGTAGTCCCTTATTTTGGGCTGAGAGATATTGCACCTTCTCATGTAGACCCTTGCACTCCTTCTCTGCTTGACATAGCTGATTACCGCTGATTTGGTTCTGCGTTTCAAGTTCCAACATCCTTTGCTTAGCTTCTTTCAGTTTCGCCCCTATAAGCTCCTCTTGCAACATGGCCACATTATTCTCATCAGGTAAAGAAGCGTTTCTCTTTTCCATGTCCAAGATTTGTTTCTGCATCTCCTTAAGAGCACCCTGTGATTCAACTTCTCTTAACTTTGCCTGCACTAGCTCCATCTCTAATTGCAGAACAAAATCCTCAGTGCAGCGTGATTTGCCCTTCTGCTGTATCTCTAGATCATGCAAATATTCTAACCCCTGAACATCATCAGGGAGATGTGATCGGTAATTGGTCACGATGGCTCTATGGTCGCTCTCTGCTTGAGCCAGTAGGTTCTGTTGTCTTTCCAGACTCTCCCATTCGGTGTCATAGAACTTTTTCATTGTTTTCATCTCTTGTACGAGGCGGTAACTTAATTGTTCTAATTGTTGTTGTACTTCAAAATAGCGTTGAGTTCGAGCCCGGTGTTCCTCCGTAATGCATATGTCTGTAGCTTGAACAGACTCAGAATTCTCTGTCTTTATGCACGCCATCGATTTTCCAACCTTAGTCCGTGAGTTAATGTTAACCTTGTTTTTCATACATAAGCTGGGCTTATCGTCTTCCGGCTCAGAGTCTGAGCTGCTTGTCTGCACCGAGTCCTCACTCGTCATTGCTTGTCGGTAGTGCCATTCCATGTCTATTTTCTTGATCCACTCCCGTCCTAGAAGTGGTGGTCCTCCCTCAGGTAGTACGTACAAATTCATTCTTGGGTGTACTTTACCCCTATCTCTCACCTTGACTCTTATTTTCCCCATGGGGTATACGCGATGCCCCGTGTATGTCTGTAATACGAACTTGGTATTTCTTAAGGGTATGTGAGAGAATAGTCGGTGGTAGTCCTTTTGGTTGATGACTGATACAGCTGATCCCGTGTCCAGCTCCATTCGTACTTGGACTCCAGCTATTTTTAGTGTGACCCAGATCGTCTGTAGATCAGTTACTTTACCCACATTGTGGATTCTCAGACTATCCAACTCCTGGCTGTTTGGGTCTGAGTCTGAATTTTGTTCGTCTGAACTCTTTTCAGCCACCTGATGCACCTTGTTGTACTTTTCTTGTGGTGGTGGCTTCCTTTGTTTGTTGGTCTTCTTTCTGGACCTGCATACCTTCGCGATGTGACCCAGTTTGCCACATTTCCTGCACTCTTGATTCTTAAACCAGCACTGATTCTGGTCGTGCGTTGTCTTTCCACAACGGTAGCATTTGGAAATGCTTGCAGTAATTTGATCCTTCAGCACTGCTACGATCTCTTCGAAGGTCTGGTCCACTGGTTTAACTGGTGCTATTAGATGTTTCAAGAGCCCGTATGTTTTTGCTCCCATCGAATTTAACAAAGTTATTGCCTTGGCGTATATGGCTACGCAATATATTCCTATGCGTTCCCCATACGTGGCCCTGTCTTCTATTTCAGCATTAAAATCATTAATATTTCCTCGCTTAGGCATCTTCTTCTCTTTCCGAGGACAGCACAAGTATTTCTTTACTTATTATTAATTTTCTTCTCTTCTTGAGAACACCACAAGTATTGCTTTACTTATTTCTTGTTTCTGAAAATTCTAATTAATTTTCTTCTCTCTTCTTGAGAACACCACAAGTATTGCTTTACTTATTTCTTGTTTCTGAAAATTCTAATTAATTTTCTTCTCTCTTCTTGAGAACACCACAAGTATTGCTTTACTTATTTCTTGTTTCTGAAAATTCTAATTAATTTTCTTCTCTCTTCTTGAGAACACCACAAGTATTGCTTTACTTATTTCTTGTTTCTGAAAATTCTAATTAATTTTCTTCTCTCTTCTTGAGAACACCACAAGTATTGCTGTACTTATACTTATTTTCCCTCTCTTCTTGAGAACACACCAGCCTTTCTGAAAAATCTTATTACTTTCCTGAAATTCTTAATAATTTCCAAGATGGCGGTTTCCCGCTTCTTCCTTCTTCTTCAGCGGTTTCCCCGCGAAAAATGGCGGCTTTCCCGCGCTTCTCGCTCTCCCCGCCCACTTCGATGGCGGTTTTCCCGCGCTTCTCGGCGCTCTCCGCCCACTTCAATGGCGGTTATCACCCGTTCCCCGACGCTGACTTTCAGCCCGAGTGCGGCTCTTATCAGCGGATGCGATCGATGGCCCGGCTGCGCCTCGCACTTGAAAGCGGGCCCCGGCCTCTGGCTCACCCGCTCGCGCGGATCTTGCTCGCTCCCTCCCGGGCTCTGGCTTACCCGCTCGCGCGTTTCACCGCGGCTCTTATCAGGGATTGCGATCGCCCTTATCTCCCGATCGGTGGCACTGTCTTTGCAGCCAACGCTGCGGCTTACCCACGAGGTTATGGAGGCTTCAGGGTCCTAATGCCTGTCGCTTCCAGCCTGTCGGTTCCAGACTGGTGAGGATTGAAACCTCTCTTCAACGTCCTGTCTTCGGACGAAGCCGCCGTGGAACAACTGCCGCAGGGTTCGAATCCTGACTCGTCGCCAATGTTAAGTCTGTGGGTTGTATTATAAATAATCACAGACTACACTGTTAACAAAATAAAACACGTCTTTACTATTCAGAGGCTCGGGCGATTCTGCCCTAGTTAACGTATCACAACCCTTATATACTGGTGTGGTCACTATCGGTATTACAGTATACATGAGCCAATAGATAGTGCCACCCTAAAGTAGTGCTCTTAAAGGCGAACGGTTACATTCTATAGTTCCCTTAAAGGTAAACGGTTACATACACAACACAGTCCTCTATTGTATTATCAAAAGCAGTGATACAGCCAGTCTTCGGCATCTTGCAAATCTAAAATGGCGCCTCCCGCGCTTTGCCTTCTTCCACGATTTAACAAAATGGCGCCTCCCGCGCTTTGCCTTCTTCCCCGCTGATTAAGATGGCGCCTCCCGCGCTTTGCCTTCTTCCCTGCTGTTGCTAGCGCTGCTTTCCGCGGTTCCCGTTGCAACCTGCAGCTCCTCGCGGTTTCTTGCGCGTTTAATATTTCTTTTTTTATTATTTTCCCATCGTGGAGCAACCCTGTGGGACTCTTGCCTCCTTCTTCGTGGGTCTATACGCAGCCCGGCTTCGTAGCACCGGCCGCGCCCTGTGTGCTCCACCCTCTCTCTCTCTTCTTCCTGACAACGCTGCTCGGCCCCGTTGCAAACCACCCGCTCGAGTTCGCGACCGCCGCAGCCCAGGAAGGATCAGTGCACTACCTGCCACCAGCCCGATTAGCTGAAGCACCGTCGACAGGAACCAGGCCCCGCTTCCAACAGCTTCTCCAGCAATCTTCAACTCCGCAACACAGGGCGGATGCCCACGGTCGACGCCCGTTTCTACTGCCTCTTACTTTCTTTTCTTTCTGGCCTCGACATCTGCTCACTTCGCTGTAGGAATGGATCCCAGGAGGTGGTGCTGACTGTAGGTAGGTTCGTATCTGCTCGTCGCCAGTATTACGTCCGTGAATGATTGAGACACGGACAGCAGGAGTTGAACAAAACACGTCTTTACTGATGGAAGTCAATAGTGAAACTGAAAACAACAGAGGCTCACTAGCGCCTTTTATACAGGGGTGGTCACTGCCGGTACTGCAGTCTGAGACCAGTTATTCTCTTAAAGGTACATACACAACAATTTTAATCCAGCTCCATCACACTGTGACTCAGTAACCCCATCCCCCAGCGCCCTGTGTTACTGACTGAATCTCTACTGATGTTAATCCAGCTCCCTCACACTGTCACTCAGTAAGCGTTCCCCCAGAATACAGTGTTACTGACTGTACCTCGACTGATGTTAATCCAGCTCCCTCACTCTGTCACTCAGTAACCCCTCCCCCAGCACCCTGTGTTACTGACTGTCTCTACTGATGTTAATCCAGCTCCCTCACACTGTCACTCTGAAGCCCCTCTCCCAGCACCGTGTTACTGACTGTATCTCTACTGATGTTAATCCAGCTCCCTCACACTGTCACTCAGTAACCCCTCCCCCAGCAACCTGTGTTATTTACTGTATCGCTACTGATGTGAATCCAGCTCCCTGACACTGTCGCTCAGCAACCCCTCCCCCAGCACCCTGTGTTATTGACTGTTTCTCCACTGATGTTAATCCAGCTCCCTCACATTGTCACACAGTAATCTCTCCCTCACACACTATCACCCAGTAACCCATCCCCCAGCGCCCTGTGTAACTGACTGTATCTCTACTGATGTTAATCCAGCTCCCTCACACTGTCACTGAGTAACCCCTCACCCAGCATTCTGTGTTACTGACAGTATCTCTACTGATTTTAATCCACCTCCCTCACACTGTCACTCAGTAAACCCTGCCGCAACACTCTGTGTTACTGACTGAATCTCTGCTATTGTTAATCCAGCTCCCTCATACTGTCACTCAGTAACCTCTCACCCACACACTATCACTCAGTAACCAATCCCCCAGCTCCCTGTGTTACTGACTGTATATCTACTGATGTTAACCCAGCTCCCTCACACTGTCACACAGTAACCCCTCCTCCGCACAATATCACCCAGTAACCCATCCCTCAGCGCCCTGTGTTACTGACTGTATCTCTACTGCTTTTACTCCAGCTCCCTCCCACTGTCACTCAGTAAACCCTCCCCAGCACACTGTGTTACTGACTGTATCTCTACTGATGTTAATCCAGCTCTCTCACTCTGTCACTCAGTAACCCCTCCCCCAGCACCCTGTGTTACTGACTGTATCTCTACTGATGTTAACCCAGCTCCCTCACACTGTCACTGAGTAACCCCTCACCCAGCACCCTGGGTTACTGAATGAATCTCTACTGATGTTAATCCAGCTCCCTCATACTGTCACTGAGTAACCACTCCCGCAGCGATCCTGTGTTACTGACTGTACCTCTACATATTTTAAACCAGCACCCTCACACTGTCACTCAGTAACCCCTCCCCCAGCACCCTGTGTTACTGACTGTATCTCTACTGATGTTAATCCAGCTCCCTCACAATGTCACTCAGTAACTCCTCCTCCAGCACCCTGTGTTACTGACTCGCTGCGGGAGTGGTTACTCAGTGACAGTATGAGGGAGCTGGATTAACATCAGTAGAGATTCATTCAGTAACACAGGGTGCTGGGGGAGGAGTTACTCAGTGACAGTGTGAGGGAGCTGGATTAACATCAGCAGCGATACATTGGGTAACACAGGGTGCTGGAAGAGAGGTTACTGAGTGACAGTGTGAGGGAGCTGGATTAACATCAGTAGAGATACAGTCAGTAACCCAGGGTCGCTGGGGGATGGCTTACTGAGTGACAGCGTGAGAGAGCTGGATTAACATCAATAGAGATAAATTCAGTAACATAGGATGCTGGGGGACAAGTTAATGAGTGACAGTGTGAGGGAGCTGGATTAACATCAGTAGAGGACCTATCAGTAAAACATGGTGCAGGTGGAGAGGTTACTGAATGACAGTGTGAGGGAGATGGTTTAACATCAGTAGAGATACAGTCAGTAACACAGGGTGCTGGGGGCGGGATTACTGAGTGACAGTGTGAAGGAGATGGACTAACATCGGTGGAGATGCAGTCAGTAACACAGGGTGCGGGGGGAGGGGTTAATGAACAACACTGTGAGGGAGCTGGATTAACATCAATAGAGATACAGTCAGTAACACAGGGTGCTGGGGGAGGGGTTACTGAGCGACAGTGTGAGGGAGCGGGATTAACATCAGTAGAGATACAGTCAGTGACATAGGGTGCTGGGGGAGGGGTTACTGAGTGACAGTGTGAGGGAGCGGGATTAACATCAGTAGAGATACAGTCAGTAACACAGGGTGCTGGGGGAGGGGTTACTGAGCAACAGTGTGAGGGAGCGGGATTAACATCAGTAGAGATACAGTCAGTAACATAGGGTGCTGGGGGAGGGATTACTGAGTGACAGTGTGAGGGAGATGGATTAACATCAATAGAGATACAGTCAGTAACACAGGGTGCTGGGGGAGGGGTTACTGAGCAACAGTGTGAGGGAGCGGGATTAATATCAGTAGAGATACAGTCAGTAACACAGGGTGCTGGGGGAGGGGTTACTGAGTGACAGTGTGAGGGAGCTGGTTTAAAATATGTAGAGATACAGTCAGTAACACAGGATCGCTGCGGGAGTGGTTACTCAGTGATAGTGTGAGGGAGCTGGATAAACATCAGTAGAGATACATTCAGTAACACAGGGTGCTAGGGGAGGATTTACTCAGTGACAGTCTGAGGGAGCTGGATTAACATCAGTAGAGATACAGTCAGTAACACAGGGTGCTGTGGGAGGGGTTACTGAGTGACAGTGTAAGGGAGCTGGATTAACATCAGTAGAGTTACAGTCAGTAACACAGGGTGCTGGGGATGGGTTTACTGAGTGACAGTGTGAGGGAGCTGGATAAACATCAGTAGAGAAACAGTCAGTAACACGGTGCTGGGGGAGGAGTTACTGAGTGACAGTGTGAGGGAGCTGGATTAACAGCAGTAGAGATAAATTCAGTAACACGGTGCTGGGGTAGGGGTTACTGAGTGACAGTGTGAGGGGGCTGGATTAACAGCAGTAGAGAAAAATTCAGTAACACAGGGTGCTGAGGGAAATGTATCTGAGTGACATTGTGTGGGAGCGGGATTACCATCAGTAGAGTTACAGTCAGTAACACTGGGTTCTGGGGGAGGGGTTACTGAGTCACATTGTGAGGCAGCTGGGTTAACATCAGTAGAGATACAGTCAATAACACAGGGTCACTGGGGTATGGGTTAATGAGTGCCAGTGTTGTTAGATCCGTGTATGTTGATGTTGTGTCCTTCAATAATTAGACAACAATACTGCAGGGAATGATTCAACAGGTGTTTACTGAATGAGGGTTACTCTAGAACTAACTATACAGATCACTACTCAGGGTTTATATACAGGTGTGGTCGCTGCCGGTACTACAGCATACAGGAGCTGTAAGAAGTAGTTATCCCATTAAAGGTACATACATTACAATTCCTCCCCTTTTAGATTAACAGTCCATAACACTCATTTAACAATTAAATATAAAATTAATTACAATTAACACTTTTAACATGCAACATTAGCTGAAAATAGTCTATTTATAAATTCAGTTTTTGTGGAGGCTTCCTGATCCTTTCTGGATAGTGCCTTTCCCGAGTGTCTTGCTCTTGGTGCGGAGGCGATTCTGGCACCCTGTCGTCGGTTGGTTCATCCGCTTCTGATGCTACTGTTTCTGGGGTAGATGCTACCTGTACGTCGGGTTCATCACCAGGTACGTATAGGCGAGACATGGGGTTGACTCGTTCCTGTGACTCTCGGATATGGTCAGCATGGCGTCTCACAATGTTCTCCCCAACATCCACTGTGTACATTAGTGGCCCCTGCCGTGTGCATATCGTTCCTGGTTGCCATTTCTCTGTTTGGTAGTCGCGGGCCAAGACTGGTTGCCCTACATTGAAGCTCCTTGTCGGCTTCTCATTGATGTGCTGGAATTGCTTATTCTCAACACCTCTTGGTACATTTGGTCTGAGCAAATCCAGACGAGATCTCAACCTTCGGTTAAAGAACATCATGGCCGGGCCCTGGTTGGTGACTGCATGTGTCGCATTTCTGTAGGCTGACAGGAAATTGTCCACCTTATGCTGCAGTGGAATGTCGTCATCGCACATGGCCTTTACTGCTTTTTTAAAGGTTTGTACGAACCTCTCAGCCAATCCATTTGTGGCTGGATGATACGGGGCGGGTGTGTAATGCCTTATCCCATTCCTTTTCATAAATCTTCGAAACACTTCGGACACAAACTGTGGTCCGTTATCAGAGCAAATTTGCTCTGGCAAGCCGTTCCTGGCAAAAATGGTCCGTAGGACTGCAATCGTTTTCTCCGTGGTGGTGGAGGACATTTTGATCACCTCAGGCCATTTCGAGTGCGCATCCACGGCTATTAAAAACATTGAGTCCATGAATGGACCAGCAAAATCAATATGCACCCGTTGCCATGGAGATGAGGGCCAGTCCCATGGGTGTAGAGGGGCATGTGGTGGTGCATTTTGGACCTTCTGGCATCCTGAGCAGCTCTTTGTCAGGTCCTCGATTTGCTGATCGATCCCCGGCCACCACAGATAAGCCCTAGCAAGGCTTTTCATTTTCACCCCTCCCAGATGAACTTCGTGAAGCTCATTGAGCACTCTCTCCCTTAACTTGGGTGGAATTACCACTTGGGATCCACACATCAAGTTCCCCTGGCATACTGACAGCTGTTCTCTTCTGGATGAGAATGCTGGCAACAGTGAGTCGCCATGTGCTGGCCATCCCTTCACCGTCAAATCATATACCCGAGACAGTGTCGGGTCATTTCGGGTCTCCTTCTCTATACCAGCGTTAGTTACTGGCAAGCATTCAATTATAGGCGAATGAAATATTTCGACAGGATCCACTGCTGGTGCTTCCTCCGCAGTAGGCAGTGGCAGGCGTGATAGCCCATCAGCGTTTCCATGCTGTTTTGTGCCCTTATACTCGATTTCATATTGGTGTGCCCCTAGATAAAGGGATCATCTTTGTAGCCGTTGCGCAATCATCACCGGAACGCCCTTCTTTGGATTAAAGATGGAGACAAGTGGTTGGTGGTCAGTCAGCAAGGTGAACTCCTGCCCGTGCAGATAGTGATTGAACTTTTTCACTCCCCACACTAGGCTGAGGGCCTCCCTGTCAATCTGGTCGTAGTTAAGCTCGGCTGAGGTTAGTGACCGAGACGCAAAGGCTACTGGCCTCTCCGAGCCGTCCGGGAATTTGTGCGACAGCACCGCTCCAATGCCATAGGCTGATGCATCACACGCCAACCGAATTGGTAGTGCTGGGTTGAAATGAGCCAACACCTCTTTTGATGTGATCAATGCTTTGCTCTTCTGGAAAGCTCATTTACATTCATCACTCCACTTCCTTGGTACCCCCGTTTGCAGTAGGGTGTTCAGTGGGTGTAGTACGGTAGACAAATTCGGCAAGAACTTATGGTAGTAGTTCACCAGCCCGAGGAATGACCTCAGTTGTGACATATTTTCCGGTGCTGGAGCCTTGACTACTGCCTCAATCTTTTAGGGGACTTATGTAACCCCTCTTTATCAATAACGTGGCCACAATACAAGATCTGCTTCTGGAAAAACTCGCATTTGTGGCGATTAGCTCGGAGCCCATATTCCTTCAATCTAGTGAGCACCTGCTCCAGGTTGGCGAGGTGATCACTGTCATTTTCGCCCGTGATCAGGATGTCATCCAAATAACACTGGGTCCCTGGAATCCCTTGCAGGACTTGTTCCATTGCACTTTGCCAAATAGCCGGAGCTGATGCTACCCCGAACACCAGCCGGTTGTATTGGTAGAGACCTTTATGAGTGTTGATCGTGAGGTACTGTTTCGAGGCTTCTTCTACCTCCATTTGCAGGTACGCCTGAGCCAGATCAATCTTAGTGAAGCATTTCCCTCCCGATAGCGAGGCCAAAATATCTTCAATCCGCGGAAGCGGATATTGTACAGTGTGAAGGGCTGGGTTCAGTGTCACCTTAAAGTCCCCACAGATGCGAACCTTCTTTGGTTCCCCAGGCGTATTACTCAATGACCTCTTCATTACAGGAATGATGGGTGTAGCCCACTCGCTCCAGTCCACTTTGGACAGTACTCCTGAACGTTCCAAACCTTCCAGCTCTGCTTCGACGGCTGGGCGGATCGCATAAGGTACCGGTCTGGCCTTAAAAAACTTTGGGCTTGCATTTTCCTCTATTTTGATCATCACTGTTATGCCTTTTAGTGTTCCGAGTCCCTGCTGGAACACTTGTTGTGCGTCAGTTAGCATTTTTGACAGTCGTCCAGGTGTGACGTCATCATCCTTTTTGGCATGTACAGTCAGTGCTTGTATGGAATGCCAATCTAGCTGTATCTTCCGGATCCATTCACGTCCTAGTAGTGGTGGTCCTCCATCTGGCAATACATATAGGTCCATTTTTGGTGTTTCCTTGCCGTTATATATAACGTTCACCCTTATTTTTCCTTTGGGGTAGACTTTTTGCCCCGTGTACGTCTTCAAGACAATCTTTGTATCTCTCAAGGGTATATTTCAGAGTAGCCGCTTGTAGTCCCTTCGGTTTATAGTTGTTAGGGCTGATCCTGTGTCCAATTCCATTTTCACTTGGACTCCTGCTATCTTGAGCGTGACCCAGATAGTTAGGTGATCCTCCGTTTTGATCACATTATGTAGTTTCAGACAACCCAGCTCCTTGCTTCCGGAGTCTGTATCACTTTTCTGTTTATCTGAACTACTCTCCGTCACCTTCTGTACCTTCTTGTACTTCTCCTGTGGAGATTTCTTGCTGCTGGTTTCCTTTCCCGACCTGCAGACTCTTGCTATGTGTCCTACTTTTCCACACTGTCTGCACACTTTGTCCTTGAACCAGCAATCCTTATGGTCGTGTGTTGTTCTGCCGCAGCGATAGCACTTCATTGTTCCGTATGACATTTCATTTGTGCCATATTCTTGCGGTCTCCGTTGTATCTCTGCCGTGCCCCATGCTGCTGCTTCATTTGATACTGCAATGCTGAAAGCCTTGTCCAGCCTAAGATCCTTTTCTGATAGAAGCCGTTTCTGGGGTCCTTCACTTTGAAGCCCACACACAAACTTGTCCCTTAAAGTATCTGCTAGTCCCATTCCAAACTGGTCGTGTTTCGATAGCTTGCGCAGTTCTGTTAAATACTCAGCATTACTTTCATCTTTATGCCAATTCCTTTTGTGAAACTTAAATCTTTCTGCTATTAGCAGCGGTGTGGGGTTTAAGTGATCCTGTAGGATTGACACTATGTTTTCAAAATCCTTTTCGACTGGCTTCTCTGGGGTTACTAGGTTTCATAGTAAGCCATACGTTTTTGCACCCATTGAATGCAACAATACCAGCGCTTTCTTGTCATCTGGCACTTCATTCGCCTTGCAGTATACTTCTATGCGTTCAACGTATGTCGTCCAATCTTCGACTTCATTGTCGAACGCTGTGATACTGCCACTCTTCGGCATTTTTGGGTGTGGTTAGACTGGCTTAAAATGGTGTCTCCCGTGCTTTCCTTTCTTCCCCGCTGCGGCTTAAAATTGCGTCTCCCACGCTTTCCTTTCTTCCCCGCTGATGCTGCTCGGCCCTTGAACACCGGCTGCGCTCTGCGCGTTTTCCTGCGCGCCTCTCTCCCCCGTTGACGCTGCTCAGCCCTTGAACACCGGCTGCACTCTGCTCTCTCTCGCCTCTCTCCCCCGTTGATGCCACTCGGTCTTGAACACCGGCTGCGCCCTGTGCGCTCTACCCTCTCTCTCTCCCCCGTCGACGTTGCTCGGCCTTTTTCTGTGCCATCGGTCAGCTCTAGCCGCCGCTGTCCGGGAAGGGTCTGTGCAGTACCTGTTGCCAGCCCGTTTCGCTGGTCCACCGTGACTGGAAAGCCAAGCCTGGCTCTCGACAGCCTCCCCTGCAATGCTCAAATCTCCGCTGGGTGACTGGGGGGTTTCCCGTGGTCGACGCCCGTGCTTCTGGACTCGGCCTTCTTCCACTGTTCTCCAGGAGCGAATCCCTGGGAGGTGATGCAGAGTTGCAGGTAGGTTTGAATCTGCTCCTCGCCAATGTTAGATCCGTGTATCTTGATGTTGTGTCCTTCAATAATTAGACAACAAGACTGCAGGGAACGCTTCAACAGGTGTTTACTGAATAAGGGTTACTCTAGAACTAACTGTACAGATCACTACTCGGGGTTTGTATACAGGTGTGGTCACTGCCGGTACTACAGTATACAGGAGCTGTAAAAAGTAGTTCTCCCCTTAAAGGTACATACATTACAAGTGTGAGGGTGCTGGATTAACATCAGTAGAGACACAGTCAATAACATATAAGGTGGATAAAGGGGAACCAGTGGACGTAGTGTATTTAGACTTCCAAAAGGCATTTGACAAGGTGCCACACAAAAGATTATTGCTTAAGATAAAAAATCACGGGATTGGGGGTAATATTCTGGCATGGATAGAGGATTGGCTATCTAACAGAAGGCAGAGAGTTGAGATAAATGGTTCATTCTCAGACTGGCAATCAGTAACTAGTGGTGTTCCGCAGGGGTCAGTGCTGGGTCCCCAACTCTTTACAATCTATATTAACGATTTGGAGGAGGGGACCGAATGTAACATATCAAAGTTTGCAGATGATACTAAGATGGGAGGGAAAGTAGTGAGTGAGGAGGACATAAAAAACCTGCAAGGGGACATAGACAGGCTAAGTAAGTGGGCAGAGATTTGGCAGATGGAATACAATACTGGAAAGTGTGAGGTTATGCACTTTGGCAGGAAAAATCGTAGAGCAAGTTATTATCTTAATGGCAAGAAACTGGAAAGTACTGAAGTACAAAGGGATCTGGGGGTCCTGGTGCACGAAACTCAAAAGGTTAGTATGCAGGTGCAGCAAGTGATTAAGAAGGCCAATGGAATGTTGGCTTTCATTGCTAGGGGGATAGAATATAAAAATAGGGAGGTATTGCTTCAGTTGTACAAGGTATTGGTGAGACCGCACCTGGAATACTGCATACAGTTTTGGTGTCCATACTTAAGAAAAGACATACTTGCTCTCGAGTCAGTACAAAGAAGGTTCACTCGGTTAATCCCGGGGATGAGGGGATGGACATATGAGAAGATGTTGAGTAGATTGGGACTCTACTCATTGGAGTTCAGAAGAATGAGAGGCGATCTTATTGAAACATATAAGATTGTGAAGGGGTTGGATCGGGTGGATGCGGGGAAGATAATAATAATAATTCAACTTTATTGTCATTGTACAACGAAATGTGATCTTGCAAGCTCCCATGAGTCCAGTACAATTAACATTAACATTAAACGTAAATAGCACCGTCCTGGGAGAAGCAAAGCCGCTGCGTCTGTGCGCGCCACCATTCCATTTCCACTATTCCTCCTGTCCGACAATCTTCAGCCCAACACCCGGGCCTGCTCACCAGCCGCCCCTCCCAGGGCTCCTTCCGTGACCTTCTCACCAACCGCCCCTCCCGTGACCTTCTCACCAACCGCCCCTCCTCGAGGCTCTTTCCGTGACCTTCTGCACCTGGTCTTCCCGGATAGTCACCCCTCCAGGTACTAACCAGGCCTGGCTCTGCTTAGCTTCCAAGCCTTGCCAGTGACCCTGTCCCTAGTTCCAGGAACAGGGCATGTTCCCAATGATGGGTGAAACTAGAACTAGGGGGCATAGTCTTAGAATAAGGGGCTGCTCTTTCAAAACTGAGATGAGGAGGAACTACTTCACTCAGAGGGTGGTAGTTCCATGGAATATGCTGCCCCAAAAAGCTGTAGAAGCTACATCATTACAAAAATTTTAAACAGAAATAGACAGTTTCCTAGAAGTAAACGGAATAAAGGGTTACGGGGAGCGGGCAGGAATTTGGACATGAGTCTAGGTTCGGATCGGACATGGCCCTGTGGGTAGCGGAGCGGGCCCAGGGGCCGTGTAGCCTGATCCTGCTCCTATTTCATGTGTCTAATTCTGTTAGATTCAGGAGATGGTTCTGTTATAGTAGATTGGCGGTTAGGATCAGATCAGCCATGACCTTATTGAATGGCGGAGCAGGCTCGAGGGTCCGATTGGCCTACTCCTGCTCCTATTTCTTATGTTCTTATGTTCTAACACAGGGTGTTGGGGCAGGGATAATGAGTGGCAGTGTGTCGGAGCTGGATTAACATCAGTAGAGATACAGTCAGTAACACCGGGTGCTGGAGGATGTGTTAATGAGGGACAGTGTGAGCGAGCTGGTTTAACAATAAATGAGGTTCCGTCAGCAAAGCTGAGTGCTGGGGGGAAGGGTAGCTGAGTGACACTGTGAGGGAGCTGGATTACCATCAATAGAGATACAGTCAGTAACACAGGGTGCTGGGGGAGGGGTTACTGAGCGACAGTGTCAGGTAGCTGGATTTACATCAGTAGAAATAGTCAGTAACACATGGTGCTGGGGAGGGGTTACTGAGTGACAATGTGAGGGAGCTGGTTTAAAATATGTAGAGATACAGTCAGTAACACAGGATCGCTGCGGGAGTGGTTACTCACTGAGAGTGTGAGGGAGCTGGATTAACATTAGTAGAGATACAGTCAGTAACACAGGTGTAGTGTCCGCGTATCAATAACACACGGACTGCAGGAGAACGGTAATAAGAGGTGTTTACTGAACAGACGGTATGCTGGAACTGAAACTGCAGAAGCCTGCTACGGCTTTATATACAGCTGTGATCACTGCCGGTACTACAGTATAAAAGCAGTTCTCTCTTAAAGGTACATACACAACAATTCCTCCCCTTTTAGATAAATAGTACATAACATTCATTTAACAATTGAATAATAACTAATTACAATTACAATTTTCTTTGTACTATATACATCAGCTGAAAGTAATCATTTATAAATTCAGTCTTTGAGGAGGCTTCCTGATCCTGTCTGGATAGCGCCTTTCTCGAGTATCCTGTTCTTGCAGCGGAGTCGATTCTGGCTCATTGTCATTGGTTGGTTCGTCAGCTTCCAATACCACTGATTCTGAGGTAGACGCAATCTGTACTTCGGGTTCATCACCTGGTGCGCATGCTCGTGGTATGGGTTTGACTTGTTCCTGTGACTCTAGAATCTGGTCAGCATGGCGTCTCACGATGCTCTCTCCAACGTCCACTGTGTACATTAGTGGTCCCTGCCGTGTGCATATCGTTCCTGGCTGCCATTTTTCTGTTCGGTAGTCGCGGGCCAAGACTGGTTGCCCTATCTTGAAGCTCCTGGTTGGCTTTTCATTGATGTGCTGGAATTGCTTATTCTCAACATCTCGTCTTATGTTTGGTTTGAGCAAGTCCAGGCGACATCTTAACCCGCGGTTAAAGAACATCATGGCTGGAGCTTGGTTGGTGACTGCATGTGTCGCATTTCGGTAAGCAAAGAAGAAATTATTCACCTTGTGTTGCAGTGGTATGTTGTCGTTATACATCGCCTTTATTGCTTTTTTAAAGGTTTGAACAAACCTCTCAGCCAATCCATTTGTGGCTGGATGATATGGGGCGGATGTGTAATGCTTTACCCCATTATTCCTCAAAAACCTCCGGAAATCCTCGGACACAAACTGTGGTCCATTGTCGGAGCAAATCTGTTCTGGCAAGCCATTCCTGGCGAAGATGGTCCGTAGGACTGCAATAGTTTTCTCCGTGGTGGTGGAGGACATTTTGATGACCTCTGGCCATTTCGAATGTGCATCCACGGCGATTAAAAACATTGAGTCCATAAATGGACCAGCAAAATCAATGTGTACCCGTTGCCATGGAGATGAGGGCCACTCCCATGTGTGTAGCGGGGCCTGTGGTGGAGCGTTTTGGTCTTTCTGGCATCCTGTGCATCTCTTGGTCATTTCCTCGATTTCTTTATCGATTCCCGGCCACCACACAAACGCCCTGGCTAGGCTCTTCATTTTTACCCCTCCCAGATGACCCTCATGAAGCTCATTGAGCACTCTTTCTCTCAACTTGGGTGGAATTACCACTCGGGATCCACACATCAAGGTTCCCCGGCACACTGACAGCTGTTCTCTCCTTGGCAGTGAGTCGCCATGTGCTGGCCATCCCTTCACCGTCAAATCATAGACCCGAGAGAGTGTCAGGTCATTTCGGGTTTCCTTCTCTATACTTGAGTTTGTAACAGGTAGACATTCGACTATGGTTGAATGGAATATCTCAACATGGTCCACTGCAGGTGCTTCCTCCACCGTAGGCAGCGGCAGGCGCGACAGCCCATCAGCGTTTCCATGCTGTTTCATGCCCTTATACTCTATGTCGTATTGATGTGCCCCTAGAAAAAGGGACCATCTTTGCAGCCGTTGCGCCGTCATCACCGGAATGCCCTTCTTTGGGTTAAAAATGGAGACAAGAGGCTGGTGATCAGTCAGTAAGGTGAATTTCTGCCCGTGCAGATAGTGATTGAACTTCTTCAACCCCCCACACCAGGCTGAGTGCCTCCCTGTCAATCTGGGCATAGTTACGCTCGGCTGAAGTTAACGAGCGTGACGCAAAGGCTATTGTCCTCTCTGAACCGTCAAGGAATTTGTGCAACAGCACCGCTCCAATGCCATAGGGAGACGCATCACATGCCAACCGAATCGGTAGTGATGGATTGTAGTGGGCCAATACTTCTTTTGAAGTGATTAGGCATTTACATTTCTGAAAGGCACGCTTACACTCATCACTCCATTTCCATGCTACTCCAGTTTGCAGCAGGGCGTTCAGCGGGTGCAGAATTGAAGACAAATTTGGCAAGAACTTATGGTAGTAGTTCACCAACCCAAGGAACGACCTCAGTTGTGACACATTTTCCGGTGCTGGAGCCTTGACTACTGCCTCAATCTTGTCTGGGGACTTATGTAACCCCTCTTCATCAATCACGTGGCCACAATACGAGATTTGTTTCCTGAAAAACTCGCATTTGGGGCGGTTGGCTCGTAGCCCATATTCTTGTAATCTAGTGAGCACCTGCTCCAGGTTGGCAAGGTGTTCACTGTCATTTCTGCCCGTAACCAGGATGTCGTCCAAATAACACTGGGTCCCCGAGATCCCTTGCAGGACTTGTTCCATCGCTCTCTGCCAAAATGCCGGAGCTGATGCTACCCCGAATACCAGTCGGTTGTACTGGTAAACACCTTTGTGAGTGTTTATCGTGAGGTATTTTCTAGATGATTCATCGACCTCCATTTGTAGATACGCTTGGGCCAGATCAATCTTCGTAAAGCATTTCCCTCCAGATAGTGAGGCGAAAATATCTTCTATCCGCGGAAATGAATATTGTACTGTGTGAAGGACTGGGTTCACAGTTACCTTAAAGTCCCCACAGATGTGAACCTTCTTCAGTTCCCCAGGCGTGCTGCTCAATGATTTCTTCATTACAGGAATGATGGGTGTGGCCCACTCACTCCAGTCCACCTTGGACAGCACACCCGCACGCTCCAGACTCTCCAGCTCTGCTTTGATGGCTGGGTGGATCGCATACGGTCCCGGTCTGGCCTTAAAAAATTTTGGGTTTGCATTATCTTCAATTTTTATCATTGCCGTTACACCTTTTAGAGTCCCAAGTCCTTGCTGGAACACCTCTTTCGCGTCAGTTAGAATTTTTGACAGTCGTCCAGGTGTGGCGTCGTCATCCTTTTTGTCAGCCACAGCTAGCGACTGAATGGAATGCCAATCCAATTGTATTTTTCGGATCCATTCACGTCCCAATAATGGTGGTCCTCCATCTTTTAGTATATATAGATACAGTTCCTGTGTTTCCTTGCCGTTGTATTTAACGGGCACCCTTATTTTTCCTCTGGGGTAGACCTTTTGCCACGTATATGTCTTCAAGACAATGGACGTATCCTTCAAGGGAATGTGTGAGAATAGCCGCTCGTAGTCTCGTCGATTCATGACTGTTAGGGCTGATCCTGTGTCCAATTCCATCTTTACTTGGGACCCTGCTATCATGAGGGTGACCCAAATGGTTCGGTGATCCTCCTTTGCGATCACGTTGTGTAACTTTAGACAACTTAGTCTCCTGCTCCCGCAGTCATTATCACTCTTCTGGTCTTCTGAACTACTGTCCGTCATCTTTTGTACTTTCTTGTACTTTTCCTTAGTAGTTCTTTTAGTGTTGGTGTTCTTTCCCGACCTGCAGACTCGTGCTATGTGTCCCACTTTTCCACATTGCCTGCATACTTTGTCCTTAGCCCAGCAATCCTTCTGGTCATGGTTTGTTCTGCCGCAGCGATAGCACTTTTCTGCTCCATATGCCATTTCATTGGTGCTATATTCTTGCAGTTTCTGTTGTATTTCCACAGCTCCCCGTGCTGCTGCTTCATAGGATACTGCAACGCTGAAAGCCTTTTCTAGCATAAGGTCCTTTTCCGAAAGTAGTCGTTTCTGGGTTCCTTCACTCTGGAGCCCACAGACAAACTTATCCCTTAAGGTATCTGCCAGTCCTGCTCCGAACTGGCAGTGCTTCGATAACTTGCGTAGTTCCGTAAGATAGTCAGCATTACTCTCATCTTTGTGCTGGTTTCTTTTATGGAACTTGAATCTTTCTGCTATCAGCAGCGGTGTAGGGTTTAGATGTTCCTGTAAGATATTGACAATCTCTTCAAAGCTTTTCTCCATTGGTTTAGCTGGGGTAATTAAATTCCGCAATAGGCCGTACGTTCTCGCGCCCATCAAATTTAATAATACCGACACCTTCTTTTCATCGGCCACCCCATTTGCCTTGCAGCACACTTCAATTCTTTCCACATACGTGGACCAGTCTTCTATTTCGTTGTCGAAAGCAGTGATGCTACCACTCTTCGGCATCTTGGGTGGTTTAAAATGGCGCCTCCTGCGCTTTTCCTTCTGCCCCAATGGATTAAAATGGCGCCTCCCACGCTTTTCCTTCTTCCCCTTGCTGCCAATGCTGCTCTTAGTGTTCTAAATAGTAATGGCGGCGCCCCGCGGCTTCAGCGCGTCTCTCTTTTGTTAGTTGAATTCCTTCGTTTTATTCTTCTTCGACGCTGTCCACTGCACGTCTCTTTTCCTTCCCCTCTTTTATTTTCTCTAACGCTGCCCGGCTCTTGAGCACCGACCGCGCCCTGTGCGCTCCACCCTCTCTCTCTCTTTTCCTTCCCGACGGCGTTGCACGGCCCCCTTGCAGAGCCGCTCGATCGAGCTCAAGCCCGCCGCAGTCCGGAAGGGTCAGTGCACTACCTGCTACCAGCACGATTTGCTGGAACACCTTGACTAGGGAGCCAATCCAGCTCTCCACAGCTTCCCCTGCGATTCACTGAACTCCGATGGATCACTGGGCGGTTGCCCACGGTCGCCGCCCGTTGCTCTGGCTTCGACCTCCAAGAAGCTTCTTTTCAGGGATGGATCCCCGTGAGGTGGTGCAGTACTGCAGGTGAGTTCAAACCTGCTCGTCGCCACTGTAGTGTCCGCGTATCAATAACACACGGACTGCAGGAGAACGGTAATAACAGGTGTTTACTGAACAGAGGGTATGCCGGAACTGAAAGTACAGAAGCCTGCTACGGCTTTATATACAGGTGTGGTCACTGCCGGTACTAGAGTATAAAAGCAGTTCTCTCTTAAAGGTACATACACAACAACAGGGTGCTGGGGGAGGATTTACTCAGTGACAGTCTGAGGGAGCTGGATTAACATCAGTAGAGATACAGTCAGTAACATGGGGTGCTGTGGGAGGGGTTACTGAGTGACAGTGTGAGGGAGCTGGATTAACATCAGTAGAGATACAGTCAGTAACACAGGGTGCTGGGGGGGGCTTACTGAGTGACAGTGTGAGGGAGCTGGTTTAACATCAGTAGAGATACAGTCAGTAACACAGGGTGCTGGGGGAGGAGTTACTGAGTGACAGTGTGAGGGAGCTGGATTAACAGCAGTAGAGAAAAATTCGGTAACACAGGGTGCTGAGGGAAAGGTTACTGAGTGACATTGTGTGGGAGCGGGATTACCATCAGTAGAGATACAGTCAGTGACACTGGGTTCTGGGGGAGTGGTTACTGAGTGACATTGTGAGGCAGCTGGGTTAACATCAGTAGAGATACAGTCAGTAACACAGGGTCACTGGGGGAGGGCTTAATGAGTGCCAGTGTGAGGGTACAGATTAACATCAGTAGAGACACAGTCAATAACACAGGGTGTTGGGGCAGGGATAATGAGTGGCAGTGTGTGGGAGCTGGATTAACATCAGTAGAGATACAGTCAGTAACACCGGGTGCTGGAGGATGTGTTAATGAGGGACAGTGTGAGCGAGCTGGTTTAACAATAAATGAGATTCCGCCAGCAAAGCTGAGTGCTGGGGGGAAGGGTAGCTGAGTGACACTGTGAGGGAGCTGGATTAACATCAATAGAGATACAGTCAGTAACACAGGGTGCTGGGGGAGGGGTTACTGAGCGACAGTGTCAGGGAGCTGGATTTACATCAGTAGAAATATAGCCAGTAACACAGGGTGCTGGGGGAGGGGCTACTGAGTGACAGTGTGAGGGAGCTGGTTTAAAATATGTAGAGATACTGTCAGTAACACAGGATCGCTGCGGGAGTGGTTACTCACTGACAGTGCGAGGGAGCTGGATTAACATCAGTAGAGATACATTCAGTAACACAGGGTGTTGGGGGAGGATTTACTCAGTGACAGTGTGAGGGAGCTGGATTAACATCAGTAGAGATATAGTCAGTAATATAATGTATCTACCTTTAAGGGGAGAACTACTTTTTACAGCTCCTGTATACTGTAGTACCGGCAGTGACCACACCTGTATATAAACCCTGAGTAGGGATCTGTACAGTTAGTTTTAGAGTAACCCTCATCCAGTAAACACCTGTTGATTGTTCCCTGCAGTCTCTTGTCTAATTATTGAAGGACACAGCATCAAGATACACGGATCTAACATTGGTGACTGTAAAGTCTGTGGGTTGTGCAGTTAATTACGACACAGACTTCAGGAGTAACATACAACAGGACTTTACTATTCGAAGGTCAGGGCGAATCTGCCCTATAAATCATGCCACAGCACTTATATACCGGTGTGGTCACCGTCGGTATTACCGTATACAGAAGCCAAACAAGTAGTGCCACACCTAAAATAGTTCTCTTAAAGGTGAACGGTTACATACAATAGTCTCTTAAAGGTAGACGGTTACATACACTACAGTGACGAGAAGATTCAAACCTACCTGCAACTCTGCATCACCTCCCAGGGATTCGCTCCTGGAGAACAGTGAAAGAAGAAGGCCGAGTCCAGAAGCACGGGCGTCGACCACGGGAAACCCCCCAGTCATCCAGCGGAGACTTGAGCATCGCAGGGGAGGCTGTCGAGAGCCAGGCTTGGTTCTCCAGTCACGGTGGTCCAGCGAAACGGGCTGGCAACTGGTACGGCGCAGACCCTTCCCGGACAGCGGCGGCTAGAGCTGACCGACGGCACAGAAAAAAGGCCGAGCAGCGTCGACGGGAGAAGAGAGAGGGTAGAGCGCACAGGGCGCAGCCGGTGTTCAGGACCGAGCGGCGTCAACGAGAGCGAGCAGAGCACAGCCGGTGTTCAAGGGCCGAGCAGCGTCAATGAGAGAGAGAGGCGCGCAGGAAAATGCACAGAGCGCAGCCGGTGTTCAAGTGCCAAGCAGCGTCAGCGGGGAAGAAAGGAAAGCGCGGGAGCCACCATTTTGAGCCGCAGCGGAGAAGAAGGGAGAGCGCGGGAGATGCCATTTTGAGCCAGTCTAACCACACCCAGGGATGCCGAAGAGTGGCAGTGTCACAGCGTTCGACAATGAAGTCGAAGATTGGACGACATATGTTGAACGCATAGAAGTGTACTGCAAGGCGAATGAAGTGCCAGATGACAGGAAAGCGCTGGTATTGTTGAATTCAATGGGTGCAAAAACATATGGCTTACTGCGAAACCTAGTAACCCCAGAGAAGCCAGTGGAAAAGGATTTTGAAAACATAGTGTCAATCCTACAGGATCACTTAAACCCCACACCGCTGCTGATAGCAGAAAGATTTAAGTTTCACAAAAGGAACCAGCATAAAGATGAAAGTAATGCTGAGTTTATAACGGAACTGCGCAAGCTATCGAAACACTGCCAGTTTGGAATGGGACTAGCAGATACTTTAAGGGACAAGTTTGTGTGTGGGCTTCAAAGTGAAGGAACACAGAAACGGCTTCTATCAGAAAAGGATCTTACGCTGGACAAGGCTTTCAGCATGGCAGTATCACACGAAGCAGCAGCACGGGGCGCGGCAGAGATACAACGGAGACCGCAAGAATATGGCACAAATGAAATGTCATACGGAACAGTGAAGTGCTTTTACTGCGGCAGAACAACACACGACCATAAGGATTGCTGGTTCAAGGACAAAGTGTGCAGACAGTGTGGGAAAGTAGGACACATTGCAAGAGTCTGCAGGTCATGAAAGAAAACCAGCAGCAAGAAATCTCCACAGGAGAAGAACAAGAAGGTACATAAGGTGACGGAGAGTAGTTCAGATGAACAGAAAAGTGATACAGACTCCGGAAGCAAGGAGCTGGGTTGTCTGAAACTACATAATGTGATCAAAACGGAGGATCACCAAACTATCTGGGTCATGCTCAAGGTAGCCGGAGTCCAAGTAAAAATGGAATTGGACACAGGATCAGCCCTAACAGTCATAAACCGAAGGGACTACAAGCGGCTATTCTCACATATACCCTTGAAAGATACAGAGATTGTCTTGAAGACGTACACGGGGCAAAAAGTCTACCCCAAAGGAAAAATAAGGGTGAACGTTATATATAACGGCAAGGAAATACCAAAAATGGACCTATATGTATTGCCAGATGGAGGACCACCACTACTAGGACATGAATGGATCCGGAAGGTACAGCTAGATTGGCATTCCATACAAGCACTGACTGTAGATGCCAAAAAGGATGACGACGTCACACCTGGACGACTGTCAAAAATGCTAACTAACGCACAACAAGTGTTCCAGGAGGGACTCGGAACACTAAAAGGCATAACAGCGATGATCAAAATAGAGGAGAATGCAAGCCCAAAGTTTTTTAAGGCCTTATGTATCCGCCCAGCCGTCGCAGCAGAGCTGGAAGGTTTGGAACGTTCAGGAGTACTGTCCAAAGTGGACTGGAGCGAGTGGGCTACACCCATCATTCCTGTAATGAAGAGGTCATTGAGTAATACGCCTGGGGAACCAAAGAAGGTTCGCATCTGTGGGGACTTTAAGGTGACAGTGAACCCAGTCCTTCATACGGTACAATATCCGCTTCCGCGGATTGAAGATATTTTCGCCTCGCTATCTGGAGGGAAACGCTTCACTAAGATTGATCTGGCCCAGGCGTACCTGCAAATGGAAGTAGAAGAAGCCTCGAAACAGTACCTCACGATCAACACTCATAAAGTTCTCTACCAATACAACCGGCTGGTGTTCGGGGTAGCATCAGCTCCGGCTATTTGGCAAAGGGCAATGGATCATGTCCTGCAAGGGATTCCAGGGACCCAGTGTTATTTGGATGACATCCTGGTTACGGGCGAAAATAACAGTGATCACCTCGCCAACCTGGAGCAGGTGCTCACTAGATTGAAGGAATATGGGCTCCGAGCTAATCGCCACAAATGCGAGTTTTTCCAGAAGCAGATCTCGTATTGTGGCCACGTTATTGATGAAGAGGGGTTACATAAGTCCCCTGAAAAGATTGAGGCAGTAGTCAAGGCTCCAGCACCGGAAACTGTGTCACAACTGAGGTTGTTCCTCGGGCTGGTGAACTACTACCATAAGTTCTTGCCGAATTTGTCTACAGTTCTACACCCACTGAACACCCTACTGCAAACGGGGGTACCATGGAAGTGGAGTGACGAATGTAAATGAGCTTTCCAGAAGAGCAAAGCATTGATCACAGGTGTTGGCTCATTTCAACCCAGCACTACCAATTCGGTTGGCGTGTGATGCATCACCCTATGGCATTGGAGCGGTGCTGTCGCACAAATTCCCGGACGGCTCGGAGAGGCCAGTAGCCTTTGCGTCTCGGTCACTAACCTCAGCCGAGCGTAACTACGCCCAGATTGACAGGGAGGCCCTCAGCCTAGTGTGGGGAGTGAAAAAGTTCAATCACTATCTGCACGGGCAGAAGTTCACCTTGCTGACTGACCACCAACCACTTGTCTCCATCTTTAATCCTAAGAAGGGCGTTCCGGTGATGACTGCGCAATGGCTACAAAGATGGTCCCTTTCTCTAGGGGCGCACCAATATGAAATCGAGTATAAGGGCACGAAACAGCATGGAAACGCTGATGGGCTATCACGCCTGCCACTGCCTACTGCGGAGGAAGCACCCGCAGTGGACCCTGTCGAAATATTTCATTCGACTATAATTGAACGCTTGCCAGTAACTAACGCTGATATAGAGAAGGAGACCCGAAATGACCCGACACTGTCTCGGGTATATGACTTGACGGTGAAGGGATGGCCAACAAATGGCGACTCACTGTTGCCAGCATTCTCATCCAGAAGAGAACAGCTGTCAGTATGCCAGGGGACCTTGATGTGTGGATCCCAAGTGGTAATTCCACCCAAGTTAAGGGAGAGAGTGCTCAATGAGCTTCACGAAGGCCATCTGGGAGGGGTGAAAATGAAAAGCCTTGCTAGGGCTTATGTGTGGTGGCCGGGGATCGATCAGCAAATCGAGGACCTGACAAAAAGCTGCTCAGGATGCCAGAAGGTCCAAAATGCACCACCACATGCCCCTCTACACCCATGGGAGTTGTTATGTATTGTGTGTTCTATTGTGTGTTCTCCTCCCACCTGTGGTGGCGCTGTCACAGGAGATAAATGGTTGGGTGTTCTCTGTTAAGTTTAGCTCTCTTTGTTTGGAACTTGCCATAACTTCCTTTCCATCCAATAAAGCACTTCATTTTTGAATCTCTGAGTTCTGAGTCCTAAATTGTGTCTAGGTAGAAAGGTACCGACACAACAAGTGGCAACGAGGAGCGGATGAATCTGTGTACCTTACGGGTGCAGTGAGTAAACAGAAATTTTAATTTGAAACGTGAGATGGCTACTATATTAGGAAACATCGGTGATTTTGATGAAAATGTGGAGCAATGGAGCGCATATACGGAACGTTTTGACTATTTTGTATTGGCGAATGCGGTGGCAAATGAAAAGGTCGTGCCTACCTTTTTGAGTGTAATCGGGCCGAAGACATTCAATTTACTTCGCAGCCTCGTGCAGCCAGATAAGCCAGGAACTAAAACATATAAGCAACTAGTGGAAATTCTTGGAGCATTTTTCACCAAAACCTCTGGTTATTGCTGAGAGATTTAGATTTCACAAACGGAATCAAGAGGAGGGGGAATCAGTGACAATGTTTATTGCTGCTTTAAAAAGGTTATCAGAACACTGCGAGTTCAAGGAAGTGCTGAAGGACACCATTAGAGACAGACTTGTGTGTGGTCTGCAAAATGCAGCCACACAGAAGCGCCTTCTTACTGAGGACAACCTTACTCTTGAAAAGGCCATTGAAGTTAGTGTCTCCATGGAGATGGCGGAAAAGGCGGCTCACCAGTTGAGTTCAACAGGGAGCGTTCACAGGGTGTCGTCTGAGCCTAAAGGTGCACGGAACGGCACATGTTACCGTTGTGGGAAAACGGGCCATCACGCTAGTGACTGCTGGTGTACGGAGCTGGAATGCCGAAATTGTGGCAAAAAGGGTCACATTGAACGCGCCTGTAGAGGTAAAAAAAGAACAGACAGAGCTGGGAAGCATGGAAGCAAAATGTCTGTATTTGGACAAGAGAGGAAAAAGAGTGTTCATTCAGTGCAGTATGATGGAACAAGCAAAACAGAGGGGAGCGACACCTCTGAGGAGGAAGAGGTGCACATACTGATGGTTGCAGGTGATTCAAATGGCTACTGGGTGTCACCACTGGTGGAGGAACAATCAGTGCGGATTGAGGTGGACACAGGCGCGGCTGTGTCCCTTGTTTCAGACACTGTCTGATGCGCTATCAATTACTCATAAAAGACTGAGAGTTAGAAGAGTAACTAAAGGCTTTTATTAACAACAGAATGGAGGTCTGCCTCGAGTGGTCGACCGGTCCAGGATACAAGGGCTGGGGAGCAGTCACCTTTATACTAGGACCTGTGGGAGGAGTCAGCCGAGGCATGTCCAGGCATGTACACAGTGGAATACAAACAGGACAAACAGGAATACAAACAGTGGTTTACCACATTCACCCCTTGTTTAAAATTGAGTCCGGCGGGGTGAAGTGTATTAAAAGTTAGTGCATTGGAGTCTCTCCGGAGGTCTTGTCTGCCGCTGTGATCGGCGTGGCGACGGCAGGGGTAGTGAAGCTTCCGGCGTCGAGTCCAGCGTAGGCTGTGGCACAGGCGTGTCGACCTCGTAGATGTCGAGTGGGTCACGGGGCCCAGGCCTGCCGTCTGCTGGGGCTGGATATCGGATCGTGGGGGGGGGTGGTAGTGGGTAGTGGGTTACTGTGGTCCCCGAGGGTGCAAGGTCTCTTATGGAGACTGTGTCCTCCCGCCCGTCCGGGTATGCGATGTAAGCATACTGGGGGTTGGCGTGGAGGAGGTCGACCCTCTCGACCAGGGGGTCCGTTTTATGGGTCCTCACGTGTCTTCTCAGTAGGACCTGCCCTGGGGACGTCAGCCATGGCGGTAGCGATGTCCCTGATGTGGACTTCCTTGGGAAGACAACATTTTCTCATGAGGGGTGGCGTTAGTGGCAGTGCAGAGCAGTGACCGAATAGAGTGGAGCGCATCGGGGAGCACATCCTGCCAGCGGGAGGTTGGAAGGCCCCTAGACTTTAAGGCTAGCAGGACGGCCTTCCAAACTGTCGCATTTTCTCTTTCCACCTGTCCGTTCCCCCGGGGGTTGTAACTGGTGGTCCTGCTTGTGGCAATACCCCTAGTTAGCAGGTACTGACGGAGTTCGTCGCTCATAAACGATGAGCCCCGGTCGCTATGGATATAGCTGGGGAAGCCGAACAGGGTGAAGAGGTTGTTCAGACATTTAATGACCGTGGCACTGGTCATGTCCGGGCAGGGGAAGGCGAACGGGAAATGGGAGTACTCATCAATAATATTGAGGAAGTACACATTGCGGTCGGAGGAGGGGAGAGGCCCTTTAAAATCAACGCTCAGGCGCTCGAAGGGGCGAGTGGCTTTTATCAGGTGGGCCCTGTCTGGTCTATAAAAGTGTGGTTTGCACTCAGCGCAGACTTGGCAGTTCCTGGTCATGGTCCTGACCTCCTCAATAGAGTAAGGCAGGTTGCGGGCCTTGATGAGGTGGAAGAACCTGGTGACCCCCGGGTGGCAGAGGTCATTGTGGAGGACCCGTAGTCTATCGATCTGCGCGCTGGCGCAGGTGCCACGCGATAGCGCATCCGGGGGTTCATTTAGCTTCCCGGGCCGGTACAAGATCTCGTAGTTGTAGGTGGAAAGTTCGATTCTCCACCTCAAGATCTTGTCATTTTTGATTTTGCCCCTCTGCTTGTTGTTAAACATAAAAGCAACTGAACGCTGGTCAGTGAGCAGGGTAAATCGTTTTCCGGCCAGGTAGTGCCTCCAATGACGCACAGCCTCCACAATCGCCTGGGCCTCCTTCTCAACAGCGGAGTGTCTGGTCTCCGGGCCTTGGAGGGTTCGTGAAAAGAAGGCCACGGGTCTCCCCGCCTGATTGAGGGTAGCGGCCAGGGCAAAGTCGGACGCGTCGCTTTCCACCTGGAAGGGGATGGATTCGTCCACTGCGTGCATGGTGGCTTTGGCAATGTCCTCCTTGATACGGTGGAAGGCTAAGCGGGCCTCTGCCGTCAAGGGAAAAGAGGTGGACTTGATCAGCGGACGGGCCTTGTCCGCATAGTAGGGGACCCACTGGGCGTAATAGGAGAAAAACCCTAGGCACCTCTTCAGGGCCTTGAGGCAGTGGGGCAGTGGAAGTTCCATAAGGGGACGCATCCGGTCGGGGTCGGGGCCGATGACTCCGTGTTCCACAACACAGCCAAGGATGGCGAGGCGGTTTGTGCGGAATATGCACTTCTCCTTGTTATATGTCAGGTTTAGGAGTTGGGCGGTGCGGAGGAATTTTTCGAGGTTTGTGTCATGGTCCTGCAAGTCACGGCCGCAGATGGTCACATTGTCCAGATATGGGAAAGTGGCCTGCAACGCATTTTGATCTACCATCCGGTCCATCTCCCTTTGGAAGATGGAGACCCCGTTGGTGACGCCAAAGGGAACCCTAAGGAAGTGATAGAGGCGGCCGTTTGCCTCAAAGGCAGTGTACTGGCGGTCCTCAGGGCGGATGGGGAGCTGGTGGTACGCTGATTTCAGGTCAATGGTCGAGAAGACGCGGTACTGCGCGATCTGGTTGACCATATCAGCTATACGGGGGAGTGGGTAGGCGTCCAGCAGGGTGTAGCGATTTATTGTCTGGCTGTAGTCGATGACCAGGCGCTGCTTCTCGCTGGTCTTAACGACCACAACCTGGGCTCGCCAGGGGCTGGTGCTGCCCTCAATAATCCCTTCTTTCAGAAGCCGCTCCACTTCGGTTTTAATGAAAACCCTGTCCCCGGCACTGTATCGCCTGCTCTTTGTGGCGATGGGCTTACAGTCGGGGGTGAGGTTAGCAAACAGTGGTGGGGGGGTGACTCTGAGTGTGGAGAGGTTGCACCTGGTGCGCGGCGGGCAATTTGGAAGCTGCTGGCTGCGGACTGTGAGTGGGGGTAGGGGTCCACCGTACGCCATCGTAACACTTTTAAGGTGGCACTGAAAATCTAACCCCAGCAGGACGGCAGCGCAGAGGTCAGGCAGGACCAGAAGTTTAAAATGATCGTACACGGTCCCGTCTACTACGAGTGTCACCACGCAGTAGCCGCCGATGTCCGCCGACTGGGACTCGGAGGCCATAGAAATCCGCTGTTGCGCAGGCAGGACTGGGAGAGAGCAACGCCGCACCGTGTCGGGGTGGATGAAGCTCTCCGTGCTCCCAGAGTCAAAAAGGCAGATTGTATCGTGACCATTTACCTTAATGTCCATTGTGGAACTGGCCAGTTGGTGCGGTCTCGCTTGGTCCAGTGTAACGGATGCCAGCGTAGGGGTCGGTGTGTCGCTGCGGGTATCAGATGAGGCGGTGTCGGGGGCCTGCTGCGTCCCGGCTGTCGTCCAAGATGGCGGCGTCCATGATCCCCATGTGGCTGGAGGCGTCCAAAATGGCTGCTGTACCGGTGATTCGCACACGGCCGGGGAGGTCCGAAATGGCGGCCCGCATGGCCCACACGCGGTGCTGCTGGGGTTCGGGGTGGCTTTGGCCCTGCAGACGCTAGCGTAGTGTCCCTTCTTCCCGCAGCCCGAGCAGAACGTGTTTTTCGCCGGGCAGCGCGCTCTGGGGTGTTTTGCCTGGCCACAGAAGTAGCATTTCTGGCCTTGGGGCACTGCTGTCTGGCCTTGGGACACTGCTGCGGTAGTTGGGCCGTTGTTGGGGTGTGGCTGGGGTGGCACGGCGCTATGAGGCGGTCCTACCGTGTCCCAGGCTGTCATTCCCCGCGGCGTCCACGGTGCAGAGGAGTAGGCATCAATGCCCTGGTAGGCTGCATCCAACGATAGTGCGAGTTCAGAGGCCTTGTTGAGGTCGAGGTTACTCTGCTCCAACAGTCGCTGTCGTGTGTAATTGGATCTGTGGCCCGCTACAAAAGCGTCCTGGATAAGTTCCTCTGTGTACACGGCGGCCTTTACATCCTTACAACCACAGGCCCGGCCAAGCACAGACAGTGCCTGAAGGTATTCCACGGTCGATTCCCCAGGTTGTTGTTTACGACTCCCCAGGAGGTGCCTGGCGTACACTTCGTTCACTGGGCGCGTGTACTGGTCCTTGAGGAGCTTGATAGCATCCGCGTACGAGGTCGCGTCTTGGATGACCGAGTACACTCGGTGGTTCACTTTGGAGGTCAGGACATCCAGTTTGTCCTCATCCGATTTGATTGCTTCGGAGGCGGTCAGGAATTTTTCGAAACACTTAAGCCAGTGAGTAAACTTGGTGGATGAGTCCGCCTCCCGATGATCTAAGTCCAGGCATGCTGGTGTGAGGATCTTCTCCATTATAAAAATGTTGTTAATAAAATTGATGCGCTATCAATTACTCATAAAAGACTGAGAGTTAGAAGAGTAACTAAAGGCTTTTATTAACAACAGAATGGAGGTCTGCCTCGAGTGGTCGACCGGTCCAGGATACAAGGGCTGGGGAGCAGTCACCTTTATACTAGGACCTGTGGGAGGAGTCAGCCGAGGCATGTCCAGGCATGTACACAGTGGAATACAAACAGGACAAACAGGAATACAAACAGTGGTTTACCACACTGTCTACAACAAAATACTAAAGCATCTTACCCTTCAGCCAACAAACATTGTGCTAAAGACGTATACCGGCGAACCTGTGGCCATGAGAGGCGTCATTGAGGTGACAGTTAAATTGAACGGACAGACTGCAAAACTGCCACTATATGTGGTAAAGGGAAATTACCCATCGCTACTGGGGCGTGCGTGGCTAGAGAAAATCACGCTGGACTGGCCTGCAGTCCACATGATGTCGAAAGGGGAGTCAGGTCTGACTGCAGTGTTAAACAAACATGCAGAACTCTTCAATGGGGAACTTGGGAGCATGAAAAAGATCAGCGTGAGACTGGACATTAAACCTGACAGCAAGCCGAAGTTTCACAAAGCCCGACCTGTACCCTATGCAATTAGGCCAAAAGTTGAGGCTAACTTGGAGGCCTCAGTCGAGAATGGAGTCCTGGAGCCTGTGAGCGTGAGCAAATGGGCCACACCCATTGTTCCTGTCCTGAAAAAGTATGGATCTGTTCGAATCTGCGGGGATTTTAAAGTGACTATTAACCCGGTGCTGTCTGCGGAACAGTACCCTCTTCCCCTCATTGATGATCTTTTACGGGCCTGGCCGGAGGGCAAAAGTTCAGCAAAATAGACTTATGCCAGGCTTATCTACAAATGCATGTCGATGACAAATCAAAGGAGCTGCTGACAATTGTGACACACAAGGGGCTATACAGATACTGCCGCCTTCCGTTTGGAATTACGTCGGCCCCTGCTCTATTCCAAAGGGCAATGGATCAGATTTTGAGTGGACTGCCAGGAGTCCAGTGCTACCTGGATGACATCCTTGTCACTGGGACAAATGAGGAGGATCATCTTCTGAACTTGGATGCGACACTACAATGACTGAAAGAGTACGGACTCAGAGTTCGTAAAGACAAATGTGAATTCTTTCAGTCTTCAGTTGAGTACCTGGGGCATGTGATTGATGCTCCTGGCCTGCATAAGGCGCCGTCAAAGGTCAAGGTGATCGTGGAGGCCCCAGCACCCCAGAATGTGAGCCAGTTACGTTCATTTCTGGGGCTACTTAACTACTATGGGAAGTTTATTCCAGACTTAGCAACATTGCTGAAGCCGTTACATCAGTTGCTATGTCAAGGCAAAACATGGAAATGGACTGAACTGTGCAACGAAGCTTTCGCCCAAGCAAAGAAAGCATTGCTGAAATTGGAGGTCCTGACACACTTCGACCCAAAGCTACCCATGCAGCTAGCATGTGATGCATCACCATATGGTGTGGGAGCAGTCATATCCCACATCATGCCTTCGGGTGAAGAGAAACCTATCGCCTTTGCATCACGCACCTTGAACAAGGCCGAGAGTAACTATGCGCAGATCGAGCGCGAGGCCTTGGGAATCGTTTTTGGAATTCGAAAATGTCATCAGTACCTGTTTGGGAGAAGGTTCACATTCCTGACGGACCACCGTCCATTGACTTCAATCTTCGGGCCCCACACCGGAATTCCATCTCTCGCTGCAAGCAGGGTGCAAAGGTGGGCTTTACTGTTGTCAAGACACACATACGACATCAAATATTGCAAATCAGACTTGCACGGCAACGCAGACGGTCTCTCGAGGCTACCCTTGCCTGTTACTCCCCCAGAGCCTCGTCAGATAGACATCTTCTACTTTAGACGAGTGGAGGGAGCACCTGTCACTGCAGTTCAGGTGCGAAGGTACACCCGCAACGATCCAGTCCTGTCTGAGGTAATGGACGATGTCATTCGAGGGAGAGCTATAGGAGATTCTCCTAGTTTGAAACCTTACGTTTCAAAAAGAAATGAGCTCTCCATCCAGGCAGGTTGTCTTCTTTGGGGACGCCGTGTCGTCATTCCGCCACCTCTGAGGGAACCTATACTGCAACAACTTCATACAGGCCACAGTGGGATGGTTCGGATGAAGGAAATGGCAAGAAGCTACTTCTGGTGGCCAGGCCTCGATGGGAATATTGAGGAAAAAGCCAAAACATGTTCCCCATGTCAAAGGGTCCGGAATGTTCCACAGCTGGCAACCCTACACCCCTGGGATTGGCCTGCAGAAGTGTGGCAGCGAGTACATGTGGACTTCGCCGGTCCTTTCGAAGAGAAGATGTTTATGGTGGTTGTAGACGCTCGTAGCAAGTGGCCGGAGGTCGCTGTGATGAGGTCTACCACGGCAGAGAAAACAATTGAGAAACTTGGTGAGATGTTCAGCCGTTATGGCTCACCGGAACAACTCGTAAGTGACAACGGTCCACAATTTGTATCACAGGAGTTTGCAACCTTCCTGCATGTGAATGGTGTCCAACACATCAGGTCTGCGCCCTATCATCCCTCTACTAACGGCCAGGCAGAAAGGTTCGTGCAAACTTTGAAGCACGCCTTGAAGGCATCGCAAGGTCAGGGATCAATGCACCAACGTCTGAACAGCTTCCTGTTGTCCTACAGGAACGAGCCGCATGCCACAACCAAAACTTCCCCCGCTTCGCTCATGATGAAGAGGCAGTTGCGGACAAGTTTTGACTTACTCAAACCTCCAAGGGCAGAGCAGGTTGTCCATCGTCAACAACAAGCTCAAGTTGAAAAGAGAGAGAAAAGAGCCAAGGAGAGATGGTTTCATTCGGGAGAGCACGTCCTAGCTCGAAACTACAACACTGGACCGAAATGGGTTCCTGCTACGGTGATCGCGCAGACGGGCCCTGTGTCTTACACGGTTGAGACTGCTGAGGACGTCGTCTGGAGAAGGCACACAGATCAACTGTTGCTAGCAGCAGAGACAGTCACAGAGGCTCCAATGGCTGGTTGGCCTGAACTGTTTCCGGATGATACCGCAAACCAGCATCCTTTGCCACAGTGCTCTTCTCCAACACAGGAAGTCATAGAGACTGTTCCACCTGTGCAAACTCCTGACTTTCGACTGACACAGGCACCTTCTCCATCCAGGCCTGTGTCAATGCCTACTGCTGTGGAAGCCAGCAATGACCGCCGGTATCCTTTCAGGGAGCGGCGGCCTCCAAGACGCTTGGATCTGCAGGCTTAGTGACTTACCCACAAGACTGGGGCAGAATAAACCCCAGGGTAAAGTTAGGGGTTGAGGCAGTCTACCTCTACCCTAGGTTCATTGAGTGCATTGAAAGTAACTTAACTGTTGAGGAATAATGTGGACCTTCCATTTAAGAGGGGAGGAAATGTTATGTATTGTGTGTTCTATTGTGTGTTCTCCTCCCACCTGTGGTGACGCTGTCACAGGAGATAAATGGTTGGGTGATCTCTGTTAAGTTTAGCTCTCTTTGTTCGGAACTTTCCAGAACTTCCTTTCCTTCCAATAAAGCACTTCATGATTGAATCTCTGAGTTCTGAGTCCTAAATTGTGTCTAGGTAGAAAGGTACCGACACAACAGGAGTGGCCCTCATCTCCATGGCAATGGGTGCATATTGATTTTGCTGGTCCATTCAGGGACTCAATGTTTTTAATAGCCGTGGATGCCCACTCGAAATGGACTGAGGTCATCAAAATATCCTCCACCACCACGGAGAAAACGATTGCAGTCCTACGGACCATATTTGCCAGGAACGGCTTGCCAGAGCAGATTTGCTCTGATAACGGACCACAGTTTGTGTCCGAAGAGTTTCGAAGATTTATGAAAAGGAATGGGGTAAGGCATTACACGTCCACCCCGTATCACCCAGCCACAAATGGATTGGCTGAGAGGTTCGTACAAACCTTTAAAAAAGCAGTAAAGGCCATGTGCAATGACGACATTCCACTGCAGCATAAGGTGGACAATTTCCTGTCAGCCTACAGAAATGCGACACATGCAGTCACCAACCAGGCCCCGGCCATGATGTTCTTTAACCGAAGGTTGAGATCTCGTCCGGACTTGCTCAGACCAAATGTATGAAGAGATGTTGAGAATAAGCAATTCCAGCACATCAATGAGAAGCCAACAAGGAGCTTCAATGTAGGGCAACTAGTCTTGGCCCGCGACTACCGAACAGAGAAATGGCAACCTGGAACGATATGCACACGGCAGGGGACACTAATGTACACAGTGGATGTTGGGGAGAACATTGTGAGACGCCATGTTGACCAGATCCTAGAGTCACAGGAACGAGTCAACCCCATGTCTCGCCCATACGTACCTGGTGATGAACCCGACATACAGGTAGCATCTACCCCAGAAACAGTAGCATCGGAAGCTGATGAACCAACCGACGACAGGGGGCCAGAATCGCCTCCGCACCAAGAACAAGACACTCAGGAAAGGCACTATCCAGAAAGGATCAGGAAGCCTCCCCAAAGACTGAATTTATAAATAGACTATTTTCAGCTAATGTTGCATGTTAAAAGTGTTAATTGTAATTAGTTGATATTTAATTGTTACATGAATGTTATTGTACTGTTAATCTAAAAGGGGAGGAATTGTAATGTATGTACCTTTAAGGGGAGAACTACTTTTTACAGCTCCTGTATACTGTAGTACCGGCAGTGACCACACCTGTATATAAACCCTGAGTAGGGATCTGTACAGGTAGTTTTAGAGTAACCCTCATCCAGTAAACACCTGTTGATTGTTCCCTGCAGTCTCTTGTCTAATTATTGAAGGACACAGCATCAAGATACACGGACCTAACAAGTAACACGGGGTGTTGTGGGAGGGGTTACTGAGTGACAGTGTGAGGGAGCTGGATTAACATCAGTAGAGATACAGTCAGTAACACAGGGTGCTGGGGGAGGGCTTACTGAGTGACAGTGTGAGGGAGCTGGTTTAACATCAGTAGAGATACATTCAGTAACACAGGGTGCTGGGGGAGGGGTTACTGAGTGACAGTGTGAGGGAGCTGGATTAACAGCAGTAGAGATAAATTCAGTAACACAGGGTGCTGAGGGAAAGGTTACTGAGTGACATTGTGTGGGAGCGGGATTACCATCAGTAGAGATACAGTCAGTAACACTGGGTTCTGAGGGAGGGGTTACTGAGTGACATTGTGAGGCAGCTGGGTTAACATCAGTAGAGATACAGTCAATAACACAGGGTCACTGGGGGAGGGGTTACTGAGCGACAGTGTCAGGGAGCTGGATTTACATCAGTAGAGATACGGTCAGTAACACAGGGTGCTGGGGGAGGGGTTAATGAATGCCAGTGTAAGGGTGCCGGATTAACATCAGTAGAGACACAGTCAATAACACAGGGTTTGGGGCAGGGATAATGAGTGGCAGTGTGTGGGAGCTGGATTAACATCAGTAGAGATAAAGTCAGTAACACCGGGTGCTGGAGGATGTGTTAATGAGGGACAGTGTGAGCGAGCTGGTTTAACAATAAATGAGATTCCGTCAGCAAAGCTGAGTGCTGGGGGGAAGGGTAACTGAGTGACAGTGTGAGGGAGCTAGAATAACATCAGTAGAGATACAGTCAGTTACACAGGTTGCTGGAGGAAGGGTTACTCAGCGACTGTGTGAGGGAGAAGGATTAACATCGGTGGTGATTCAGTCAGTAACAAAGTGATGATGCGGAGATGCCGGTGTTGGACTGGGGTGTACAAATGTGAGAAGTCACACAACACCAGTTTATAGTCCAACAGCTTTATTTGAAATCACAAGCTTTCGGAGCGCTGCTCCTTCATCAGGTGAAGTGAAGAGATGCATATAGACACTGCATATATAGTCACAGAACACTGCCAGATGATTACAGGTACGGCTGAAAATTCAGTAGCCTTAGCGCCTCATTTGAGGCACTAGAGGGCTTTGCGCCGGAGTTATGGCCAGTAGTGAAATTCCCTGGGGCCCTAAATCGGCGTTGCTCCGGTAGCGCTGCGCCGGCACCGATGACGTCATCGGTGTGCGCAGCGTCCCGGTTGCCATGGTAACCCGCCCGAACTCCGAAATTGAGTTGCGGCCGCCTCGCCTGTGGCAGCCGCAACCAGCGTTTTGTCAGAGGTGCCTTACTGCAGTTAGCGCCGGCGCATTAAAGGCCCCGCGGCGGCCGGCCGCTTTCCCGCCGGCCGCCTGCCCGCAGCTCCCTCCCCGGACTTCTCTCCCCCCCCCCGGAACAGATGCAAGCCCGGCACTTGTCCGAGGTGCCGGGCTCATTTTTAAGCAGATTTGCGCGGGCCGCGGCCGGGTGCAGGCAGCTCCTCCTTAACGGAAGGAGGAGGCCTGCACTTCCCCAGCCTGCCGCACCGCATCGGGTGCCGCAGCGCCGGAATTGCGGCGCGAAACGGCAGTTAGCGCCCTTTTCCAGGCGCTAAGACCCTTCAGTAGCGCCGGCAGCCGTTTGGGCGCGGCGCCACTGAATTTTTGGCGCGCGCAGGGGACTTAGCGCCGGCACTAATTTCCGGCGCTAAAGCCCTGGCTAAGCCAAAACCCAATTTCTAGGCCGTAATCTTTCTAACTGCCCTTTATCACACCTCGGCAGAGAGATAATCACAGCAATCAAAGGGGTTAATGGTGTCCAAACAGGTCAGTCAGGAAAACATTACATCAAAGAACAATGAGGTGGGGTCACAAGGGGTCAAATGTTGCAGATGCTGTGGTCTGTATGAAAAACAAAGAACAAGCAAAATACAATATAAATATAAAAAAAAATTTTGCTGGAAATCACAGCAGGTCCAACCGCATCTGTATAGAGAGAACAAGCCAACGACGACTTGAGTCTGGATGACTCTACGTCAGGTGGGGTTACATGTAGCGTGACATTTACCCAAGATCCCGGTTGAGGCCATCCTCATGAGTGCGGAACTTGGCTATCAGTTTCTGCTCGGCGATTCTGCATTGTCGTGTGTCTCTAAGGCCGCCTTGGGAGTAACCCCTCCCCCAGCACCCTGTGTTACTGACTGTATCTCTACTGATGGTAAACCATCTCCCTCACACTGTTATTCAGTAACCTCTCCACCTGCACCCTGGGTTACTGACTCTATCTCTACTGATGTTAATCCAGCTCCTTCACGTTGTCACTCAGTAACCCATGCCCCAGCGACACTGGGTTGCTCATTTTATCTCTACTGATGTTAAACCCAGCTCCCCCACAATGTGACTCAGTAACACCTCCCCCAGAACCCTGTGTTACTGATTGTATCTCTACTGATGTTAATCCCGCTCCCTCACACTGTCACTCAGTAACTCCTCCCCCAGCACCCTGTGTTATTGAATGTATCTCCACTGATGTTAATCCATCTCCCTCACACTGTCACTCAGTAACCCCTCCCCCAGCACCCTGCGTTACTGAATGTATCTCTACTGAAGTTAATCCAGCTCCCTCACACTGTTACTCAATAACCTCTTTACCAGCACCCTGTGTTGCTGATCTTATCTCTACTGGTGTTAATCCAGTTCCCTCACACTGTCACTCCGTATCCTGTCCACGTGCACCCCGTGTTACTTACTGTATCTCTACTGATGTTAAAACATCTCCCTCCCACTATCATTCAGTAACCTCTCCACCTGCACCCTGTGTTACTGATCGTTCCTCTAATGATGTTAATCCAGCTCCCTCACACTGTCACTCAACAACCCTCCCCCAGCACCCTATGGTACTGACTGTATCTCTACTGATGTTAATGCAGCTCCCGCACATTGTCACTCTGTATCCCCTCCCCCAGAACCCTGTGTTACTGACTGGATCTCTGCTATTGTTAATCTAGCTCCCTCACACTGTCATTCAGTAACCTCTCCACCTGCACCCTGTGTTACAGATCGTAGCTCTACTGATGTTAATCCAGCTCCCTCACACTGTCACTCGGTATCCCCTCCCCCAGCACCCTGTGTTACTGACTGCATCTCTACTGATGTTAATCAACCTCCCTCACACTGTCACTTGGTATCCCCTCCCCCAGCACCCTGTGTTACTGACTGTATCTCTACTGATTTTAATCCAGTTCCATCACACTGTGACTCAGTAACCCCTCTCGCAGCGACCCTGTGTTACTGATTGTATCTCAACTGATGTTAAACCCAGCTCCCCCACAATGTGACTCAGTAACCCCTCCCCCAGAACCCTGTGTTCCTGACTTTATCTCTACTGATGTTAATCCAGCTCCCTCACACTGTCACACAGTAACCCTTCCCGCAGCACCCTGTGTTATTGACTGTATCTACACTGGTGTTAATCCATCTCCCTCACACTGTCACTCAGTAAACCCTCCCCCAGCACCCTGTGTTACTGACAGTATCTCCACTGATGTTAATCCAGCTCCGTCACACTGTTACTCAATAACCTCTTTCCCAGCACCCTGTGTTGCTGATCTTATCTCTACTGGTGTTAATCCAGTTCCCTCACACTGTCACTCTGTATCCTGTCCACCTGCACCCTGTGTTACTTACTGTATCTCTACTGATGTTAAACCATCTCCCTCGAACTGTCCCTCAGTAACCCCTCCCCCAGCACTCGGTGTTACTGACTGAAACTCTGCTACTGTTATTCCAGCTCCCTCACACTGTCACTCAGTAACCACTCCCCCCAGTGCTTTGTGTTACTGACTGTATCTCTACTGATGTTAATCCAGCTCCCTCACACTGTCACTGAGTAACCCCACCCCCAGCGCCCTGTGTTACTGATTCTATCTCTACATATGTTAATCCATCTCCCTCACACTGTCACTCAGTTACCCGTCCCCCAGCGCCCTGTGCTACTGACTAAGCCTCTACTAATTTTAAACCAGCTCCCTCACACTGTCACTCAGTAACCCCTCCCCAGCACCTTGTGCGACTGACTGTACGTCTACTGATGTTAATCCAGCTCCCTCACACTGTCACTGAGTAACTCCTCCCCCAGCACCCTGTGTTACTGAATGTATCTCGACTGATGTTCATCCAGCTCCCTTACACTGTCACTCAGAAACCAATCCCGCAGCAATCCTGTGTTACTGACTGTATCTCTACATATTTTAAACTAGCTCCCTCACACTATCATTCAGTAACCCCTCCCCCAGCACCCTGTGCTACTGACTGTATCGCTACTGATGTTAATCCAGCTCCCTCACAATTTCACTCAGTAACCCCTCCCCCAGCACCCTGTGTTACTGACTGTATCTTTTTGTGTCTGTGTATAATAAGACACAGACTGCAGGAGAACGGTACAACAGGTGTTTACTCAACGTGGCTCACACTGGAGCTGATCTGTACAGATTTCTACTCAGTGCGATATACAGGTGTGGTCACTTCCGGTACTGCAGTATACATGAGCTGTAAAAGATAGTTCCCCCCTTAAAGGTATATACATTACAATTCCTCCCCTTTTAGATTAACAGTACCATACCACTCATTTAACAATTAAATATCAAACTAATTACAATTAACACTTTTAACATGCAACATTAGCTGAAAATAGTCTATTTATATATTCAGTCTTTGGGGAGGCTTCCTGATCCTTTCTGGATAGCGCCTTTCCTGAGTGTCTTGCTCTTGGTGCGGAGGCGATTCTGGCCCCCTGTCGTCGGTTGGTTCATCAGCTTCCGATGCTACTGTTTCTGGGGTAGATGCAACCTGTACGTCGGGTTCATCACCAGGTACGTATGGGCGAGGCATGGGGTTGACTTGTTCCTGTGACTCTAGGATCTGGTCAGCATGGCGTCTCACGATGCTCTCCCCAACGTCCACTGTGTACATTAGTGGGCCCTGCCGTGTGCATATCATTCCTGGCTGCCATTTTTCTGTTCAGTAGTCGCGGGCCAAGACTGGTTGCCCTACATTGAAGCTCCTTGTTGGCTTCTCATGGATGTGCTGGAATTGCTTACTCTCAACATCTCTTCGTACGTTTGGTCTGAGCAAATCCAGGCGAGATCTTAACCTTCGGTTAAAGAACATCATGGCTGGGGCCTGGTTGGTGACTGCATGTGTCGCATTCCGGTAGGCGAACAGGAAATTGTCCACCTTGTGCTGCAGCGGAATGTTGTCATTGTACATAGCCTTTATTGCCTTCTTAAAGGTTTGTACGAACCTCTCAGCCAATCCATTTGTGGCTGGATGATACGGGGCGGATGTGTAATGCCTTACCCCATTCTTTTTCAAGAACCTCCGGAACTCTTCGGACACAAACTGTGGTCCGTTCTCGGAGCAAATCTGTTCTGGCAAGCCATTCCTGGCAAAAATGGTCCGTAGGACTGCAATAGTTTTCTCCGTGGTGGTGGAGGACATTTTGATGACCTCAGGCCATTTCGAGTGCGCATCCACGGCTATTAAAAACATTGAGTCCATGAATGGACCAGCAAAATCAATATGCACCCGTTGCCATGGAGAAGAGGGCCACTCCCATGGGTGCAGAGGGGCCTGTGGTGGTGCATTTTGGACTTTCTGGCATCCTGAGCAACTCTTCGTCAGGTCCTCGATTTGTTTATCGATTCCCAGCCACCACACATAAGCCCTGGCTAGGCTTTTCATTTTTACCCCTCCCAGATGACCCTCATGAAGCTCATTGAGCACTCTATCCCTTAACTCGGGTGGAATTACCACTCGGGATCCACACCTCAAGGACCCCCGGCACACTGACAGCTGTTCTCTCCTTGTCGAGAATGCTGGCAACAGTGAGTCGCCATGTGCTGGCCATCCCTTCAGCGTCAAATCATATACCCGAGACAGTGTCGGGTCATTTCGGGTTTGCTTTTCGATACAAGTGTTAGTTACCGGTCGGTGTTCCACTATAGTCGAATGGAATATTTCGACAGGATCCACTGCTGGTGCTTCCTCCGCAGTAGGCAGTGGCAGGCGTGATAGCCCATCAGCATTTCCATGCTGTTTTGTGCCCTTATATTCAATCTCATAGTGGTGCACCCCTAGAAAAAGTGACCATCTTTGTAGTCGTTGCGCAGTCATCACCGGAACGCCCTTCTTCGGATTAAAGATGGAGACAAGAGGCTGGTGATCAGTCAGCAAGGTGAATTTCTGCCCGTGCAGATCGTGATTGAAATTTTTCACTCCCCACACTAGGCTGAGGGCCTCCCTGTCAATCTGGGCGTAGTTACGCTCGGCTGAGGTTAGTGATCGTGACACAAAGGCTATTGGCCTCTCTGAGCCGTCCGAGAATTTGTGCAACAGCACCGCTCCAATGCCGTAGGGTGACGCATCACATGCCAACCGAATTGGTAATGCTGGGTTGTAATGGGCCAATACCTCTTTCGATATGATTAGTGTTTTGCTCTTCTGGAAAGCTCGTCTACATTCGTCACTCCACTTCCATGGCACCCCAGTTTGCAGTAGGGTGTTCAGTGGGTGTAGTATTGTAGACAAATTTGGCAAGAACTGATGGTAGTAGTTTACCAGCCCGAGGAACGACCTCAGTTGTGACACATTTTCCGGTGCTGGAGCCTTGACTACTGCCTCAATCTTCTCTGGGGACTTACGTTGTTAAGTCTGTGTGTTCTAGTTGTAATTACTAACACAGACTACAAGATTAAAGTTCAACAGGTCTTTACTGGTTGGAGGTCAGGACTATACTAAATACAATGTTACTACACAGTGCTTATATACCGGTGGTCACCACCGGTATTACGTATACAGCAGCCAGAGAAAGCAGTACCTCTCTTAAGGTGGAACAGGCTTAAGTTCTCTTAAGGTGGAACAGGTTACATACACCACAATCCTCCCTTTTTAGCTTAACAGTCATATCCCCATTTAACATAACATAATAACATATATAACTTCAGGTATAAACAGTTCAAAGGTTCAGCCTCTCAGGAGGCCTTCTGATTCGGTTTGGATAACGCCTTTCAGTGGTCTCTGATTCCTGTTGCTGAGGTGACTCCTCTAGTTGGTCTCCCATACATTGGGTGTTATCATCATCAGGTACATTCCCTGCCGAGGTAGATGCTTCAGGTTCATTAACGTCTTCCACAGTTGTCTCTGTCGCAACCATGGGTTCGACCCTTGCTCTTGATTCTACCAGTTGATCCGCATGACGCCTTATCACATTGTTACCAATATCTACTGTGTACATCAGAGGTCCTTGTCTGGCCCGAATTGTTCCGGACTGCCATTTTTCGTTTCCATAGCCCCTTGCCAACACTGGTTGTCCTACGTCGAAACTTCGAGTGGTCTTGTTATTAATATGCCGGAACTGTTTGTTTTCCACTTCCCACCGCACATTTGGTTTTAACAAGTCCAACCTGGACCGCAACCTCCTGTTATAAAACATCATGGCAGGACTTTGGTTAGTCACTGCATGAGCGGCGTTTCGATATGCCATTAGGAAATTGTCCACCTTGTGCTGTAGCGGAATCTGATCATCGTTCATGACCTTTATTGCCTTTTTGAATGTTTGGACAAATCTCTCGGCCAACCCGTTTGTTGCCGGATGATATGGGGCAGAGGTATAATGTTTCACCCCATTCTTTTTTAAGAATTTTTGGAATTCTTCCGACACGAACTGTGGTCCGTTGTCCGAACAGATCTGTTCTGGCAATCCGTTCCTTGCGAATATTGTTCTTAACACCGCAATTGTCTTTTCTGAAGTAGTGGTATTCATCTTGATCACTTCTGGCCATTTGGAATGTGCGTCCACCGCAATTAGGAACATGGAGTCCATGAATGGACCAGCAAAGTCAATATGTACATGTTGCCATGGGGCTGAAGGCCATTCCCATGGGTGTAGTGGTGCGATCGGAGGTGCATTTTGCACTTTTTGGCACCCAGCGCAGCTTTCCGTCAACTCCTCTATCTGTTGGTCAATACCCGGCCACCATACATAAGCCCAAGCAAGACTTTTCATCTTAACTCCCCCCAGATGACCTTCATGCAGTTCTTTTAGAACTCTTTCCCTTAACTTGGGAGGAATAATCACTCTTGTCCCGTACATCAAAGTACCATGGCAGATGGACAGCTGGTCTCGCCTTGCCGAGAATGCCGGTAACAGAGGATCACCATGTGTTGGCCATCCTTTCACTGTCACCTCGTAGACTCTGGACAGTGTCGGGTCGTTCCTGGTTTCTCTTTCAATACTTGCATTGGTGACTGGTAAACACTCGATGATGGTCGAATGAAATAACTCAACAGGGTCAACTTTCGTCGTTTCTTCTTCTTCAGGTAGTGGCAGGCGCGACAGCCCATCAGCATTGCCATGCTGCTTCGTACCTTTGAATTCTATTTGATATTGATGTGCCCCTAGGAAAAGGGACCATCTCTGGAGACGCTGTGCTGTCATCACTGAAACACCCTTCTTAGGGTTAAAAATGGATACCAACGGCTGATGGTCTGTCAGAAGTGTGAATTTTTGGCCCTGCAGGTAATGATTAAACTTCTTCACTCCCCATACAAGGCTGAGAGCCTCCCTATCGATCTGCGCATAGTTGCGCTCAGCGGAGGTCAATGATCTGGATGCAAACGCGACTGGCCTTTCCATGCCATTTGGCAACTTGTGTGAGAGTACTGCCCCAATACCATATGGAGAAGCATCACAAGCCATCCGAATAGGCAGTGTCGGGTTGAAGTGAGCCAACACTTCCTCTGAGGTGATCAATTCTTTGCTTTTGCGAAATGCCTTCTTACAGTTTTCGCTCCATTCCCATGGTACCCCCTTCTGTAAAAGAGCGTTTAGCGGGTGCAGTACCGTGGATAGATTTGGTAGAAATTTATGGTAATAGTTAATCAATCCTAGAAACGACCTCAACTGAGAGACATTATCCGGAGCGGGAGCCTTTACAACTGCCTCTATCTTGTCAGGAGACTTATGAAGCCCCTCCTGGTCAATGACATGCCCACAGTATGAGATCCGCTTCTGGAAGAACTCACATTTCTGCCGATTAACTCTAAGTCCATACTCTTTCAGTCTGTTGAGCACCAGTTCCAAGTTTGCAAGGTGTTCTTCATCACCATCACCTGTAAACAGAATATCGCCCAGGTAACATTGTGTGCCTGGAATTCCCTGTAATACCTGCTCCATGGCCCTCTGCCAAATTGCTGGAGCCGATGCCACTCCAAAAACCAGCCTATTGTACCGGTACAAACCTCGATGCGTGTTGATCGTGAGGTATTGGCGTGACTCTTCTTCATCCTCCATCTGCAAGTACGCCTGCGCCAGGTCTATCTTGGTGAAGTGTTTCCCGCCAGACAACGAAGCAAAAATATCCTCAATCCGCGGAAGCAGATACTGCACCGTGTGAAGCACCGGATTAACGGTGATTTTGAAATCTCCACAGATGCGAACCTTCCCTGGTTCTCCTGGCTTGTTGCTCGAAGGACGTTTCATAACGGGAACAATGGGCGTAGCCCACTCACTCCAATCTACCTTAGACAGTACACCTGAACGTTCTAGCGCTTCCAGTTCCGCTTCTACAGTAGGTTGTATTGCATAGGGTACCGGTCTGGCTTTAAAAAATTTTGGGTGTACAAAATGGCGGTTTTCCCGTGCTTGGCGGTCTTCACCCGTCCCCCGACGCTGTCTCCGCTTCACCGCGGCTCTCGCGCCTTCAGTTGCCCCAGACGCTGCGCCTTTTTAGCCCGAATGCGGCCCGGCCCTTATCACCAGCCATGATCGATGTCCCCGCGCTGCGCCTTTCGGCCCGAATGCGGCCCGGCCCTTATCTCTGGTCGCGATCGATCTCACCGCCCTTATTCCTTCATCTTCCCTCCCTGTCTGTACAGCCAACGCGGCCGACTTTCTGGTCGCGTCGCTGCCCGGCTTACCCACCACCGAGGTAGAAAGAAGATAGCTGACAGCCGCTGATGGAGGCTTCGAGTTCAGGATGTCTTCTGCACTCTGGTTTCTCGATGTCTGCCGCGCGACGTGTCTTCCAGCAGGGTGATGAGGGTGGAAGCCTCTCTTCGACGTCCGTTCTGTGGACGAAGCCACCGGGGATATAAACTGCCGCAGGGTAAGAATCGGACTCGTCGCCACTGTTAAGTCTGTGTGTTCTAGTTGTAATTACTAACACAGACTACAAGATTAAAGTTCAACAGGTCTTTACTGGTTGGAGGTCAGGACTATACTAAATACAATATTACTACACAGTGCTTATATACCGGTGGTCACCACCGGTATTACGTATACAGCAGCCAGAGAAAGTAGTACATCTCTTAAGGTGGAACAGGCTTAAGTTCTCTTAAGGTGGAACAGGTTACATACACCACATATGTAACCCCTCTTTATCGATAACGTGGCCACAATACAAGATCTGTTTTCTAAAAGACTCACATTTGGGGCGGTTAGCTCGGAGCCCATATTCCTGCAATCTGGTGAGCACCTGCTCCAGGTTGGCAAGGTGATCACTGTCATTTTCGCCCGTGACCAGGATGTCGTCCAAATAACACTGGGTCCCTGGGATCCCTTGCAGGACTTGTTCCATTGCCCTCTGCCAAATAGCCGGAGCTGATGCTACCCTGAATACCAGCCGGTTGTATTGGTAGAGACCTTTATGGGTGTTGATTGTGAGGTATTTTTTGATGCTTCTTCTACCTCCATTTGCAGATACGCCTGGGCCAGATCAATCTTAGTGAAGCGTTTCCCTCCAGATAGCGAGGCGAAAATATCTTCAATCTGCGGAAGTGGATATTGTACGGTGTGAAGGACCGGGTTCACTGTTACCTTAATGTCCCCACAGATGCGAACCTTCCTTGGTTCCCCAGGCGTGCTGCTCAACGACTTTTTCATCACAGGGACGATGGGTGTAGCCCACTCGCTCCAGTCTACCTTGGACAGTACACCTGAATGTTCCAGACTCTCCAGCTCTGCTTCGACGGCTGGGTGGATCGCATAAGTTACCGGCCTGGCCTTAAAAAATTTTGGGCTTGCGATTTCTTCAATTTTAATCATTGCTGTCATGCCTTTTAGTGTTCCGAGTCCTTGCTGGAACACTTCTTTCGCGTCAGTTAGGATCTTTGACAGTCGCCCAGGTGTGACGTCATCATCCTTTTTGTCAGCCACAGTCAGTGCCTGTATGGAATGCCAATCCAGTTGTCTTTTCCGGATCCATTCACGTCCCAGTAATGGTGGTCCTCCATCTTGCAATACATACAGGTCTAGTTTTGGTGTTTCCTTACCGTTATATATAACGGTCACCCTTATTTTTCCTTTGGGGTAGACTTTTTGCCCCATGTACATCTTCAAAATAATTTTTGTGTCGCTCAAGGGTATGTATGAGAATAGCCGCTCGTAGTCCCGTCGGTTTATGACTGTTAGGGCTGATCCTGTGTCCAATTCCATCTTTACCTGGACTCCTGCTATCTTGAGAGTGACCCAAATGGTTCAGTGATCCTCCGTTGTGATCACATTATGTAGTTTCAGACAACTCAGTTCCCTGCTTTCGGAGTCGTTATCACTCTTTTGTTCGTCTGAACTATTCTCCGTCATCTTATGTACCTTCTTGTACTTCCCTTTGGTCGGTTTCTTATTGCTGGTTTTCTTTCCTGACCTGCAGACTCGTGCAATGTGTCCTACTTTTCCACACTGTCTGCACACTTTGGCCTAGAAATTCATTATAGCCACTTTTGGGGCGGTAAAGTCAGGCGGCCGCTAAAGTTTGCGTCCGGCGCAAATTCGAGGCCACTTCCCCGATATTCATTAGCTTCGCCCTAAGAGTTTGCTCGAGCGCTAAAACTGGCGATGCACGGCTCTCTTTAGGCGCTAAGCTGGCGGCCCGGGCGCTAACACTGGAAGGTGGGTGCAGGGCAGGTGCGGCGAGCTGCTGATTGACGGCAGACACTCTGGCTCTGGTGAGCTCTTAAAGGGGGAGGGTGGATTGGTTTTTTGAAAGGCCGAGCTGTTGGGGAGGCCTCCTCCTCCCCCTCCTCCTCATCATCATCATCATCATCATCATCATCTTTGTCTCTCACAAAGTGTTGCAAAACGGCTGCCTTTTCTACTGCAGGAGTGCCCTTTAATTTGCGCTCCCCGCGGCCCGCCTCGGCTGTGTACCGTTTCACTTCACAGTCATTAGGGCCGCCCGGCGCACAATGGAGCGGCGCGAGTGAAGTTCCGGTTCCGGGCGCACAAAGGGCGTTGCGCGATGAAATGACGTCATGATCTGCGCGCGCAGCAGGGCGCGCGCTAAGACTTTGCGCCGGCGCTAAATGTCTACTGAAGTTGGGGCGAGGCGCAGATCGCGCTGCGCCCGGGCGCTAAGCGCCTAGCGCTCGAGATCTACTCCTCCTAAGGCGCTAACGGCTGGCGCGCCCAACTGAATTTCTTGGCCTTTGTCTTTGAACCAGCAATCATTCTGGTCATGTGTTGTTCTGCCGCAGCGATAGCACTTCTCTGTTCCAAATGACATTTCGTTTGTGCCATATTCTTGTGGTCTCTGTTGTATCTCTGCAGCGCCCCGTGCTGCTGCTTCATATGATACCACAATGCTGAAAGCCTTTTCCAGCGTAAGGTCCTTTTCGGATAAAAGCCATTTCTGGGTTCCTTCATTTTGAAGCCCACACACAAACTTGTCCCTTAAGGTATCTGCCAGTCCCGCTCCAAACTGGCAGTGTTTCGATAGTTTGCGCAGTTCTGTAAAATAATCAGCATTGCTTTCATCCTTATGCTGGTTCCGCTTGTGAAACTTGAATCTTTCTGCTATCGGCAGCGGTGTGGGGTTTCAATGTTCCTGTAGTATCGTTACTATGTCTTCAAAACTCTTTTCCATTGGCTTCGTTGGGGTGACTAGATTTCGTAATAAACCATACGTCTTTGCACCCATTAAATTTAACAATACCGACGCTTTCTTATCATCTGACACCTCATTTGACTTGCAGTACACCTCTATTCGTTCGACATATGTAGTCCAATCTTCGACTTCATTGTCAAATGCAGTGATACTGCCACTCTTCGGCATTTTGGGTGTGGTTTAAAATGGCGTCTCCCAATGGCTTATAATGGCGTCTCCCGCGCTTTCCTTCCTCCCCCGCTGCTGCCAACGCCGCTCCCGGCGGTTCTCGCGGCAATGGCGGTGCCCTGTAGGTTTTGCGCGCTTCTCCTGCGCTGCTGCCAATGCCGCTCTCGGCGGTTCTCATGGCAATGGCGGCGCCTCGCGGGTTTCTGCGCGTCTCTCTCTGCCTCTCTTCAACGCTGCTCGGCCCCTGAACACCGGCTGCGCCCTGTGCGCTCTGCCCTCTCTCTCTCCCCCGTCGACGCTGCTCGGCCATTTGCTGTGCCGCTCGGTCGGGCTCTAGCCCGCCACTATCCGGGAAGGGTCTGCGCACTACCTGTTGCCAGCCCGTTTCGCTGGACCACCTCGACTGGAAAGCCAAGCCTGGCTCTCGACAGCCTCCCCCGCAATTCTCGAGTCTCTGCTGCATGACTGGGCGGTTGCCCGTGGTCGACGCCCGAGTCTCTGGCCTTGACCTCCAATCCACTGATCTCCAGGAACGAATCCCCGGGAGGTGATGCAGAGTTGCAGGTAGGTTCGAACTTGCCTTGTCGCCAATGTTGTGCCTGTGTATAATAAGACACAGACTGCAGGAGAACGGTACAACAGGTGTTTACTCAACGTGGCTCACACTGGAACTTATCTGTACAGATTACTACTCAGCGCTATATACAGGTGTGGTCACTGCCAGTACTGCAGTATACATGAGCTGTAAAAGATAGTTACCCCCTTAAAGGTATATACATTATGTTGTGTATGTACCTTTAAGGGAATAACTGGTCTCAGACTGCAGTACCGGCAGTGACCACCCCTGTATAAAAGGCCCTAGCAGGCTTCTGTAGTTTCAGTTTCCAGGTTGTCACCATTCAGTCAAGACTTGTTATAATCAACTCCTGCAGTCCGTGTCTCAATTATACACGGACATAATACTGGCGACGAGTAAGAAACGAACTTACCTGCAACTCGGCAGCACCTCAGACGACGTTATTGAAGGTAGAAGCCAGAAGAAAGAAAAAAAAATAATCCAAAGAAACTCGAGAAATGGGCATCGACCGTGGGCTACCGCCCTCCAAATCATCGAATTGAAAAGTGCAGGAGAGACTGTCGAGAGCCAGGCTTGGTCTCCAGTCTGTGGTTTCCCAGCTAATCGGCCTGGTGGCAGGTAGTGTACTGATCTGTCCAGGGCTGCGGCGGGCCAGAGCTCGATCGGGTGGCTCTGCAACGGGGCCGGGCAGCGAGTCGGGAAGCAAAGAGAGAGAGAGAGGGTGGAGCACACAGGGCGCGGCCGGTGCTTCGCAGCCGGGCAGCGTTCGGACCAAAGAAGAGGAAGGGAAGTGTCCCAGAGGGTCCGCTCCACGATGGGAACGGTTCTTCAATTAACGGAGCAAATATTGAAGCGCGATAGAAAAATAAAAATACCGCGGAGAGCGGCGTTGGCAGCAGCGGCAGTGGCGGGAAAGCGTGGGAGGCGCCATCTTAACTCGGCGGGGAAGAAGGAAAAGCACGGGAGGCGCCATTATGATCCATCGGGGATGAAGGCAAAGCACGGGAGGCGCCATCTTAGATTTTCAAGATGCCAAAGACTGGCGATATCACTGCCTTCGATAATGCATAGAAGACTGGACCACGTATGTGGAAAGAGTCGAGGTATATTGCGAGGCAAACAAAATAGCCGATGAGAAAAAGGCATCGGTATTGCTAAATTTAATGGGCGCAAGAACGTACGGCCGATTGCGGGACCTGATTACTCCAGCCAAACCGAAGGCGAAGAGTTTTAATGAAATTGTTGCTATCCTACAGGAACACCTAAATCCTACACCGCTGCTGATAGCAGAAAGATTTAAATTCCACAGGAGAAATCAGCATAAAAATGAGAGCAATGCTGATTACCTTACGGAACTACGCAAGCTATCAAAGCACTGCCAGTTCAGAGCAGGACTGGCAGATACCTTACGGGACAAATTTGTCTGTGGACTCCTGAGTGAAGGAACCCAGAAGAGGTTACTCTCAGAGAAAGAGCTGACGCTAGATAAGGCTTTCAGCGTGGCAGTATCGTACGAAGCAGCAGCAAGGGGAGCTGCGGAAATACAACAAAAGCCACAGGAATACGGCACCCATGAAATGACACGGGGATTTGCAAAATGTTATCGCTGCGGCAGAACAAACCATGACCAGAAGGACTGCTGGTCCAAGGACAAAATATGCAGGCAATGCGGAAAGATGGGACACATTGCATGAGTTTGCAGGTCTGGGAAGAAGACCATCGACAACAAAAAGGCTACTAAGGAACCGTACAGGAAAGTACAAAAGATGACGGACAGTAGTTCTGAAGACCAGATGAGCGATAGTGAATCCGGGAACAAGAGACTAAGCTGTCTCAAACTTCACAACGTAATCGCAAAAGAGTATCACCGAACCATTTGGGTCACCCTCACGATAGCAGGGTCCCAATTCAAAATGGAATTGGATACAGGATCAGCTCTAACCGTCATGAATCGACGAGACTACGAGCGGCTATTCTCACACATACCCTTGAGAGAGACATCCATTGTCTTGAGGGCGTATACGGGGCAAAAAGTATACCCCAGAGGAAAAATAAGGGTGCCTGTCGAATACAACAGCAAGAAAATACGGAAATTGTATCTCTACATTCTGCAAGATGGTGGACCACCGTTATTGGGACGTGAATGGATCAGAAAGATAAGTTTAGACTGGCACTCCATTCAGGCACTGACGGTGGCTGGTAAAAAGGATGACGACGTCACTCCTGGACGATTGTCAACAATCTTAGCTGACGCCAAAGAGGTATTTCAACAAGAACTGGGCACTCTTAAAGGCGTAACCGCCTCGATAAAAATAGAGTAGAATGCAATTCCCAAGTTTTTCAAAGCAAGACCAGTACCATATGCAATTCGCCCAGCCGTCGAGGCAGAGCTGGAGAATCTGGAGAAGGCAGGCCTGTTATCTAAGGTCGACTGGAGCGAGTGGGCGACACCCATCGTTCCTGTCATGAAGAAAACGTTAAACAATAAGTCTGAGGAGCCAAGGAAGGTTCGCATCTGTGGGGACTTCAAGGTGACGGTGAACCCAATTCTTCACACAGTACAATATCCTCTTCCAAGGATAGAAGATATCTTCGCCTCACTTTCTGGAGGGAAGCGTTTTACAAAAATTGATCTAGCACAAGCATATTTGCAGATGGAGGTTAAAGAATCCTCCAGGAAGTATCTCACGATAAACACTCACAAAGGTCTTTACCAGTACAGGTAGACTACCTTTTATCCGAACTTCCGAAAACCGAAACCCTCTAAAAACCGAAGGTTTTTTCGTTCAGCGTAAGTAAGTCGTGCGCCCGACATGACCAGAGTGGCGCACGACTTACGCTGAGCAGAGGGTCAGCGTAAGTTGTGCGCACGAACCCGACCCCCGCCGACGACCCCCCGCGGACCCCCCCGCGGACCCCCGCCGAACCACCGCCGACCCCGACCCCCACCGACCCCCCCGCCGACCCTGACTCCCGCCGACCCCCCCGCCGACCCTGACTCCCGCCGACACCCCCGCGGACCCCCGCGGACCCCCCCGCCGACCCCGACCCCCGCCGAACCCCCCGCCGACCCCGACTCCCGCCGACCTCCCCGCCAACCCCAACTCCCGCCGACCCCCCCGCGGACCCCCGCCGACCCTTACCCCCGCGGACCCCCGCCGACCCCGACCCCCGACGACCCCGACCCCCCGCCGACCCCCGCCGACCCACCCCCGACAAATTTCCCAGTCTTATAAAATATCTTCCGAAATTTTCCGAAAACCGAAACACGGCTGGTCCCGAGGTTTTCGGATAAAGGATAGTCTACCTGTATAATTGGCTGGTATTCGGAGTAGCATCAGCTCCGGCGATATGGCAAGGAGCGATGGAACAAGTCCTGCAAGGGTTTCCGGGGACTCAGTGTTACTTGGACGACATCCTTGTGACAGGTGAAGATGACAGTGAACACCTTGCCAGCCTAGAGCAGGTGCTCACTAGACTACGTGAACATGGGCTACGAGCCAATCACCCTAAGTGCGAGTTTTTTAAGAAACAGATATCGTATTGTGGCCACGTGATTGATGAAGAGGGGTTGCATAAGTCCCCTGACAAAATTGAAGCGGTAGTTAAGGCTCCAGCGCCTGAAAATGTGTCGCAACTGAGGTCATTCCACAGATTGCTGAATTACTACCATAAGTTTTTGCCAAATTTGTCCACAATTCTGCATCCACTGAACGCCCTACTACGAACGGGAGTAGCATGGAAATGGAGCGATGAATGTAAGCGGGCCTTTCAGAAGTGTAAGGACCTAATCACTTCAAGAGAAGTATTGGCTCACTACAACCCATCACTACCGATAAGACTGGCGTGTAATGCGTCTCCCTACGGTGTTGGGGTGGTACTGTCACATAAATTCCTTGATGGTTCAGAGAGGCCGATAGCTTTTGCGTCACGCTCGTTAACTTCAGCCGAGCGTAACTACGCCCAGATTGACAGAGGCCCTCAGCCTGGTGTGGGGCGTGAAGAAGTTCAATCACTACCTGCACGGTCAGAAATTTACTCTACTAGCTGATCATCAACCTCTCGTCTCCATTTTCAACCCTCAGAAGGGCGTACCGATAATGACGGCACAACGGCTACAGAGGTGGTCCCTTTTCCTAGGGGCACACCAATATGACATCGAGTACAAAGGAACTAAACAGCATGGGAATGCTGATGGATTGACGCGCCTACTGTTGCCGACGGTGGAAGAAGAACTGGCAGTGGATCCAGTGGAGTTATTCCACTCGACTATAGTCGAATGTCTCCCTGTGACAAATGCAAACATAGAAAAGGAAACACGAAATGACCCGACACTCTCCTGGGTCTATGATTTAACGGTGAAGGGATGGCCAGAACATGGCGAACCACTGCTGCCAGCATTCTCGCCGAGAAGAGAACAGCTGTCAGTGTGCAGAGGAACCTTGATGTTGGATCCAGAGTAGTAATTCCACCCAAATTGAAGGATAGAGTGCTCAATGAGCTTCATGAGGGTCATCTGGGAGGGGTAAAAATGAAGAACTTAGCCAGAGCGTTTGTGTGGTGGCCGGGAATCGATAGAGAAATCGAAGAGATGACCAAGAGCTGTACAGGATGCCAGAAGGTCCAAAACGCCCCACCACAGGCCCCTCTACATCCATGGGAGTGGCCCTCATCTCCATGGCAAAGGGTGCACATTGATTTTGCTGGTCCCTTTATGGACTCGATGTTTTTAATTGCGGTGGATGCACATTCAAAGTGGCCAGAGGTAATAAAAATGTCCTCAACCACCACAGAAAAAACTATCACAGTCTTACGAACCATATTCACCAGGAATGGGCTGCCTGAACAGATTTGCTCTGACAATGGACCACAGTTTGTGTCTGAAGAGTTCCGGAGGTTCTTAAAGAACAATGGTGTTAAGCATTACACATCCGCCCCATATCATCCAGCCACTAATGGATTGGCCGAGAGGTTTGTTCAAACATTCAAGAAGGCTATCAAGGCAATGTGTAATGAAGATATACCCCCACAACACAAGGTGGATAACTTCTTGTTTGCCTACCAGAATGCGACACATGCGGTTACCAACCAAACTCCAGCCATGATGTTCTTCAATCGAAGACTACGATGCCACTTGGATTTGGTTAAGCCAAACGTCAGAAGAGATGTGGAGAACAGGCAGTTTCAGAATATGAATGAAAGGCCGACCAGGAGTTTTAAGATAGGTCAACCAGTTTTGGCCCGGGACTACCGCACAGAGAAATGGCAGCCAGGAACGATTTGTACACGGCAAGAACCTCTAATGTATACCGTGGACGTTGGAGAGAGCATTGTAAGACACCATGCTGACCAGATTCCAGAGTCACTGGAAAACGTCAACTCCACACCACGATCTGATACACCTGGCGATGAAACTGAAGTACCAATTGCATCTACCGCAGAATCGGTGATATTGGAAGCAGACGAACCAAACAACGACATTGATCCCGACTCAACCTTGCCAGAAGAACCTGATATCCCAAAGAGGCGTTATCCAGACAGAATCAGGAAGCCTCCTCAAAGACTGAACTTGTAATTGCTTAACTTCAACAAATGTATCTAGCAACCGTAATTGTTATTAGTTATTATTTAGTTGTTAAATGAATGTTATGTACTGTTTATCTAAAAGGGGAGGAATTGTTGTGTATGTACCTTTAAGGGAATAACTGGTCTCAGAATGCAGTACCGGCAGTGACCACCGCTGTATAAAAGGCCCTAGCAGGCTTCTGTAGTTTCAGTTTCCAGGTGGTCTCCATTCAGTAAAGACTTGTTATAATCAACTCCTGCAGTCCGTGTCTCAATTATACACAGACATAATACATTACATATCTCTACTGATGTTAATCCAGCTCCCTCAAACTTTCACACAGTAACCCCTCCCCCAGCACCCTGTGTTACCCAATGTATCTCTGTTGATGTTAATCCAGCTCCCTCACACTGTCACTCAGTAACCCCTCCCCCAGCACCCTGTGTTACTGACTGTATCTCTACTGATGTTAATCCAGCTCCCTCACACTGTCACTCAGTAACCACTCCCCCAGTACCGTGTTACCGACTGTATCTCTACTGATGTTAATCCAGCTCCCTCACAGTGTCACACAGTAAACCCTCTCCCAGCACCGTGTTACTGACTGTATCTCTGCTGATGTTAATCCAGCTCCCTCACGCTGTCACTCAGTAACCCATCCCCCAGCGACCCTGGGTTACTGACTCCAACTCTACTGATGTTAATCCAGCTCCCTCATGCTGTCACTCAGTAACCCATCCCCCAGCGACCCTGGGTTACTGACTCCAACTCTACTGATGTTAATCCAACTCCCTCACGCTGTCACTCAGTAACCCATCCCCAGCGCACTGTGTTACTGACTGTATCTCTACTGATGTTAATCCAGTTCCCTCGCACTGTCCCTCAGTAACCCTTCCCCCAGCACCCGATGTTACTGACTGAATCTCTGCTACTGTTAATCCAGCTCGCTCACACTGTCACTGAGTAACCCCTCACCCAGCACCGTGTGTTACTGACTGTAGCTCTACTGATGTAAATCCACCTCCCTCATGCTGTCACTCGGTATCCCCTCCCCTAGCACCCTGTGTTACTAACTGTATCTCTACTGATGTTAATCCAGCTCCCTCGCACTGTCCCTCAGTAACCCCTCCCCCAGCACCCGGTGTTACTGACTGAATCTCTGCTACTGTGGCGGATCGCCACCTAAACGGGTGCAATCCACTTTTCTGTCCGTGGACAATAAATCGGGCACCTTGCCTTTAAGAAGCATGCTGCCTTTAAGGCATGACTTAGGAGCGGGCGTCGCCCTCAGTGTGTACTCAAAAGCGCGGGCATCGCCCTCATTCTGTTTTCGGGTTTAGCAGAGAGAAGAGCTGAGGCAGCCATCTCTCAAGAGAATGTAATAAAAGCCATGTGTTCCTCAGATCGGTTCGGCCTCCATTCGTGTTCCGCGGCAGCCTCAACATTGGTGACCCCGACGCTCAGAACGTATTCCGAGCACTGCAATCCGGACACGAACGCAGTTTCCGTGAAACTGCCGGAGTTTTGGGAAAACCAGCCCGAAGCCTGGTTCCTCCAAGCTGAGTCCCGATTCTGGCTGCGACACATCACCCATGCTGGGGCCATTCCCCTGCCCACCAAGGTCCAAGCCGTCCAGCAATTTCCCCGCCCCACCACCATCAAAGGACTCCAGGAGTTCCTCGGGATGGTGAATTTCTACAACCGCTTCATCCCCAAAGCGGCGTCCCTCATGAGGCCCCTGTATGAAGCCCTCCGGGGCAGGAGCGGCAAGATGGCGGTCGAATGGACGGCAGACGTATCAGCCACCTTCAACTCCACCAAGACCGCGCTCGCCGACGCCACCCTGCTCGCGCACCCACGGTCCAATGCCAGAGTAGCGCTCACCACGGACGCCTCCGACCACACGGTAGGCGCCATGTACGAGCAGTGTGTCGACGGCGCCTGGCAACCACTTGCCTTCTTCAGCCGCCAACTACGCCCCCCGGAGGTCAAGTACAGCACCTTCGACCGCGAGCTCCTCGCGCTGTACCTGGCGGTCCGCCATTTTCGGTTATTGCTGGAGGGCCACCCCTTCACTGCGTTTGTCGACCACAAACCCCTGACATTCGCAATGGCAAAGACAACCGACCCCTGGTCCGCCAGGCAGCAGCGCCAGCTCGCAGCAGTGTCCGAGTTCACCATGGACATCCAACACGTCTCCGGCCGAGACAACGTGGTAGCCGACTGCCTCTCCCGCCCCGCCATCCACGCCGCACACCTGGCAGTCGACTATGCTCAACTCGCAGCAGACCAGCTCACGGACCCTGATCTGCTCTCCGCACCTACCAACCTACCAGGGCTACGCCTGGCCGACGTCGCCTGCGGCCTGACCGCAGTCACGGTCAAGTGCGACATATCCCAATCTCAACCTCGGCCCGTCGTCCCAGCGTCCTGGCACCGCCGGGTATTCGAGATTCTCCACAACCTCTCCCACCCCGGCGCCCGCGCATCCATCAAATTGGTAGCCAACCGCTTTGTCTGGCGCGGCCTTCGCAAGGATGTGCATACTTGGGCCAACTCCTGCCTAGCCTGCCAATGGGCCAAGGTGCAGCAACACACGAAAGCACCCCTCGAGGAGTTCACCGTCCCTTCACGTAGATTCGACCACATCCACGTGGACATCGTCGGGCCCCTGCCGCCGTCGCAAGGCCACACGCACTTGCTGACGATCGTCGACCGCACCACGCACTGGCCCGAGGCAATTCCACTGACCTCTACCACCACCGCCGACATCGCCAGAGCCTTCGTCAGCACCTGGGTCGCACAGTTCGGCGTCCCCTCCGACATGACGTCGGACAGAGGTCCGCAATTTACCTCTGAACTCTGGGCCGCCATCGCACGCAATCTCGGGGTGACCATTCACCGCACCACAGCATACCACCCCCAAGCCAACGGACTGTGTGAGCGTTTCCACAGATCCTTGAAGGCATCTCTTCGAGCCAGACTCCAGGACGGCGCCTGGACCGACCAACTCCCGTGGGTCCTCCTCGGCCTGCGCTCCGCGGTTAAAGAAGACCTCCACGCATCGGCAGCAGAGCTCGTGTACGGCCAGCCGCTGCGCGTACCCGGTGAGTTCCTGCCCACCGCCACGACACCCTGGTCAGCCGACCAGCAACGCCACGACTTCACCTCACCGGCGCTACAGTTCGCCCCGGTGCCCATTGCCCGGCACAGCGAATCCACCTCACACGTCCCACAAAGCCTGCACCAGGCACGGTTCGTTTTCGTCCAGCACGATGCCCACCGCGGACCCCTTCAACCCTCGTACGACGGGCCCTACAAAGTGCTACAGGCTGGGGACAAATTTTTCGACCTACAAGTGGGCGACAGGACTGAAAAAGTGTCGGTTGACCGACTCAAGCCAGCACACTCGGAGCCCGGTGAGCAGGTCCCAGTAGCTCGTCCACCGCCACGCGGCCGACCTGCCCTCAAGCCAGTACACCCGGCTGCTCCACGCCCGGCCGTTCCACGTCCACCGGCGTCCTACAAGAGCCGCTCGGGCCGGCCCATCAGACCGCCGCACCGTCTCGTCCACACCTCCTAAGCGGATTCTGGGGAGAGCTGTGTGGCGGATCGCCACCTACACGGGCGCAATCCACTTTTCCGTCCGTGGACAATAAATCGGGCACCTTGCCTTTAAGAAGCATGCTGCCTTTAAGGCATGACAAAGAAGCGGGCGTCGCCCTCAGTGTGTACTCAAAAGCGCGGGCGTCGCCCTCATTCTGTTTTCGGGTTTAGCAGAGAGAGGAGCTGAGGCAGCCATCTCTCAAGAGAATGTAATAAAAGCCATGTGTTCCTCAGATCGGTTCGGCCTCCATTCGTGTTCCGCGGCAGCCTCAACACTACTGTTAATCCAGCTCCCTCACACTGTTACTCAGTAACCCCTCTCCGAGCGCCCTGTGTTACTGACTGTATCTCTACTGATGTTAATCCAGCTCCCTCACACTATCACTCAGTAACCACTCACCCAGCACCCTGTGTTACCGACTGTATCTCTACTGATGTTAATCAAGCTCCCTCACACTGTCACTCAGTAACCTCTCCCCCAGTGCCTTGTGTTACTGACTGTATCTCTACTGATGTTAATCCAGCTCCCTCACTGTCACGCAGTAACTCCTCCCCCAGCACCCTGTGTTGCTGATGGTATCTCTACTGATGTTAGTCCAGCTCCCTCACTGTCACGCAGTAACTCCTCCCCCAGCACCCTGTGTTGCTGATGGTATCTCTACTGATGTTAATCCAGCTCCCTCACACTGTCACTCAGTATCCCTTCCCCCAGCACCCAGTGTTGCTGATGGTATCTCTACTGATGTTAGTCCAGCTCCCTCACTGTCACGCAGTAACTCCTCCCCCAGCACCCTGTTTTACTGACTGTATCTCTACTGCTGTTAATCCAGCTCCCTCACACTGTAACTCAGTAACCCCTCCCGCTGCGACCCTGTTTTACTGACTGTATCTCTACTGATGTTAATCCAGCTCCCTCACACTTTCACTCAGAAACCACTCCCCCAGCACCCAATGTTACTGACGGTATCTCTACTGATGTTATTCCCGCTCCCTCACACAGTCACTCAGTAACCCCTCCCCCAGCGCCCTGTGTTACTGACTGTATCTCTACTGATGTTAATCCATCTTCTTCACACAGTCATAGAAACATAGAAGATAGGAGCAGGAGTAGGCCATTCGGCCCCTCGAGCCTGCTCCGACATTCAATGAGATCATGGCTGATCATCCAAACTCAGTACCCCGTTCCTGCCTTCTCCCCATATCCCTTGATTTAATGAATTGGCCTCTACTGCCTTCTGTCATAGAGAATTCCACAGGTTCACCACTCTCTGGGTGAAGAAATTCCTCCTCATCTCTGTCCTAAATGGCTTACCCCTTATCCTTAGACTGTGACCCCTGGTTCTGGACTCCCTGACCATCGGGAACATCCTTCCTGCATCTAGTCTGTCTAGTCCTGTTAGAATTTTATAAGTTTCAATGAGATCCCCTCTCATTCTTCTAAACTCTAGCGAGTATAAGCCCAATTGACCCAATCTCTCTTCATACGTCATTCCTGCCATCCCAAGTATCAGCCTGGTGAATCTTCGCTGCACTCCCTCCATGGCAAGAACATTCTTCCTCAGATAAGGCAACCAAAACTGCACACAATACTCAAGATGTGGTCTCACCAAGGCCCTGTACAACTGCAGCAAGACATCCTTGTTCCTGTACTCAAACCCTCTCACTACAAAGGCCAACATACCATTTGCCTTCTTAACTGCCTGCTGCACCTGCATGCTTACCTTCAGTGACTGGTGCACAAGGACACCCAGGTCTCGTTGCACTTCTCCTTCTCCCAATCTATTGCCATTCAGATAATAATCTGCCTTCCTGTTTTTGACACCAAAGTGGATAACCTCGCATCCACGTTATATTGCATCTGCCATGCTTCTGCCCAATCACCTAACCTGTCCAAATCATACTGGAGTTTCTCGGCATCCTCCTCATAGCACACATGCCCACCCAGCTTTGTGTCATCTGCAACCTTGGAGATATTACATCTAGTTCCCTCGTCTAGATCATTAATATATATTGTGAATAGCTGGGGTCCAAGGACCGATCCCTGCGGTACCCCACTAGTGACTGCCTGCCACTCAAAAAAAGAGCCGTTTATTCCAACTCTTTGCTTTCTGTCCGCCAACCAGTTCTCTATCCAAGTCAATACCTTGCCCCCAATCCCATGTGCCTTAATTTTGCATGCTAACCTCTTATGCGGGACCTTATCGAAAGCCTTCTGAAAGTCCAAATGCACCACATCCACTGGTTCTCCCTTATCTATTTTACCAGTTACATCCTCAAAAAATTCCAGTAGATTAGCCAAGCACAATTTACCTTTTGTAAATCCATGTTGACTTTGTCCGATCCTGTCACTGTATTCCAAGTGCTCTGCTATTACATCTTTTACAATAGACTCTAGCATTTTCCCCACTACCGATGTCAGGCTTACCAGTCTGTAATTCTCTGTTTTCTCTCTACCACCTTTTTTGAATAGTGGGGTAACATTAGCTACGCTCCAATCCATGGGTACTGTTCCAGAGTCTATCGAATGTTGTAAGATGACCAGCAATGCATCTGCTATTTCTAGGGCCACTTCCTTAAGTACCCTAGGATGTAGATTATCAGGCCCTGGGGATTTATCGGCCTTCAATCCCGTCAATTTCCCTAACACCATTTCCCTGCAAATACTGATTTCTTTCAGTTCCTCCCTTTCATCAGACCCTATGTTCCCCGACATCTCTGGGAGGTTATTTGTGTCCTACTTTGTGAAGACAGAACCAAAATATGTATTTAATTGGTCTGCCATTTCTTTGTTCCCCATTATAAATTCCCCTGATTCTGACTGCAAGGGACCTATGCTTGACTTCACCAATCTTTTTCTCTTCACACGGTGGCATAGTGGTTAGCACTGTTGCCTCACAGCGCCAGGGACCCGGGTTCAAATCTGGCCTCGGGCGACTGTCTGTGTGGAGTTTGCACATTCTCCCCGTGTTTGCGTGGGTTTCCTCCGGGTGCTCCGGTTTCCTCCCACAGTCCAAAGATGTGCAGGTTAGGTTGATTTGGCTATGATAAATTGACCCTTAGTGTTAGGGGATTAAATACATGGGGTTATGGGGATAGGGTGGGATATGTGTCGGTGCAGGCTCGATGGGCCGAAATGGCCTCTATCTGCACTGTAGATTCTGTGATTCTGTGATCTATAAAAGCTTTTACAGTCAGTTTTTATGTTCCCTGCAAGCTTACTCTCATTCTCTATTTTCCCCCTCTTAATTAATCCCTTTGTCCTCCTTTGTTGAATCCTAAACTGTTCCCAATCCTCAGGTTTACTGCTTTTTCTGGTCAATTTATATGTCCTCTCCTTGGATCTTATGCTATCCCTAATTTTCCTTGTTAGCCACGGTTGAGTCACCTTTTTTGTTTTATTTTTATGCCAAACTGGGATGAACAAATTCTGTAGTTCATCCATGCGGTCTTTGAATGTTTGCCATTGCCTATCTACCGTCAACCCTTTGATTGACATTCCCCAATCAATCCTACCCAACTCGCACCTCATACCATCGTAGTTTCCTTTATTTAAATTCAGGACCCTAGTCTCTGAGTCAACTACTTCACTCTCCATCTTAATGAAGAATTCTATCATATTATGATCGCTCCGTCCCAAGGGGCCTCGTACAACAAGATTGCTAATTAATCCTTTCTCATTACATAATACCCAGTCTAAGATGGCCTGATCTCTAGTTGGTTCCTTGACATATTGGTCCAGGAAACCATCCCATATGCACTCCAGGAATTCTTCCTCCAATGTATTGTTACTAATTTGGTTAGCCCAATCTATATGTAAATTCAGACACCCATGATAACTGCTGTGCCCTTATTGCACGCTTCTCTAATTTGCCTTTTAATGCCACCCCCAACCTCCGCATTACTGTTTGGAGGTCTATATGCCACTCCCACTAACGTTTTCTGCCCCTTGGTATTTCTTAGTTCTACCCATACAGATTCCACATCATCAGAGCTAATATCCTTCCTTACAATTGTGTTAATCCCCTCTTTAACCAGCAATGCTACCCCACCTCCTTTTCCTTTTTGCCTGTCTTTCCTGAATATTGAATACCCCTGGATGTTGAGTTCCAGCCTTGGCCACCCTGGAGCCATGTTTTCATAATCCCAATCATATCATATTCATTTACCTCTATTTGCGCAGCTAATTCATCCACCTTATTACGAATGCTCCTTGCATTAAGACACAAAGCCTTCAGGCTTGTTTTTTTAATTTTCTTAGACCTTTTAGAATTATTATTTACTGTGGCCATGTTTGATTTAAACACTTGATTACTCTGACTGCCACTTTTGTTTTTCTCCTTCCTGTCTTTTGCTTTTATCCTTGTTTCCCTTTCCTCGGTCTCCCTGCTCAGGTTCCCAACCTCCTGCCATTTTACTTTAAACCCTCCCCCAGAGTACTCGCAAACACTCCCCCTAGGACATCGGTCCCGGCACTGCCCATGTGCAAAGCATCCAGTTTGTACTGGTCCCACCTCCCCCAGAACCGGTTCCAATGTCCCAGGAATTTGAATCCCTCCCCCTTGCACCATTCCTCTAGCCATGTATTCATCTGAAATATCCTTCTATTTCTACTCTGACTAGCACATGGCACTGGTAGCAATCCTGAGATTACTACCTTTGAGGTCCTATTTTTTCATTTACCTCCTAACTCCCTATATTCAGCTTTTAGGACCTCATCCCGTTTTTTACCTATATCATTTGATGTGCCTCAATAATTCCGAGACTCGATGTTAGCGAAACAAAACAAGGCTTTTATTAACTTAGAAAGTAACACGTAAGAGAGAGAGGTATCTTCCTTCTGGAGACTGAAGCCAGACTGAGCTAGCTTACAAAAGGGGCCAGGTATGGGCGGAGCCCTACACACACAGCACATTCCAGCACATTCCAATAAACAATACAATGAGGACTGGGGGAAGGGAAATGACACTGAAACCGACCACAGTCACAGGCAGTGATGAATGGAATATTTCATCACATTCACCCCTTCTATAGATTTAGTCTGTTCGGGGGTTTGATAGTCCTCTGCGACCGACGTGGCTGTTGTGGTGCCGCGGGTGTCGGCTGGGTGTCCCCGGTAGTCTCCTGGGTCTCTGCCAGGGGTGCCGCCAGGGTTGTTGAAGGGGTAGTTGGTGGGGGTGCCATTGGTCGATGTTCTTCCGGGGGTGATGAAAGAGTAGTGGGTGGGTAAGAGTTGCTGTGATCGTTGTTGCTGCTATTGCCATGGTTGTTGTCGATGCCGGCTGGGGTGACGTCTTTTATGGACACGGTGTCCTCCCTTCCGTCGGCGTGCCGGACATATGCGTATTGGGGGTTGGCGTGGAGTAGGTGTACTGGCTCCATGAGAGGGTCCGTCTTGTGGCCCCTCACATGCCTTCGCACGAGTACCGGACCTGGGGTGGAGAGCCATGACGGCATGGATACGCCTGAGGTGGATTTCCGGGGAAAGACAAACATTCGTTCATGAGGCGTGGCATTAGTGGCCGTACACAATAGCGACCGTATCGAATGGAGCACATCCGAGAGGACTTCCTGCCAGCGGGAGATAGGGAGGCCCTTGGTCCTTAGAGCTAGAGTGATTGCTTTCCATACTGTCCCGTTCTCTCGCTCCACTTGGCCGTTACCCCGGGGGTTGTAGCTGGTGGTACGGCTCGTGGCGATCCCCTTGGACAGCATGTACTGGCGTAGCTCTTCACTCATGAAGGACGCCCCCCTATCCGTATGGATGTAGCTCGGCATACCGAACAGGCAGAACAGGCTGTTGAGGCATTTAATGACCGTGGCGCTGGTCATGTCTGGGCAGGGGAAGGCGAATGGGAACCGGGAGTATTCGTCCACAATGTTCAGGAAGTAAACATTGTGGTTGACGGACGGGAGGGGGCCCTTGAAATCTAAGCTGAGCCGCTCAAAGGGCCGTGTAGCTTTGATTAAGTGGGCTCTATCTGGGCGGTAGAACCGAGGCTTGCACTCAGCGCAAGTGCGGCAGTTCCTGGTCAGAGGCCGAACTTCCTCAATCGAGTAGGGTAAGTTACGGGACTTTATGAAGTGGAACAGCCGCGTGACCCCTGGGTGGCAGAGGTCGTTGTGGAGGGTCTGTAGCCGATCCCCGGTGGCGCTGGCACACATCCCTCGTGAGAGGGCGTCAGGGGATTCGTCAAGGGCCCCTGGCCGGTAAATGATGTCGTACTCGAAGGTGGAGAGCTCGATCCGCCACCTAAGAATCTTATCATTTTTAATCTTCCCCCTCTGTTTATTATTGAACATAAACGCTACCGACCGCTGGTCGGTAAGTAGGGTGAAGCGTTTGCCGGCTAGGTAGTGGCGCCAGTGGCGCACTGCCTCCACGATGGCTTGGGCCTCCTTTTCCACGGAGGAGTGTCTGATCTCGGGCCCTTGGAGGGTCCTCGAGAAGAAAGCTACGGGCCGCCCCGCCTGGTTGAGGGTGGCCGCCAAGGCGAAGTCAGACGCATCACTTTCCACTTGAAATGGAATGTTCTCGTCCACTGCCTGTAGCGTGGCCCGCTCAATATCCTGCTTAATGCTTTTGAAGGCGGCGTGGGCCTCAGCAGAGAGCGGAAAAGAGGATGCTTTCAAGAGGGGGCGGGCTTTGTCGGAGTAGTTGGGGACCCATTGGGAATAATAAGAAAATAACCCCAGGCACCTTTTCAGGGCTTTGGGAGTGTTGGGCAGGGGCAGCTCCCGTAGGGGGCGCAATCGGTCGGGGTCTGGTCCGATTTCCCCATTCTCCACCACGCTGCCTAGTATGCAGAGGCGCGTGGTGTTGAAAATGCACTTGTCCTCGTTGTAGGTGAGGTTGAGTTTTTGTGCGGTTTCCAGGAACCTCTCGAGGTTCGAGTCGTGATCCTGCTGATTGTGGCCGCAGATGGTGACGTTGTCGAGGTAGGGGAAGGTTGCCTGCAAGTGGTGGTCATCGACCATGCGGTCCATCTCCCTCTGAAAAACCGAGACCCCATTCGTCACCCCAAAGGGGACTCTGAGGAATTGGTAGAGGCGTCCGTTCGCCTCGAAGGCGGTGTACGGGCGGTCCTCTGGTCTGATAGGGAGCTGGTGGTACGCTGACTTGAGGTCGATGGTGGAGAACACCCGGTATTGGGCGATTTGGTTCACCATTTCTGATATGCGGGGTAGCGGGTAGGCGTCTAGTTGGGTGTACCTGTTGATCGTTTGACTATAGTCGATCACCATCCGTTTCTTCTCGCTACCCCTTACCACTACCACTTGGGCGCGCCACAGGCTGTTGCTGCGTTCAATAATGCGCTCTTTCAGGAGCCTGTCTACCTCGGTCGCGATAAACCGCCTGTCCTCCCAGCTGTACCTCCTGCTTTTGGTCGCTATTGGCCGGCAGTTAGGGGTAAGGTTCGCGAATAGCGAAGGCGGCTTTATCTTCAGGGTAGCCAGACCGCACACTGTGAGGGGTGGCTGGGACCCACCGTACTTGAGCGTGATGCTTTGGTGGTTGCACTGGAAATCCAGGCCCAAGATCACGCTCGCACATAGGTTCTTCATGATTAATACTTTAAAATTATCGTATACAGTTCCGTTAACGCCCAATTGTACCTTGCAGTAACCCAGAATGGTCGATGTCTGGGTTTTATCAGCCATAGAGATGGTACCCTGAGCAGGGACCACCTTTAGGGAGAGTTGCTGTGCCAGTTCAGGGTGGATAAAACTCTCCGTGCTTCCACTGTCAATTAAACATTTAACCCGGCACCCGTTTACCTCGATGTCCACCATTGATTTGGATAGCGGGTGCGGCCTGGTCTGGTCCACTGTGGCCGACGCCACTGTAGGGCCCTGATCGATACAAGATGGCGTCCACGCTGTCTGCTCATAAGATGGCGGACCCCACGAGGTCGGGCAAGATGGCGTCCAAGATGGCCGCTCCCACGGCGCACACGCGGCGGTGGCGGGTTTTCCGGCGGTTGGTTTTCCGGCGGGGTTCCCTCTGCACACCTTCCCGAAGTGCCCCTTCTTACCGCACTTAAAGCAGGTGGTGCCTTTCGCCGGGCACAGGTTTCTGGTGTGTTTTGGCTGCCCGCAGAAGTAGCAGTTGGGTCCCTGACGTGTCGCGGCTGTCGTAGTAGGGCTTCTGGGGGGAGAGCGGGGCCCCGCCGGTGTCGGGCTGCCGGGCGGGGAAGATGCCTTCCAAGATGGCGGTGCCCTCGGTGCACACGTGGCGGCGTGGACGGCGCGGGCTGAAGAGTAGGCGTCCGAGTTTCTCTGGGCCACATCCAGGGATCGCGCGGTGTCCACAGCCTGTTTCAGATCCAACCCCGTTTTTTCCAGCAGTCTTTGCCGGATGTAAGTGGAGCTGAGGCCTGTGATAAGGGCATCGCGAACAAGCTCGTCAGTGTACACTGCGGCTTTTACATCTCGGCACTTGCAGTCTTTGCCAAGCATTTTCAGGGTGCTTCGGAACTCCTCCACTGATTCCCCAGGTCGCTGTGCGCGAGTAGCGAGCAGATGCCTAGCATACACCTCATTCGTAGGCTGCTGGTAATGCGCCTTTAAGATGTCGCAGGCAGCCAGGTACGTATCGGCGTCTTGGATGAGGGGGTAAACCCGGTGGCTTACCCAATTCCGCAGAATTCCGAGTCTCATCCTCGCAGCGTCCGTAGCGTCTTTGACGGCTGCGGAATTGTCCAGGAAGAATTCCATACACTCAAACCAGTGTCCGAAGCGTGCTGATGCGTCCGGAGTATGTTGATCCAAATCCAAACATTCGGGTTTCAGGAGTTGGTCAATAGTGTTGAAAAATAAGTTAATAAAATTGATGTGCCTCAATAATTCCGAGACTCGATGTTAGCGAAACAAAACAAGGCTTTTATTAACTTAGAAAGTAACACGTAAGAGATAGAGGTATCTTCCTTCTGGAGACTGAGGCCAGACTGAGCTAGCTTACAAAAGGGGCCAGGTATGGGCGGAGCCCTACACACACAGCACATTCCAGCACATTCCAATAAACAATACAATGAGGACTGGGGGAAGGGAAATGACACTGAAACCGGCCACAGTCACAGGCAGTGATGAATGGAATATTTCATCACATCGTTGGTACCTATATGCACCACAACAACTGGCTGTTCACCCTCCCCTTCCAAAATGTTCTGCAGCCGCTCTGAGACATCCTTGACCCTTGCACCAGGGGGGCAATATACCATCCTGGAGTTTCGTTTACAGCCGCAGAAACACCTATCTATTCCCCTTACAGTAGAATCCCCTAGTACTATAGCTCTACCTCACTTTTTCCTCCCGTCCTGTGCAGCAGAACCTCCCCTGGTGCCAGGAAGTTGGCTGTTGCTGCTTTCCCCTGATAAGCCATCCCCCACAACAGTATCCAAAGTGGTATATCTGTTTGAGAGGGGGATGACCACAGGGGACCCCTGCACTACCTGCCTGCGCCTACTACTCTGCCTGGTGGTCACCAATTCCCTTTCTGTCTGTGCAACCTTTACCTGCGGTGTGACCAACTGATTAAACGTGATATCCACGACGTTCTCAGTATCGTGAATGGTCCAGCATGTATCCAATTGCAGCTCCAGCGCCGCAATGCAGTCTGCCAGTAGCTGCAGCTGGGTACACTTCCTGCACACATGGTCATCAGGGACACAGGAAGTGTCCCTGAGTTCCCACATAGCGCAGGAGAAGCATACCACGGGGCCGAGCTCACCGGCCATGACTTACCCTTTAATTAATTCAAATTAACTTAAATCAAATCAAACCCACCAATTACACCACAGTTAAATGATATACTTAAGGGCCTTGGTTTACCAACAGTCCCCGCTACACCACAGACACCCTCTAAACTATAGACCACAGAGTTTAAGTTTGGAAAAAGAGAGAAATACTCACCAAGCAATCACTTACCTGCTTTCTGGAGACGTCACACTTCGATTACTTCTTACTTCTCTCGCTCCCTCCCTCGGAGATTGGTAAGCCTACCTGCTGCTGCTGCCTCGCTCCACTTAGGTCCGACGCCGCACCCTGGGTTACTGACTGTATCTCTACTGACGTTAATCCAGCTCCCTCACACTGTCACTCAGTAACCCCTCCCCCAGCACCCTGTGTTACTGACTGTATCTCTACTGAGGTTAATCCAGCTCCCCCACACTATCACTCAGTAACCCCTCCCCCAGCACCCTGTGTTACTGACTGTATCTCTACTGATGTTAATCCAGCTCCCTCACACTGTCACTCATTAACTCTCCCCCAGCACCCTGTATCTCTGACTGTATCTCTACTGATGTTAATCCAGCTCCCTCACACAGTCACTCAGCAACCCCTCCCCCAGCACCCTGTGTTACTGGCTGTATCTCAACTGATGTTAATCCAGCTCCCTCACATTGTCACTCAGTAACCCCTCTCCCAGCACCCTGTGTTACTGACAGTATCTCTACTGATGTTAATCCAGCTCCCTATCACTGGCGCTCAGTAAAACCTCCCCCAGCACCCTGTGCTACTGACTGTATCTCTATTTATGTTAATCCAGCTCCCTAACACTGTCACTCAGAAACACCTCCCCCAGCACCATGTGTTACTGATTGTATCTCTACATATGTTAATCCGGCTCCCTCACACTGTCACTCAGAAACCCCTCCTGTTGTGTATGTACCTTTAAGAGAATAACTGGTCTCAGACTGCAGTACCGGCAGTGACCACCCCTGTATAAAAGGCGCTAGTGAGCCTCTGTTGTTTTCAGTTTCACTATTGACTTCCATCAGTAAAGACGTGTTTTGTTCAACTCCTGCTGTCCGTGTCTCAATCATTCACGGACGTAATACTGGCGACGAGCAGATACGAACCTACCTACAGTCTGCACCACCTCCTGGGATCCATCCCTACAGCAAATTGAGCAGAGGTCGAGGCCAGAAAGAAAAGAAAGTAAGAGGCAATAGAAACGGGCGTCGACCGTGGGCATCCGCCCCTGTGTTTGCGGAGTTGAAGATTGCTGGAGAAGCTGTCGAAAACGGGGCCTGGTTCCTGTCGACGGTGCTTCAGCTAATCGGGCTGGTGGCAGGTAGTGCACTGATCCGTCCTGGGCTGCGGCGGTCGCGAACTCGAGCGGGTGGCTTGCAACGGGGCCGAGCAGCGTTGTCGGGAAGAAGAGAGAGAGAGGGTGGAGCACATAGGGCGCGGCCGGTGCTACGAAGCTGGGCTGCATATAGACTCGCGAAGAGGGAGGCAAGAGTCCCACAGGGTTGTTCCACGACGGGTAAATAATAAAAAAAAATTTAAAAATTTAACGTGCAAGAAACTGCGAGGAGATGCAGGTTGCAACGGGAACCGTGGAAAGCAATGCTAACAACAGCGGGGAAGAAGGCAAAGCACGGGAGGCGCCATCTTAATCAGCGGGGAAGAAGGCAAAGCGCGGGAGGCGCCATTTTGTTAAATCGGGGAAGAAGGCAAAGCGCGGGAGGCGCCATTTTAGATTTGAAAGATGCCGAAGACTGGCTGTATCACTGCTTTTGATAATACAATAGAGGACTGGACCACGTATGTGGAAAGAGTCGAGGTATATTTCGAGGCAAACGAAATAGCGGAGGAGAAAAAGGCATCGATATTGCTAAACTTAATGGGCGCTAGAACGTACGGCCTATTGTGGGACCTGATTACTCCAGCCAAACCGAAAGCGAAGAGTTTTAACGAAATTGTTGCTGTCCTACAGGAACACCTAAACCCTGCACCGCTGTTGATAGCAGAAAGATTTAAATTCCACAGGAGAACTCAGCATAAAGATGAGAGCAATGCTGAGTACCTTACGGAACTACACAAGCTATCAAAGCACTGCCAGTTTGGAGCAGGACTGGCAGATACCCTACGGGACAAATTTGTCTGTGGACTCCTGAGTGAAGGAACACAGAAGAAGTTACTCTCAGAGAAAGAGCTGACGCTAGATAAGGCTTTCAGGGTGGCAGTATCGTATGAAGCAGCAGCCAGGGGAGCTGCAGAAATTCAACAAAAACCACAGGAATATGGCACCCACGAAATGACACAGGGATTTGCAAAATGTTATCGCTGCGGCAGAACTAACCATGACCAGAAGGACTGCTGGTCCAAAGACAAAATATACAGGCAATGCGGGAAGATGGGACACATTGCACGGGTTTGCAGGTCTGGGAAGAAGACCAGCGGCAACAAAAAGGCTACTAAGGAACCGTACAAGAAAGTACAAAAGATGACGGACAGTAGTTCCGAAGACCAGATGAGCGATAGTGAATCCGGGAACAGGAGGCTAAGCTGTCTCAAACTTCACAATGTAATCGCAAAAGAGGATCACCGAACCATTTGGGTCACCCTCACGATAGCAGGGTCCCAAGTTAAAATGGAATTGGATACAGGATCAGCGCTAACCGTCATGAATCGACGAGACTACGAGCGGCTATTTTCACACATACCCTTGAGAGAGACATCCATCGTCTTGACGACGTATACGGGGAAAAAGTATACCCCAGAGGAAAAATAAGGGTGCCTGTCGAATACAACGGCAAGAAAATACGGAAATTGTATCTCTACATACTGCCAAATGGTGGACCACCGTTATTGGGACGGGAATGGATCAGGAAGATAAACTTAGATTGGCACTCCATTCATGCAATGACGGTGGACGGTAAAAAAAATGAAGACGTCACTCCTGGACGATTGTCAACAATCTTAGCTAATGCCAAAGAGGTATTTCAACAAGAACTGGGCACGCTTAAAGGCGTAACTGCCTCGATAAAAATAGAAGAGAATGCAGTTCCCAAGTTTTTCAAAGCAAGACCGGTACCATATGCAATTCGCCCAGCCGTCGAGGCAGAGCTGGAGAATCTGGAGGAGGTAGGCATGTTGTCTAAGGTCGACTGGAGTGAGTGGGCGACACCCATCGTTCCTGTCATGAAGAAAACGTTAAGCAATAAGTCCGGGGAGCCAAGGAAGATTCGCATCTGTGGGGATTTCAAGGTGATGGTGAACCCAGCCCATCACACAGTACAATATCCTCTTCCAAGGATAGAAGACATCTTCGCCTCACTGTCTGGAGGGAAGCGTTTTACAAAAATTGACCTAGCACAAGCATATTTGCAGATGGAGGTTGAAGAGTCCTCTAGGAAGTGTCTCACGATAAACACTCACAAAGGTCTTTACCAGTATCATCAATTGGTATTCGGAGTAGCATCGGCTCCGGCGATATGGCAAAGAGCGATGGAACAAGTCCTGCAAGGGATTCCGGGGACTCAGTGTTACTTGGACGACATCCTTGTGACAGGTGAAGATGACAGTGAACACCTTGCCAACCTAGAACAGGTGCTCACTAGACTACGGGAACATGGGCTGCGAGTCAACCGCCCCAAGTGCGAATTTTTTAAGAAACTGATATCGTATTGTGGCCACATGATTGATGAAGAGGGGTTACATAAGTCCCCTGACAAAATTGAAGCGGTTGTTAAGGCCCCAGCGCCTGAAAATGTGTCGCAACTGAGGTCATTCCTCAGATTGGTGAGTTACTACCATAAGTTTTTGCCGAATTTGTCGACAATTCTGCACCCACTGAACGCCCTGCTACGAACGGGGGTAGCATGGAAATGGAGCGATGATTGTAAGCGGGCCTTTCAGAAGAGTAAGGACTTAATCACTTCAAGGGAAGTATTGGCTCACTACAACCCAGCACTGCCGATCAGACTGGCGTGTGATGCGTCTCCTTATGGCATTGGGGCGGTACTGTCACATAAATTCCTTGATGATTTAGAGAGGCCGATAGCTTTTGCGTCACGCTCGGTAACTTCTGCCGAGCGTAACTACGCCCAGATTGACAGAGAGGCCCTCAGCCTAGTGTGTGGGGTGAAGAAGTTCAATCACTACCTGCACGGTCAAAAATTTACTCTACTAACCGATCATCAACCTCTTGTCTCCATTTTCAACCCTCAGAAGGGCGTACCGATAATGACAGCACAACGGCTGCAGAGGTGGTCCCTTTTCCTAGGGGCACACCAATATGACATCGAGTACAAAGGAACTAAACAGCATGGAAATGCTGATGGATTGTCACGCCTACCGTTGCCGACGGTGGAAGAAGAAGACCTTGCAGTGGATCCAATGGAGTTATTCCACTCGACCATAGTCGAATGTCTCCCTGTGACGAATGCAAACATAGAAAAGGAAACACGGAATGACCCGACACTATCATGGGTCTATGATTTAACGGTGAAGGGATGGCCAGCACATGGCGAACCACTGCTGCCAGCATTCTCGCCGAGAAGAGAACAGCTGTCAGTGTGCAGAGGAACCTTGATGTGTGGATCCAGAGTAGTAATTCCACCTAAGTTGACGGATAGAGTGCTCAATGAGCTTCATGAGGGTCATCTGGGTGGGGTAAAAATGAAGAACTTAGCCAGAGCGTTTGTGTGGTGGCCGGGAATCGATAGAGAAATTGAACAGATGACCAAGAGCTGTGCAGGATGCCAGAAGGTCCAAAACGCCCCACCACAAGTTCCTCTGCACCCATGGGAGTGGCCCTCATCTCCATGGCAAAGGGTGCACATTGATTTTGCTGGCCCCTTCATGGACTCGATGTTTTTAATTGCGGTGGATGCACATTCAAAGTGGCCAGAGGTAATAAAAATGTCCTCAACCACCACGGAAAAAACTATCACAGTTTTACGTACCATATTCGCCAGGAATGGGCTGCCTGAACAGATTTGCTCTGACAATGGACCACAGTTTGTGTCTGAAGAGTTCCGGAGGTTCCTAAAGAACAATGGTGTTAAGCATTACACATCTGCCCCATATCATCCAGCCACTAATGGATTGGCCGAGAGGTTTGTCCAAACATTCAAGAAGGCTATCAAGGCAATGTGTAATGAAGATATACCCCTACAACACAAGGTGGACAACTTCTTGTTTGCCTACCGGAATGCGACACATGCGGTTACCAACCAAACTCCAGCCATGATGTTCTTCAATCGAAGACTACGATGCCGCTTGGATTTGGTTAAGCCAAACGTCCGAAGAGATGTGGAGAACAGGCAGTTTCAGAATATGAATGAAAGGCCGACCAGGAGTTTTAAGATAGGTCAACCAGTTTTGGCCCGGGACTACCGCACTGAGAAATGGCAGCCAGGAACGATTTGTACATGACAAGGACCTCTCATGTATACCGTGGACGTTGGGGAGAGCATTGTAAGATGCCATGCTGACCAGATTCTAGAGTCACTGGAAAACGTCAACTCCACACCACGATCTGATACACCTCGTAATGAAATCGACGTTCCAATTGCAGCTACCGCAGAACCGGTAAGATTGGAAGCAGATGAACCAAACAACGACATTGATCCTGACTCAACATTGCCAGAAGAACCTGATACCCCAAAGAGGCGTTATCCAGACAGAATCAGGAAGCCTCCTCAAAGACTGAACTTATAATTGCTTAAACTTAACCATTGTATCCAGCAACCGTAATTGTGATTGTAATTAGTTATCATTTAGTTGTTAAATGAATGTTATGTATTGTTTAGCTAAAAGGGGAGGAATTGTTGTGTATGTACCTTTAAGAGAATAACTGGTCTCAGACTGCAGTACCGGCAGTGACCACCCCTGTATAAAAGGCACTAGTGAGCCTCTGTTGTTTTCAGTTTCATTATTGACTTCCATCAGTAAAGACGTGTTTTGTTCAACTCCTGCTGTCCGTGTCTCAATCGTTCACGGACGTAATACCTCCCACAGCACCTTGTGTTACTGACTGTATCTCTACTGATGTTAATCCAGCTCCCTCACACTGTCACTCAGTAACCCCTCCCCCAGCACCCTGTGTTACTGACTGTATCTCTACTGATGTTAATCCAGCTCCCTCACACTGTCGCTCAGTAACCCCTCCCCCAGCATCCTACATTAATATCTCTAATTGTAATGGCGAGACTTCCCACTTAAAGGGGTCCGATGTACATATCCCTCTTTAAAGGTTTTGCCGATGGCGGGGCCTGCATCTCGTTTATTTTATTTGCCGGGTTGAATGAAGCCTCTCCATTCCAGGCACCCAGTGTCAGCATCAGACACTCCCAGGTCAGGAAGCCATCTCTCTGAAAGGAGCCCCCCATCTTTATTGGTCCAGTCGATTTTAAGTTGGAACACACTGTTAAAGGTGTATAATGCTGAATAGGGAGTGGGGAGGTGAAATGTTATGGTGTAAATTCCTCCCACCTCCCGGGCATACTGTGCTTGTTGAGCTATTCTTTACTGTCTCTGCTCCCCGGCCTGCACTGAGCTCCGAGTTTGCATTCGAGCAGCGACATGCGCTTCTGGGAGCGGTGAGACATGCTGACTCCCAGCTCCCCTCTCAACCCTCCAGGAATGGCCTGCCATCGCCAGAAGTTAAAGATTATTCTCCAGGACACGAATCAACGGGGCATTCAAAAAAATTGTGTTTTTTTTCCCATTTTCTTTAAACACCTTTGTTTATTAGTTATAAAAGGATTGGGGGAGCTGGTGTAAAGGCTGTTTGACCAAGCGGGGCAGTTGGGGATGGGAGGTCACCTTAGGGAATACGCCCCACCAGAGTTGGCGACCCCATACAGCCACCGGATGCAACCGGCCAGCAAGGTTTCTTCCAGCCACAAGCCGCAGAAGCAATGAGGCTGTTTATGTAGCACTAGCTGGAGTGCCCGGCGGTGCTGAGGGTTTTTGAGGGCATGTTGTTATGAAAAAAGTAGAAATAATTTTTATATATATAAATGAGTTTGTCTGTCTGTGTGGGAAGGAGAGAGAGAGAGAGAGGGAAAGAGAGAGAGAGAGACTGGCGGGGGGAGAGAGGCCCGGGGATCGAGAGAGAGACTGGGGGGAGAAGAGAGAGACGGGGGGGAGAGAGAGACTGGGGGGGAGAGAGCGATTGGGAGGGGAAGAGAGAGAGAGACTGGGGGGAGAGAGAGAGAGAGAGAGACTGGGGGGAGAGAGAGAGAGACTGGGGGGGAGAGAGAGAGACACGGGGGGAGAG